>NC_132970.1:352083-671666 GCF_047496725.1 Anoplolepis gracilipes | reverse complement strand
AAGTTAATAATGATAATCTTTTACATAATATAATAAGAAACTTGTTATACAGTAAGTTTTGCTAAAAAAGTAATTTAACTCGAATTTAAATATTACTTTATGCCATCATTTTGTTTGATGTGCCGTCAAGTAAATAGCATTACTCGATCAATTTTAATAAAAAACCATTGACGTATATATAAAAAAATATATGTAAAACCTAATATAGAAATGACAATAAGACGCGTTGTTTTCGAAAAAGTCCTTCAATTATCCACGTTTTGAGAGAACACACGATCGATACGGGCACTTCTTTATTTGTTTCACCCCCTTTTGTGAAATTCCCTGCGAAAAGAAAACCCTAACTCGCGCACATAGAAAGTTGTATTATTGCGACAAGTTTCACTGTCCAAAGTGTCGCCAAAGCAAAAGCGCCCGTAGCCGCGCCTTCATGTCGACTCTCCGGAGATTACTTTTATTCCAACGTAAAAACGACTTTCGACGCACAACAATGTGCCCGCACGAAACGAGCTCGCGAATAAGCGCGCATACACGTGCGCGCGTCTGTACTTTACAGTTAAACTGGCAGAAATGTGCTAATACAAGCAAATGTCAGAATGGCAGAATATCGTTGAAAGTGAAAGAAATTCTTAAAAATAATTTAAATATTTTAGCCGAGGGAATATTACTTGACTAATATAAAATTATTTGGCTAAAATAATAACAATATCCGACGAAGCCTGAATTCTTAATCGACTGCTCCTGTCTCGGAATCTCTTAGGTCAAGGAGTTAATGTGGTGAATGCGCGTCACCGTTTGGGAAAATCGCACCATGTTCCCGCGAGTAAAGGAGAGGAGAAGAAACGTTAGCGACTCGAGGGAGGCGGGTTGCGTGTCGCGCACTAGTTTGTCTACCGTGTGTTATCGGTTAACCATTTGTCTTCGGTGGTTACAGTGTTCTCACTACAGTCCTTTACGGCGTCTCGCGAAGAAGGAGCTCTTCGCTTTTCGCTATATGTACCCTAGGGACAAACTCAAAGGACAATGTTAAAAAGAGCGATTTTTCGTTCTCAAGAAAAATAAAAGAAACCTTTTGAAATTCAAAGAAAAGACATTAATAATAATAGAAAAAATAAATAGAAACCTGTAAGAGCTTGGAAAAAATACAGTAGTTAAACAATCTTTTAAAAAAGCAATAAAAATGTATAAAGGTAGAATTCGATGTTGACTTTTTTATTAATGTAGTATATCACAAATTGTAAAAAATCATATAGAAAAAAAAAAGATATTCTTAATATATAAAAATGTAATTCAATGTAATTTAAGATAAATCAAAAGAATTTTCTCTAATTTTTTTATTCCTAAAAATGAAAATAATGCTGTTTCCATTAAAATCTCAAAAAAATTTTAAATATTTATTTTTTCGAAATTGTGAAATAAAAAATCTATTTGTTCAGTAAAATGATGTAAGCTTTAAAAACTACTTGTTTAAAAAACTGTGTTTTTTATAATTTATTATGTCGCGTTATCTTCTAAATTAATGAGCGCGGTACAAATTTCAGACTTCTTAATAATTTTTTCCAGATTTTGTGTCTAATAATTTTTTCTATTATTATTAATGTACTTTATGAATTTTAAAAGATTTTTAACATTGTTTTTTTTTCTACGAGTCTTTCATTGTTTCCTCTTCCTCTCTCTCTCTCTCTCTCTCTCTCTTTCTCTCTCTTGGTGTGCGGAGTAAATACGAAAAATCTTCAGAGTCGGTTGCCACCATCGATTTATCTGCGCTTACGTGGCGGCCCGCGTACTAACCCGAAATCTGAGGGTCAGATTTCGGGTTAGATGCTCGTGGTGCATTGTGTTCTCTCAGCAAGAGCTCTTTCAGATTTTTTCGCCTAGTGTGCATTCATGATTTTCAACACAGATTCACAGTGTACTTCCCGCATTGTTCCGAAATATGTCAGAGTCTGCGCCCCACTGGATGCTTTAGAATAATAGAGATTTGAAGATTCAAAAGAAAAATATTAAATTGAACAAATTAAAAATTAAACGGTATCGTTAAATGTTACGAGGAGAATCAGAGACTTAATCCATGGAGAAGGAAAGAAGAATGGGTGCACTAACCAAGTATATCCATCTTACAGTTAGTTATCGGATCCGACTGCGGAAAATGAAAAGTGTATCCTTTATGCGTTTACCTGCACCACTATTTTCTTCTGCGAGCCGTCTCTTCTAATATCGAAATTTAATGAATTTCCTTGAAAAAACGTACAAATAGAGAAACGGAAAAATTGCTGAATTGTTGAGAAAATTGAAGATCAGATACGAAAAGTACGCGCGAATGAAAGAAGTGAAAATTCATTGAAAATGATTCGAGCCAGAAATAGCAAGTGCTTGACTGCGTTATTCTTTATCAATTCTAAATTTTTCGTGTTTTTATTATTGCACAATCTTCTTTCGCCGTTTATTATAAAAACCACGAGGTTTCCATCCAATTTTAAAAGTTTTCTAAAAATAGTTTGAACAATATTGTAACATAATGTAATACTGCTTTTTCCATATATGTATATGTATTTTTTTTAAATTATAGAAATTATCATAACAATAACAAAATTAATACAAAATAAAATATAAAACCAAATAAATGCACCAACAAACTTTTGGTTGAATTGCATTTTCTCGCTTGTATTATCATAAAATCATTTAAAAAGAACAAAGCATATAGTGGCTTTTGAAAATTGGCCCGTGCGTTCAGCTGTTTTCAGCCAAGATAGCTTCTGGATTGTCCACAAGAAATTGGATGTTATTTCGCGAATGGAAGGTATCTTTAAGATTTTATAGTTGCTGCAGACAGAGAGAGAGAAAGAGAGAGAGAGAGAGAGAAAGAGAGAGAGAGAGAGAGAGAGAGAGAGAGAGAGAGAGAGAGAGAGAGAGAGAGAGAGAGAGAGACAGACAGACAGAAGGGAGAAAGAGAGAGTTAGAAAAGTTCGCTATTCAGGTTCGCTATTTGGGTTCGCTGACATCGAAAAGTATTTCACAAAATTTCATCCGTGAACGTTTTCGGGAACCTTCAACCTTTACGGATATATTTCCGCTATTATTCCATGTTCCGTTAGACTCGTACTTTATATACGTACGTATATGACATATACATATATGTGTGTGTGTGTGTGTGTGGTAAGTCGACGACAAACATTTAAAAGTAAAGACGTTACCGAAACGAGGAGAGCAATTTGAGTAGACGACAAAGCAAAAGGAAAGAAAGAGAGAGATGGAGCGTAAAAGTACAACGAGCAGATGCAAAGCCGCGGAAAAGTTTGGCGCGACGTTACAAGTAAGGCAAATTAGACTTTTTAACGAGACAAGCTTGCGGTAACGCTTCCCGGTGCGGTGTACTCGTATACAGCTGTTCTCGTGCACAAAGACACACGTAGGCTATTATAAAATAACGCAATGTACCTAAAATATAATTGAATTGAATTATATGTTTAATTTCACAAAGTTCCGCGGCAATTCAGTTCTTGACACATTTCTATTCCATTCGCTTACGAGTTAATTATCATATTTTACATTTCGCCATAATATTGCATTTCGCGGTAATATTACATTTCGCAATTTTATACATTTCTATATACGGTTGACGTAAAATATACATACATACGCGCGATGAGTGCGCTTGTTGAGTACACTGCCGCGTGCAATTTTATGCAGAGCGACGCGTTAATCAAGGAAGCCCGAAAAACCGCTCCTGTTCTTCTTTGTTTCTCACCGACGCGACTTCTTTATCCACATTTTGTCTCACCCTCTCTTCCGTTATTGCATTATGCATATCACACGGCCGGCTGGATGGAAATTGTGTCGCTCGGACACGTACCGAGAAGAAATTCCACGACAGTTGGAAGAACAGCCTCCGACAAGAGATGCAAGATAGATCAAGAAAGAGAGAACGGGCAGAGAGTGAGGGAGGGGGGGGGGGGGGGAGGGGGAGGGGAAAAGGGACGGTCAGTATATACTTTAAGCTGCAAATTGTGTAACCGAAAACTACTTAGTATTCAAACCGCAACGTCTTTCCGCCCCTTCGTATTCCGTTTTTCGCTTCGGTCGCATTGAGGTGGAGAATGGAAATGCGGATTGATCGATAGTCCCTCGCGGACCGTCGCAAAAGGATTCGGCGGTCATTCGGTGAATAAAGGGGCTCGTCGTAGTAGTGATTCAACGTAAATTGAACTTTTGAGCGGCCGAGAGAGTGTGACGTGGCACGAGCAATGCCATTACATGCTCGCTAAAACTTCCCCCGATTTGCCTCTCGTTCGCCTTTTCGTCCGTTTCCCATACACCATACACGATCGACACGTGTCACTTTGTTTCCTCTCAATCGTTGCCCACCTGTGTTCCAGCCGTCCCTATGTTAAAGCCCGGCGTGTGTGTTTCGTCAAATGACATTTATTTTCAATTATTTTTTCGCGGAAAGCTAAATCACATTATTTTTGTCTGAAAGAATCTATTACGGTGAAATAATTTGGCCCCACAAAATCATCCACCACATGTACGCGTTCGCTTCTTTATACTCGATTAATAATTACAATTTCAATAATAAATTTTTAAATAAATGTCACAAAGGCAGAGGTATTTTTTACGATATGTTTTGTATTGATCTTTCCTGTTCGAAAAAATTCCTATATAACAAACATATTTCCTTCCGTACACAACGCGAAATCTGTAAAATAGGTCGATGTAATATTAAGCGTTGTATCGCGTCATATTGGTCTTTAGTTCGGAGAGCCTTTTTCATCAGTAAATATTTATCATCTACAAACGAAAAGTCAATTTTGAAAACGTGAGTCGCATTGCCTCCCGTTCTTTCGCGATATTTACGTTCGCACGAAACACGTTTGCGGCAGATGGCTGAATAATGATGCGGGTGTAAAGTAAGGGAGACAATGCCTACATTTATACGTATAAATCCAGCGAAGCGAATTGCGCTAAATTATGGAAAATCGAACCGTTAAATCGCATCGATAGTGCCATCAAATTCTCATAACGTCAGACACCGCCTGATTTCTGTATATATATATATATATATATATATATATATATATATATATATATATATTGCTGTCCGAAAGTGCTCTTAAAACAACAGACGTATAAACGGAAACTCAGTGATGATGTATATCTAGATAATTTACAGCAACAATAACAACTTAAATTTGCGTAATTTTACAATTATACTGCACAGTCACGCACACACATTATTTATCGCCAAAGAATATTGTAGAAATAGCTTGCAGATTCTCCTTTGACGTTTAATTGTCACTTAATTCATTTTATTACGCCTTTTCAACCATATAATAGTAGGAAACAAAGTTTTACAAATGTATTGTAATTATTAGGTATTATTGATATATCATACGAGACGTTATATTATTAGAGTATTGGTCATATCTTCTCATGTACATTATTCTATGCGGTTTTTCTTTTTCTTTTTCTTTTTTTGTTTTATTGAAAAGGAGACTGAGAATGAGAATCTCGATTGCAGATAGAAACGTTTGCGCACACACATTAATTATTATAATCTCGTCATGATATTTATTAAATTAAAAACTTGTGTTTGAATTTTAATATAATTTATTAAATGACTTTTATTAATTGATTCACTAATTGTTTAGATAATTTACTGTTCCTATCGCCATTTTCTTAATGTAATTTAGAATTTAAGGAGCGATCATGATACATTAATTTATTATGATTGAAATTCAAATTTTTTATCTAAATTAATCTAAATTTTGTACGCACATATATGCAAT
Source organism: Anoplolepis gracilipes (assembly GCF_047496725.1). Taxonomy (NCBI): domain Eukaryota; kingdom Metazoa; phylum Arthropoda; class Insecta; order Hymenoptera; family Formicidae; genus Anoplolepis; species Anoplolepis gracilipes. Next base: position 665,880 of record NC_132970.1, on the reverse strand, counting down.
CATACATATACATATACATAAGATGAAAAGAACGACAGCAAAAATCGCCTATTTTTGGTCCTACAATTTTGAAACTAATTTGTGTGCCAAATAATACTTTATGATGAAACATCAATCACAAAAATTTTTAAGGTGAGGTGACAATTGGTTTCAGAGATATGGGGGATCAAAGTAGTTAAAATTCATTAACACGCGAGCTCATTCCCTTTGAATCACAAATTTTTATCTGTCCGATGATTCAAAACTTCGTACTCGCAGGTTTTTCTGGCTATTATCAACAAAGTTTGAAGTCAGATTTTCAAAATTCAAATTGCCGATCCAATATGGCAGATCATATATTAAAAAAAGTTTTAATTTCTACGAAACACTTAATATCTAGGAGTTTCTTGGGTCGTTGATTATAAATTTAAAGTTAGATCTTCAGAAAAAAATCGTTGACTTTGTACGGTTGAATATTTAGACCTAGTATGGACCGAATATTTAGAAATTTTTCAATTTTTATTTAATTCTATCTGTCCATTTTTCTATCGATTTTTGTCTGTGTCAGTTTTTATCTCTATCGGTTTCTTTCTGTTTATTTTTGTCTCTGTCTTTGTCTGTCTCTGTTTTTGTCACTGTCTCTATCTATATTTGTCTCTGTCTGTCTGTCTTTGTGTTGTCGAATCTGTAAATCGACAATAGAAGCAGTTATCGAGAGATTTATTTAGTTTATTTTTATTATTAAAATGATGATAAAACGAGAGTAACTATGAAATTAATATAATTATAAAATAATAATTTATAATATAATTACAGTGATTATTATCGTTAAAACGTATGTATATTTAAAAGAATTTTAAAAATTTGTTGGGGCTTGAAAATTAATATTATAACTCTTTGAGTCACAAATTTCGTACCTGTGAAAAAAATTTTCCTGTACTGATTTTCACGTCATGAAAATTAAATAATTGTAGAATTTGTTATTTATCATATATTGAACCAGACATTTTGAATTTTGAAAAAATCTAATTTCAAACTTTAATGTCAGCAGCTAGAAAAATCCTTGGGTATGAAATTTTGAATTATCAGACTAACAAAATTCCCCCATATCTCTCTGAAACCAATTGTCACCTCACTTAAAAATTTTTTCTGATTGATGTCTCATCCTAAGGTATCATTTGGCACACAAATTAGTTGCAAAATCGCGGGACCAAAAATGGGCGAAAAAAACCACTAATTTTACGGTCGCTCTTTATATTTGTAACGCTGCTTAAAAGCTCGAGATGCGAACGGTCTCGAAAAAAATAGAAAGAAGGAATTGATTTTAATGCACGCGGAAAATTGCAGAAGTGCACTCGAATTCAAATTGATCTCTTCGTGACTTGTTGTATTATATAATATATGGAGCGTATATTAAGCGTCTCAAAAGCCCGCGGCCGCGCTCATTTAAAGGTCGAATTGGTGAAGCGCCTTGTGCGGCACGTAAATCGAATTTCTGATGTCAGCGCCAAGCGCATCCCATAGTCAAGCTATAGTCGCGACGCGTCGTTTCGCAAAGCGCGCTTTGATGCCTCGCTCTTGTAATGCGCCTTAATAGTTGGAAAACCGGAGCGGGTTGCCCGCGTTGTAATCCAGATCGAGAGAGAGAGAGAGAGAGAGAGAGAGAGAGAGAGCAGATGGAGGGTACACCTCGACACTAAACATATATGTACATACACAACCTTAACATTCTGTTTATGTAATATATAGATGCCGCTTCGACTTTCATCGACAAACAGTGCGAAATAATTCAGGGCTTCTACGAGTAATTCAATGACGTCGGTATATGTACGTCGCGTTGAATTACTTTATAAATTATTACGCGATCGATAAATCCGGGAAAACCCAGATGTGAAATATCACGCGGCAAATATATGTACATGTATGTGTTGTATAAAAGAGTTAATAAAATTAAAATAATGAAAACGCGCAGAATCGGAATCGGAGTGTTATTTATAAATGTTTTCGCACGATTGTTATATCTCTCCAAGAGATGGAAGATGATTTGCTTTTAAACAAACTCTCTAGCGAAAAATTGATATTTTTAACACCGGTCGTGTACCCAAGAATAAGCTAGTACGGACTTGTTTTATTTTTAAATGTAGGTATAAAGAGAAAGAGAGAAAAAGAGAGAGAGAGAGAGAGAGGCACGTTGATCAATAATCTAGGTATTATTATTATTATACTGCGTTATTCGTTGCTCGTTGGTTCCTTCTATATAAAAATAAGCAAGCAAGAGCATCGTCATGTGCATGGAAACTATTCGTTTATTTTCGTACAGCCGTTACGGTGTTATTGTGCATACGTGTTGATGATTTTATACGCGCGCAGATACAGAGATCCGTACGAATATGTATTTAGCATTCCGTTCTCTATCTCTGCCGTCGATATTTCCACAAACAATGTTTCGTTCCGAACGACACTGATATATCAAATTGGATTTATCCAGGTTTACTACTCGGCACATAATGTATACGTGATTATCCCGTTTACAAATAGATCGAATTTCCAACAATATAGAATAATGAAGTGACTGCATTATTCAAAGAATCCTGCCGTTCGTTATGCGAGATATTATCGTGATTATTTTAGCTAAATTTTATCAGACTCTTTTATCGAAAATTACTTTTTGCATCGTAATGATTCTAAAAATATTTATATAACTATAAAAAAAAAAACTGGCGAATTTAATAGCGTATGTAACAATCAAATTACGCCGAGAAATTAAGAGAGGAGAATCAAAGACGCATGCATCATTGTTATGTTAGCATAGAATGCTAATGATCTTGCTAAATTTGAAAAGTTATCGAAAATATAATGTTAACTTGATCAGTTTCCAACACTCGTTTTATTTTCGTTAAAATTCATCGCCTATATGTGAGGACCACCTGGGTGCAGCATAACAACTAAAAGCCGAAAAAGCCGGCTGGGCGAGCTCTGACCTTTTACGATATTTTAACCACGAAACGTAAAGAGACAAAAAAGATGGAAAAAGAGTGGTACAAAACAAAAAGGTACAAAAGGAGAAAGCGAACGGGGAATGAGTGGTCCCGTAAAGCGACCAAGCAGCCAGGCGCGAATAGAAAATTATAGTCTTGCAGGAAAAGCAGAGAGTCTCTTCTCTCTCTCTCTCTCTTTCTCTTCTCTTGCGAGAAAGACGAGGTTTCGCGAGGTGCATCGAGACGGTGCCTGGATGATGGTCTTCAAGTACCGGCGCGAAATTTCAGAGACCGCGACAAGAGTCTTATAGAACCGACAGCGCGGCGGTGGTCTAATAAAACGATCCATGCGTTAAATTCGAAACGGAACACGAGGTCGTAAATGTCTCGTAGAGTACGCGAGCGAGAATCACATGGGTACGGTTTAATATTTCTCTTTACCGATCCCTGTTCTCAATTAGTGTTGAGAAGAAAGAAATGGCAGAAATCTGTCACGATCGTTTCCTCGCGAGAATTTCGAATCTGGCGCGAAAAGAGAAAAGAATATATATATACACACGCTATATTTCAGGGACATTTAATAAGAATTTTAGCTAGGTGCGGCGATAAATCACCGCCACCGAAATTTGCGAGAATATTGGCTTTTGCATTATTGGTTTTTACCTCGCGAGCATTCGAGAAAACATCTGTATTCGCGCTCTCACTCTCTATCTCTCTCGTTCGTCTTCCTCGATTCCGTAGCGACGCGAATTCTCTGGCGGAACAGCTGTTTCCTTTAGTTGGCGACGGATTCGCTGAAAGAGTCGCGGAGAATCTCTCCTCTTTGTTTCTGTTCATCGTCATTCGTTCATCTGCTTCCTCTATTCCAACCATTTGACTATTTATATACGTTCTTATATTTAATATCTTTTCCTCGGTGACGACGTCTCGACTTTTTAAATAGCTTTTAAAACGATAGGGAACTTTAAACTGAGGGAAAGCTCAGTTTAATTTGAGCAAACCAACAGTCGTTCCGCTTGAATCGGATAAATATTGGATGAAATTAATAAAATGTTTTATGTTAAATCTATTTGATTTTTATCTGATATTTATCAGAGAGGTTGCTAATTAAAAGGTTTTGTTGGTAAATAATTTGGTTAAAATAATATTAAATTGTGTAACATATTTTGTTAATTTTAATCTTTGTTCATATCAGCTCATATCAAACGCATATCAATAATTTGTTTGAATTTTCTCTTACTGTGTACATTATGCAATATATGATTATAGTATATTACCATCGTATTTAAAAGAAAATATTGTGCTCGAATTTTCATTAACATTAAAATATAATATATGATGCCGATCAAAATGATTCTTCCACTAATTTAAAAAAAATTGGAATGAGATATACTTTTTTTCCGGAATTCCATATACAACTCCCTAGCAATGTCGAGCCTTCTGTCGCGCGTCACGTGATTTGGAGATTCAAATAGCGATGGGAGATTCGGTGCAGGATCCAAGATGGAAAATAAAGGAGAAATTCGTGGGCAAATGCTTTCCAATTTTCTCGCAAGCAGCTGTTCCGCGACGCCAACCAGACGCGTCGGAAGGAACAAAGAATCGTTTGACAGTTTTCACGTTCGCGTCAGATCCGAGATTCCAAGAAAGCACAAAGATCGGAAGGGAGCGTCGCCCATACGACTGGTGAGGTTCCTCGACAATCGCGTCCGAGGACTTGTGAATCTTAAATTGATCGTCCATTTCAAAAATTCAGCAATCTCGATCTTTTTATTAAAAGTGAGAGGGAAATGCCTTCTCTCTTTTTCTACGGTCCAAGGCTACGATTCAAGCTATTTGATACTTGCAGACCGAAAATTCATTTGAGCAAATTGAAAACAAACTTTTGGAAATAGACATTTTAAAGTTCTCTTCTGACATCTTTTGTTTTTCAAGCAGTTAAGTATTGATTGAAAAGACCGTCAGTGCATGAAAATGCATATTTCGAAACAAAAAAATAATGGAAATTTCGATGTGTCATCGTCATGGAATTCTCGAGGCGAAACTTATCGCATCGATCAATTTATTACACGCTTTTCTCACGTCTTGAAAAATGCCAATCTTTAGAGATAGCGGCTTTTGGAAACAGATGACCTAGATTCAGAATTACCCTCGGATTTCCGTTCACAATTTACTACCGAAAAGAAGCGGCTTTTCGTTGCGAGAAAAAAAGAGAAAGAGTATCGTCCTTTCGAATTGAAAAAAACTAATGAAAAAAAGGAATAACGTTGTACCGAGTTTCTTTGTTACAGTAGATGAACTAGTGAAAAGAGAACGTTAAACTGATGAAATCTCCAAATTAAATGGTATTTATGTTTTTACAGTTTAATAATAATTAAAATCTATATTTTTAATGCCTATTTGTTTTTAAGGGACACAATTACATCAGTTTATTCATGTGATCCTAATAATATAGATGAAATAGATGTTTGGAAATAAGCTTATGAATGGTTCACTAATTAAACGTTCAGTGACATAATAAACCGGTGGAATAAAATTGTCTACTGCGGCATTCACTATTCACCTTAAAAGCGATATAAAGTTACACACGTGGTGCGGTGGTATCTCTGGCTGGTCGGATGGTTATAGGGGTGAAAACAGTCGTCGTAAATTATTCGTTAAGGTAGAATCAGTTGGCTGCCGTGGAACGCATTCGGCCTGATTTATGGCCGAAAATCGTGCCGTGGGTAATTTAACCCCGACGTTTTCTCAAATTACAACATATGTGCGTTGCGTCACAACGACCGGGATATGCAACACATTAGCAGCGTATCTCTTGATGAGTCCGAATATCGGGTTCACCTTTGAACAGCAATGAGATATTTATTCTAAAAATTTTTTTTTAAGTATTTAATAGAAATTCTCTGATGTACACATTTTTCGAGTTACAATACATACCAAGTTAAAAAGATATTTACAAGTATAATTAAACTTAAATTCGCAAATATAACATTGGCACACATTGGTTTACTGTCCCGAGTGCTGAACATAAATGTGTTAACACGTGTGTTTAACGACGTTCGAAATGGCAAATATACATTTAAATCTATCGCCATATGACCACGGTGAAACTGATCGCGAAGGGTGTTTGCGCAACTCGCCCTCTGTGAGATGCAATCAAGTACGGGCATCATTAATATTCCGTACGTGTTTCTAATTAATCCGTTTATAGAAGTCTCTGCATCTCTGGGTGATAAGCGATGCGGCGTCACTCTCCGAGAAGACATCAACACCTCGTTTGCCATCAGACACACATAGTGCAAAGACTATCACCTCGTCTGTTGTCGTAATCTCTAACATTAAATATCTCAATAATCTCAAAATCAAGATTAATTGCCAGATTAAGATGAAAATTTCTTCAAAATTAATTAAAAAGTAAAAAAAAAAAGTCTTTCAAAGAAACATGTTGTCTTCTTTCAACATTTCAAACTGTCTCCTTTTATTTTTAAAAATAACTAGAAAAGTAGATGTATGTTGTTGATAAAATTATTGCAGTAACGATGTCTATAATATATTCGAAAATATATACATCGCTTGACGCTTATGAAATAATTTGCGGATTGCGACGAAATATTAAAAAGAAGAAAAGTACGGATTTCGCGAGGAATCATTAAATCGAACGCCACTATTAATTCCAACGAGGACATTTGTCAACTCGTTAGAAGGACTAGTTTAAAAAAAAGTCACTAAATTTTTTACTGATCGCGTAACACGAGATGAACGCTTACGGATCGATGAACAAGATCGACGTGATGGCTCACTCCGGAAAAATCTTTCTCTAATTAACGTCACTTGAATAAATAAATTGAACTCAGGTGCTAAAATTCGCTATCTCATCATAAATTCACTAATTAAGCGTCGTTTTTTTTCTTTTAAAGTTCTTTTCGGTAACTACAGTCAAATTTAATACAAAGGACAGGATGTGTATCGTCGCTTCAAAAATTGACTCGGAATTAAGCAACTGGACGAAATCTGAAAGTAATGAATTAACGCGCTCGCTAAAACGAGCGTTCAAACGCGACGATAATCCTCTCTCATTGATATACACGGGATCACGAGAATGTCAATTGGACGAAGAATTGCGAGTCGTTTGAGCACTAGTCGTGGAAGATTCTTTTGACGTCCATTCGTATACCATATAAACGCTCCAATTCCGATCCACGTTCTATTATAGACGAGACGCCCGTCGCTGGAATGTTCTACGAAAGTACGACGATCGATCCGGAACAGTTATAAAGACGCCTCTTTCTCGAGGCGGTGGTGGCGGCGTTCCTACTTTAACGACCATCCCGCAAGGAGAAAAAAAGGTCAGAATTATCGGCGAAAAAACTCGTTACGAACGCGAAAATCCAATTAGTTCTAACGTCCTCGCCTTTCCGCAGTCACGGCGTCTCCTTCACCGTAGTCGCAAGAAGATTTCGAACTTAAGACCACCCTCCACCGTCACTTTCCCTCTCTCTTTCTTTCTTTCTTCGGCTCTCACCCTCCTCGCAGACGAGAGGGAGAATCGCGCGCGCTTGCATACCGCACCATTTCCTTCACTTTTTCTTAACGCACCACCCTCTTTCCCTCGATGCAGCGATTCTCTTGCGCAGCCATTAAGAAGTACACGTGGGGTACGTCGCGTTTTTCCTTTTTCTTTTTTTTTCTTTTTTTCTTTTTTTTACTCTTTAAGCGATACCTTTGGCCGACCTCTCTGGCACGCTTTGGTGCATTTCCCGAGCTTTTAACGAGATCCCTCATAAAAGCAGGATATATACCATATATTCGCAGTCGATAGTGACCGCGTGCTTTCTTCATTTTATGTATCTATTACCAGACCACATGTGTCCACTGCAGATGGCTCGTGTAATTATTAAGTAGACATTTTATCGAGATTATGTCTAATAGAAATGTCTTGAAAAAGATGTACAGAGACTATAAAATTATTTGTATACTTAATGGTTTTTGTGTAGCGCACAAGTGCAGAATATATATTTTTTCATGAAGATTTATGTTGAGAGCGAGAGAGAAACTGCGTGAACTTTAAAAAGAACTAGTTCTAGATACTCTCAAGAACGCCTTATAGGAGGTCGGAAAGGTGTCTAATTGCTGCTGGGAAAAACGTCGGAAGCTTCAACGTTCGCTTTTCTTACGTCGCCTCTCATTCTTCGTTCTTTCTTTCATCCTCTATCTGTCTTTGTGACGTCGGCCCTTTTCTTTCGGTCGAAAACTCACTGGACAAAGAGGATCTGCCCGCTGAGCTTCCCGGCTATAGTACCCGCTTTTTTCAGAAAGCGCCAGAGTTTCTAGAGTTAACTGCTAAAAATTAATTTGTCATTTGCTCTGACTAAGTTGGGCCAGTATCGCGACGTTCATGTTTTGCGCTAATTAATTCGTCGAGTGCGGCGACTCGATAATTTAGCAACTCATTAACCTTTTTATATCGAGCCAACTTTTACATTCGCGCCATCCATTTGCTGCTAAATGTAGCGATAAATTCCTTAACCAAAATATGAGATAACGCTCTATTAGATAAGTGACACGCAAGAAAAATTCAGTATCGAACAGATTTTTTTTAAATTGCGCATATAAATAAAATATGACAAATAAAATTTTTATGATCGTTTTAAAAAACGCGTGTATAAAAAAAGTATAAATAAAAGCCTAACGGAATTAATATCTTAATGGGATAATCGTTTATAAACAAGTTCATAAAACTTGCAAGAAAGTTTCTCGCAAACGTGACCGCAACGTCCCGCAAGGTTCCCAAGAAAGTTACGTTAGAGGGAAAGCGTTGTCTTTGCAATGGCGAACGGAAGGGATAAAAAGCACCGGTCGGTCGACGAACGGGGCGAATCTGAAAAAGTGTGAGATCAAGCAGTTGCCTAATTGCTGGCCGGAAAACCTTTCAAGATATCCCGTTTCTCTTTTCTACCGCCTTTCTTGTTCCCTCATCCTCCAACTCCACCCCATTTGTCTCCAGGCGCGTTTCCCCTTCCGATTCTCGCGTGGAGAATCGCCGCCACCAACCCACCGCCATCACCCGCCGGGATCATCTGTCCCGAGAGATTCCCGCGTCCTTCTCCTTTTCAGCTCACCCTCGTCGGTTCAATTCTCTCGTCGCTCGTGACATGACCTACTCATCCGCAGTCGCGCTTTTACACGCGCCCTCTACCTTTCCTCCCCTACCACTCTCTCTCTCTCTCTCTCTCTCTCTCTCTCTCTCTCTCTCTCTCTCTCTTTTCTTCATTCCTTTCATACTTCCCGCGATATTCATTCCCGAAAGGGATCTCCAATCCGATGGAGACGGAGACGTCTACCGGAAGCCAACTGCGGGATTATCCGTCGGATCTCTTTCGCCTGATGCCGTTTCGCAGATCTTATTTCCAACGGAGTGCGTCTAATATAAGCATAAAACGAGAGTTTTGCTTTGAGATTCTCGGACGATTCTACTCGACCAGTAAATATGATACACCGTCATTTTGCGGAGGAGTTACTCTTTTGATCCGGTCAAATTCAAAACTCTTACTCTCTTATTTTTTTTAATATAAAGAAAAAGTTGTAACGAGTTAAAATAAATTGCAAATTAACTTGAGGAAATTTTAATAATTTAAAAATGCGTATCTCTCCCTCTCGTTTAAAAAGAAAATCCGAGCGACGGAAAAGGAAAAAATTTAGAATTAAATGACAAGATTTACGACAAATTCATGATGCACACATTTGCGGCGTGTCGTTGACAGTTACGCCCAATGTAACTTGCGCCCTTCGCGTACTGCGGAGTCAAAGGGAATCTAGATTGCATGTAAAACCATGTGCTTATAGCGTAACCAGATTTTCCGGAGCCAGGTTCAACGAACGAACGACGCGTCCGGAATCGTAATGAAGCTTCATTGCTTCCGGCGGGTCCCGAGTTCTTCGAGTTAGGCTCGAAGATATGCAGGACACGCGATAAAGCGACCTTCTCTCACCCTACGACCTACTTTACGTCTATCTCATTACACTATTACAGAAAGGTATTAGTCCTTCGCCCCGTTTCGCCCTTCCTTCGTCCTCCTTATCCGCGCTTCTGCCAATTTTATTCCAAGTACCTGTGTTCCCTTCCTCCCCCCGTCTTATTAAATCCTCGCCGTGTCCGCTACCAGACCCTTCGTTTCGCGACGGTTAATATCGATCAAAGATCTCGATCGATGCCTATAAACGTCTTGTCTCGTGCCAATTTCCGCGAAGAGATTTGATGAAACTTTAGACGGAAATTCAGATATTACATCCGTTCTTTTCCATCGACAGAAATATCTCGTCATTTACAAAGCATCAAAGCAACGAGGTTTATTTTAGGTTTTTCCTTTCTAAACGAGGTTAAAGCTCAACTTTAAAAGTGTTTGTTGCTTCCCAAAGAATTCATGTGGTAGTAGATGGTTGTTAGAACGAAAAACTAACAAATTCGACATTTTCCGAGTGAAAATATGCATTCGACAGATAATAGCCAAGAACGTATAAATAAATTATTTATCAAACAATTAATTAGCGAAAACACATTAATAGGACTTCAATTCAAACAATGCATTAAGAGACAATTATTCAAAGATGAAATTCCTGCGGTAGTAAATTCCTGTTTGCGATCTGCCAATCAACCGCGACAAAATTTCATAAAAGAACGAGACAATCGGAAACGGAATGATATTTTCCTAAGAAATGATACGACGATCGCGGAAATGGACGGAACGACCGGAATTCATCCCGATGAGAGGACGCGTTCAAAAAATCGTCGATCGTTTCCGACAATCGACAGCATCGGCGTTCGTCGCTAGCGTTTTCGCAGACGAGGCGAATTTATCGAGCGTCGAGGTGCCACGGAATGTTCAATCTCCCGGCAATTATATGACCTGCCTTCCGATCGCTTTTTCACGTTTCTCTTCTTTGTACGATCTGGCATCGAAACGACGATGCAGCGTCGCATTCATCGTCGATGGAAGACGCATCGACGATGGGAATCCGTGGAATTCGAAACTCATAAAAGAAATCAACGTGAAATCCTCGCGGTTGCGTTATGACGGTAAATTTAACATCCGAAAGTATATTTTATCGGGAATTTAGATGTTACTGAAGAAAATGCAACGATTAAAATACTCCTTTATTCTTATCCAGGACACGTGGTGTAAGGGTAATTTTTTAATTGCGACGAAAATTACATGCGAAATTACAAAATAAATTTTTTTCGTTACTTTTTACTAAATCATGACACTCGGCGGTATCAAGTCGTTAATGCTCACTTCGTTACCCATAAAGTCAACCATAGAATGCTTATATAATAAATCATTATTATCCTCTTACAACTTTCCAAGTAGCTTCTGTGATAAATTATAAAGCCGTTGTGAAGTTTACGCAGGAAGTTTGATAAATTACGCCAACACGAACCGAAAGTTTCAACGTGGCAAATCGTAACAATCCCGATTATTTTCGGCGCGTGCAAACAAACATGATAGTGGCGAAAGTCGTTCAGCTATCGATTGTCGATCTGAAGATCCATGATTTCACACGATTTCATCAATTTTAGACGTTAGAACCCGCTCGTGCTCGCGATCGCTTATTCGATTCGCATTTTTATTGATTGCCTATATATACAGGGGCTCGCATTAATCTAGAGCGCCTCGACAAGTTTCAGTCGAGGAAAAAGTACGAGAAAATAAATAAGATTATTGGAACGTTATCGGTGTAACGAGTTGCCGAGTTCATTCACCCATTCAGCGACGAATGTACACGACGCATGTACCGTGACCTCCCTCGTTCAATCTTAATTGACTTGCTCAATCTCAATTGATTAATAGATGTCACTGAATCTGTCAATCCCTTGCCAACTTTGTGTTTTTCTCCACCAATTAACAACTGCACAGGATAGCTAAGTATGAATAAATGTCTTTGTTTGAATATTTATTTCTTTGTGAATGAGAGTGGAAAAATATCGATGATTAAAAAATACCGCTTTGAAAGATCTCTGGCTTGTCCAGAAGTATAACGGTCACATATTTGTACAGATGATAATCAATTGTCCATATGCGACTACGCAAAACACGACGATTCGACGGGAGTTTATCTCTATCTATTTGGAGCGATCTCCAAATTTATTTCCGTTTTCTCTTCCCCGATATCAGATGGAATGCTTGCTACAACGCGACGTAAAGCCACGTGTGTCATTATTCGATCGGTGTCAGAGAAAATGACGATGTGGTGCGGTGGCCATGGAAAATCACGAGAGGTACACCTCCACTGGACATATGTTCTCTAATGGAACTCGTGTCGATTAAATATCGGCAACGAATTGTCCGACGGGCATTCGAATGAATGCACTATTGTTCGCGACGGTCCATATAATCGGGTCGGGATGTCTCGTTGCGCTTTGACCACGTGCCATAAAACAGGCGTTCATCGTTTTTGTTGTCTCGATATTTCCCGTAATATCTCTTAAAAGATTATAGGAGTTTTGTGCATTGAAAAATGGGATATACTTTATCATTGTGAACAATTTTTATTTGATTTTTAAATGAATATACAAATGTTTTTTTTATTACAACATATATCTTTTAATAATGAAATCAAAATAAAAAATTCCCCCAAAAATTGTAATAAAAGAATGACAATGGCGTTCTAATTAATCGTGCGCACTTGCACATGTGTAATGATCAACATTTTAGTTTAAATTAATGAATCATATAAAAAAATAAACATTTTTTTATCTTTTCACTTGTTATTTTTAATTCATGATTTTTAAAAATTTATTTTTATTTTTCTTTATAACTTGAAAACAGAATAGAAATTTATAAAAAAAAAGTCATTGTTAACCGAAAATGACAATGTAAAGAGAAAAAAAGTCTTATTTTTTATTTTAAATTTTAATTTATTAAAGTTAAATCTCGGCCGTACGATTATTTGGAACGCCATTATTGTTCTTTTATTTTAATGTCTTTTACAATTTTTATTTTAATTTTGTTATTAAAAATGTATATTATTAAAATAAAAAAACATTTATCCATTTGTTCAAACATAAATTTAATATAATATTTAAAAGTAGATATCACATTTTTCGCTAGATTTCTTAAGCGCATTCGCTTTCGCAGATATTTTCCTTTACTATTGTATAGAAATATCAACTTGAACTGATCGATGAATAACGCGCTCGCGTTTCACGATCTCTATTTTGAATCATTCTCTCTCTCGCTATACAGTATACAGATAAATTTCACCAATATACAGAGAATGGATACAATCTTGTCGTCTGCACTAACAATGTACGCCGCTATCGCTTTCCGCCGTTGCAACGAGCGTGAAAACTCGAAACGAGAATGAAACACTCTCGAATTAATTAATTCGAGCAGCATGGACATCGGTGAAGCTCGCGAATATTTCCGCGGCAATGACCGACGAAGTTTGTCAACATTGAAAACGTAGAGACCATCACTCACTAGATTGCAACGATTTCACTGTTTACATTTTCACAACTATCTCTCCAAAACGGATCTATCCGAGTAATAAATTAACGAATAACTCAAGAAGAAATTTTCACAATATTAGAATGCAATTAAAAATAATTAAAAATGTTACTTTTTTTTACATCGGCATGAAAGAAAATTTTTTTTTTTTTTTTTTTTTTTTTTTTACACCAACGTTTTGACAAGCATCATATAAAAAAATTTGTTCAAGAAGAGGAGCACATATAGCAATAAAATTATTATTCATTTGAATTTCTTAAAATAAAATAAATGTAGCTTACCATTTTTTTTTGTACATTCTTTCGAGTGTATCTCGGTTCCTTGATGAATTTCCTATGATATTCTTCAGATTATTTGCAGTCGAGTTTTCCTCAGCGAAAATATCGAGGAACGTCATCATTTTTTGCAAGTTTCCAATTTTTGTCGTTATATATCTTTCTAATTAAGCCTCAAATAAAAATTCTATTAGACTAAACCTTATCTGAAATTAACTGAAGACTGTAGTTTTGGTAATTTTTTTAATTCCAAAAAGTTTAGGTTGCGAAAAGCACCTTTTTTTACAATCGTTTATAACTCGGAAATTATTGATTATGCCCCGATATTTTCGCTGCGGAAAAATCGTCTCCAAATGACCTCAAGAATCTACCATTAGCAGATTTTTTTATATATTACAGGACACCCTGTATAAGTGAATTTATCTCACTTTTTTACGAATCTTCAATTAAAATTAATGCCCAAGGCTTTATTATAAATTAAATTGAAATTCACTGCGGTTGTAATGGACGTAATGTATAATGATAAGTATCGACTTTTTTGTATATTCTGTATTCGACAATATTACATTACGAACAGCGATTGAAATATCGAATGAAAAGCGCCGAGGGCGTCCAATGACACGCCAGTTACAGTATCAGAAATGAATATTAAATTACAAAAAAGAGATAATAAATTGCGTTTTTATGTTAATATTGATATTGGAGAAAGTTGTTACAAAAAAAAAAAAAAAAAAATGATTTGTCGTGTATAATAAACGGCGAAAAAAGTCAATAAAGGCGGTGCACCTGGTTTTTTGTCATCGAACAGCGCGCTAACGCGAGGATTTAAGATCAAAGATTAAGGCGGTAGATTATCCGCGCGAGTGGATATTGGGAGCGGCGCGTGCTCGGATTTTAAGAAGTTGCGCCACCACGTTGGCTCCCCGGGTTTTTCCCATCGGCCGCGGTTACCTCCCTCGGTATACATTATGGGATTATTTCACAGCGCAGCGGCGGACTAATCTTCCCGGGCGAAATTGTTCGCTATCCCGGCGTGTAATAAACTTTTCCGTGCTTTACGGCCGCCATGGCAGTAATTTCTTTAAGGCGGCTATTAAGCTAAATTCTGCGGAAAAGAGGCCGCGCTGCCGCTCGTCCAAGTCTGTCCGTCCGTCAGCCCATAATCAGCCCCAGAAGATCGCTACTTCCGATATACGTCACAAGATTCTGCAACGTAAGCTACAACGGAAGATAGTTGTGGCTTATGCGCGCGAAGCGTCGCACGTAAAACGGGGCAAGGATGCATCGATAAGGGGTAACTGTCTGTTCTACCGAATACAGGCGCTGGCATCACTTGAGATTCTGACGTCATAATAACTTTTTTGATGAAGCACACAGAAGCTCTTTAAAGTGTTTTTCATCAAATAAAGCGTAATGCATCATATATCCCTCTCAACTCGAATTAAATATTACACGGTAAAAAATTGTGGTCCATATGTTAAAATTTTCTTGTCTTATCACGTTTCGATTACTACTTCAATAAGTAAAATTAACATACAGTTGATATGTTATTATTTTTACAACATTTTCATGTTTTATATTTATGTCAACTTTATACCTTAACACTTTGTGCATGTCTCTTAGAAATAGAATATTATTTTGAGTGCTTTTAACACATCATTAACAATTATTTCAAACAATCAGCATGTTTCAAGAGTCAATTTAACGTTCTAAGAAAATAAGTCCTCGAATGATCATGAACTTTAAAGAACATTTTTTACACAAGTTATTGTAACTACTCTTTCATGTAGTTTTTAATTAATTTGTATGTTATTTTTCATCACACTTAAAGTCGCAATAACAAAAATAAATTTAAAGTTTTGTATCACTTACTTAACATTTCCAATTTGTCAATAAGTAACACAATAAATTGGTTATTTTAATTTAAAATTTAGAATCGACTTTCTGGGTCATGAAAAAATGTTAAAATTAACATTTTATTTTTATGGCGTTCATTTTTCTCCGATGATCTGACTATTCTGCCGGTTTGATTCGCGTAGAACGTGACAGTCAAATAAAATATTCCTTCTTTTTATAAAGTATATGAAAACATTTTGACACATCGACCGCACTCATAAATTTTAATAAGGTACATTTTAATAATAATATACAAATATGTTCATTTCTTTCTTCCCTTTTTTTTTCTTTCTCATGCGCGCTCAAATATTTATTCCCGAGATTGGCATGATAAGAAAAAAGGAGAAAAAAGGAGAAAAAAGGACGAAAAAAGATTTTCGAGGGAGAACTGGAGTTGCACGCTCATATACATTCGATTACAGAATTGTGTCGAAATACACGAACGAAGTAGTGCGAAGTATCTGCGAAGTTAAACAAGAGGATGAGATTGCCTCTCCCAGTGAGAGATATAGTGGAAACGATTCGTGTAATCGCTAAAGCTTAACTCGATGATGAAACGCGAATTCTTGACTCCATCTTGTTCTTTCCTCCTCTCCTCCTACGTATAAGCAAATGATGTTTCACGCTCCAGTATTTCGTCAAAAGGAACACGTGTCTCGTATCTCTTCGACTCCTCGGGGAGATTGCACCTCTTCGGAGAACACATCTCAAGTATATCCGGAGCATAAAGTAACTCGCGTTATAACGGAACGTGAGCAGCCAGAGCCGTTGCAAAAGGTATCGAAATAAAATACACCTGTCATCTTAAAAAAATAACAAGAAGCACGTTTCTTCTTGTCGTCGACACGCGTCGCGTGTTTGCGGTTTTATTACTGGATTTATAAAAGTTGCACGATAATAAATCGATTTGTCACGCGCGATTTAATTCAACGCGAATTTATGAGATGAGTTCGTAATTGATACAGCCAATTTACCGAGAGGTGGGAAAAGAGGAGGGAAGGGACTTAATTTATTTACCTATTCATATTTGCGATTTTGTCATAGCAATTATGTAGATTCTTGTTTCGTATTACGCGATGTTTGCCATTCGTCATCAATCGAAATAAATTTCGCGTTCGTTCAAAAGGAATATTCTATTATCGTCGCTGCTCATTATCAACGCGCATGTAAATAGATATTATGGTAAATACTAATGCGACCAAATATCATTCGATCGATTGCAGCGTGTTCGACAGCGTAAATAAATGAAATGGAGCACTAATATGCAAACAAAGTGCCAAGTTATGACAATAATATAAATCAGAGCCGGCGTAATTTCAAAGTCCCGATACATCATACTTTAGTTTTGTTATGCGGACAGGTTTGATTTACCGTGGTATTTGCAGTGCGGTAACTCGAAAATTGTGATTTACACGATGGTTTTCCTCTAACGTTGGCGGACACATAAAACACTATAACGCACGAGGCCTCTTCCTCGATTTCTCGACTAATACTGATTAATTATCACGAACGTCGGGAGAGATCAGCACTCAAGTACGAAATTAACTCTCTTCTTCAATCAAAGATTAAAGGCATTATATATTTGAAAATTAAACGCGTGTTAAAAAAAAAAAAAAAAAATAAATAAATATGACTCAGACAACGAGATTAATTATTATATCGAGATAATAAACGCCACCACAACGAGAAGGTACTCGATTGATAAGACTCAATTGAAATCGAGATGGCGTCGGCGACTCGTCTCGAGGACGATAAGGTCAAGAATAGAAAAGCATTGTCGAGAAAAAGAGAGAGAGGTTGTCGTCTTTTCAATCCAAGGACGCTCCTGCGATCGATGTACGTCCGCGGAAAAGGTACGAGAGCGATTGTTGGCTGCGGGCGGGACCGATGTCGGCCAAAGACTGCCGGGGAAAGGAGGGGCGCGATGAAATCTCGGAACTCTTTCTGTTATCGTCTCATTCGATCGACTCTGTTCGCACGCGTATTCGCATCACGTTGATATCGAGTCGGCGTGCGCTGACTGAGAATGCCGAATGTGAAGTAGCAGAGGACCGTGGTTAGTTGACCGTGTACTACGCAGGGTGTACCTAGTCGGCGACATCGGTTGGCGCGATACATCAAAGCCGAGCCACAATGCGAGGTGTATCGTGAACGGGATAATGGATGGGTCTCGTTGAAAAAAAAAAAAAAAAAAAAAAAAATAAAATCGAGCGAGTCGAATAACTGCACGAACGAACGCCATATATCACAATCAATTCAATTGAGAAGAAATAAAATATATTATGAGGTATATACATACACGCGCGCAGATGTATGATTCGAAACAGTTTTGGGTATATTTCGAACGATGTCGGTTTGGCTTATTTTTTTTTTTTTTCTTTTTCTAAACGTTGACAGTCACTTAACTAAACTGAGAAGTGTCCCTTTTGATCCATCTGATAATTTTAATACTTTCATATCATACGTTTCAGTTATTGCAGATTCGTCTTTAAATAATTCAGGATATATTGCTCTGTTTTGCATTATTAAAAATTTTTTTCATGGGTATGATGGGTCCAACAAATACAAATAATGTGAAGTTATATTTACAGGCTATAATGGAGGTTCGGAACACTTCTTGGTTAATTAAATGACTGCCAATATTTAGAAAAAAAGCCAAACTGACTTTAAAATATATCCCTTGTACAAAGAAAAAAAAAGAAGCTGACAAGAAGAAAAGACGGAATCATATAATGAAAGAAACGATCGATTCGGCAAAGTTTTTGTTGATTAAACGTTAGCAGTAACGGAGCCGTTTCCTCAAGTATCATCCAACTATTTGACAGAGTCTTGGATATCTTCCTTGGCAATTAAGAAGAGAGATATCTCCTTTCATCGATATGCATGATGAGCGAAAGGGATCGAACTCCGTTTCAGTAATTGGAGCGCAAAGAGTTAAGTCGTATTTCTTCGGAAGGCTGATGGTCATCGAACAGAACTCTACCCCCACGTATCGCAATCGATGAAATCTCGATTATCGTCTTTTATTCGCTCTCTTTTATGAGGTTCTCGCGGTGTTACAAAGGAATTCGCCCCCTTATACTTAACAATATCCCGCGCTCGTTTCTTCGGATTTTAAAAGGAAAGGTCTCCTTTACATCGGCCGAAGAGCACTTCGTTTCGACTCGTCGGAAGCTTTGATCTTGAATTAATGTAAATCAACCGCGTGCAATAATCATTCCGTCTATATCCAATCGATGTTCATTACAATGAAGAGAAAAGAAATTCTCTTCAGGCACATTTATTTCATTCCCTTCGAAGGAGTGCCGCAAGAATCCACCATCAGATGAACCGAAGCACTCCGAACCTCTCTGCTTGTCTTTCTTCCTTTACGTAAGTCATATTACAGCTTCTTCGGAGTACGTCTTTACGGAATGGACCAAGTTTATTTATTTTAATTCAACTCCCGAGGACGGACGAGAGCGCAGGAAGCACCGGAGTTTCTCTATCTATCTATCCGATCTCGCTTGCGCGATCGCTTCGATTGTACTCCCTCTAACTAGACATTTAAGCGTTGAATTTAATTAAGGTCTAGCCAAGTAAAGCTTCCTGTGCGGTTTCGATTCGACTTGAAATTTCCTCCAATACACTCCAATCGTAAACCATCGATGAGTTTCCGGGCTACGCGCGATGACAGTAAACACGATTTAGAAATCAAATACCCAGTGACAAACACGCTTTGGCAGTGGGCTAAGTTGATCGATAAAATAAACACGCGTAATATCGATATCGTCGATATCGAAATTCGCTTGATACGAGAACCCTTGAAAACGAATTTCTATATTAAATATGCTCTTAACAAATAAATCTCTAACAAATAAAAAAATCTAGAATTATTTGCTGCTAAGCCTCTGAACTTTGAGTTGTTAAAACGCGAAATGACAACCATTCATTCTTGTAAACTCGAGAAAAGTGTACCACAATTTTCTTCGTTCTTTAAAAACTGTAAATTTCGCGCGCACATTAAATAAATAAAATTATTCACATTACTATTAACTCTCTTTGACTGTCAAAAAAACGCCACTTTGACGATGACAGTTATTCATGAAAAAGAATTTGATTACAATATATGGAAAATAAATACATCACCGAAACAGATAAATTTATTATTCTCAATTATTATTCAAACTTATTATTCTCAAAAAAGAGTATATAAATAAATATTAATTTTTTATATACGTATCTTAAGATTAATGACGCCAACTTTTGATCGGAAATTTTTGAGGACCCTCGCGAGTGGCCGATGTTCATCGGAAGAGAGCTTCCACAAGTTTCGAGGCAAACGGCACACAAATGCCTCTCGAGTAGAATTGAATTCAAACTGGGTTACGCGTCATACATATGAATGAATCCGGGCCTCTTTTTGAATGTCGAAGTCCGCGTTTTGCTTGCGATTCATAGATTAAGTAAAACACGGCCCCCTCCCTCACCCACCGCTCTCGCGATGCATCTCTCTCTCTCTCTACTTCGTCGTGGCGGACGTACATACACTTGGTCCAATAAATCTGGCTCGCCCTGCTATGATTCTCCGCGAGTTTCGCACAAGAACGATAAATCCGGACGTCGTGTTCGGAAAGTCGGTCGATTCCAATACCGAATTATACGTTGCCCATCCCCTGTTGCGACTAAGCAGCTGCACCGCTGTATAAACTGACGTGCATTACCAATTCAATTGTTACAAAGTAAAGTATTATGCTTCAGCGTTTCTTAAGTGTCTTTCATTTTTTACGAGATATAGAAAAATGCAATTGATCGCGCTCAAGACTTTGTAAAAACTTAATGGATCCTATACGAAGTACACACGCGAATGAAACTGATAAACTATTAAACATGATCTTGTTTTTTTTTTTTGAAATATATATTGTATTTTTAAAGTTTCTACGAATTTATTGAAACATAATTATAAATTCAGAATGTAATTATACGGCAATCAATTATAGATAATTTCTCTCTGATATCTTCTGTAAAAGACAGAATGACGAATGGCGCAGGCGGACAAATACATACGACTTAACAGTACTATATAACTCTTTGATACGTCTCGGTAACTATGAATCGGTGGGAAGTCATCGTGAATAATCCAAGCGATCTAATCGCTCCCGCGAGACGCGAGCAAAAAGACACGTAAAATACGACTAACGTGAGTTATGACCGGTTCAATTTTTCCCTCGCTTTTACTCGTGAGTTATATCTAATCCTTGACGATGAATTCATACCACTTCCGCCAACATATGACGTTCCTTCAAAATGTGGATGCCACACTGAATATAAAAAATAATATTTCTTATTGGCATCTTTTAAAACGAAAGCCTTTTAAAGTTAATGAAAAAGTTGTATAGAATGGGTTCAAATATCATTCCTCGAGAATACACGATATGTAGCATATGATTTTGCTTCTACTTTCGTCCTCTCAGTTGGAAAAAAAAAAAAAAAAAAAACCGACCGAGACGTGAAATCGATCCGAATTTATCGGACATTAATAATACAGCGTCCTATTATAATCCTATTTATCTCAGAGCTTAAAGTCTGGAGCTGACCGAAGGCACCTACACACTTTCTTCAATGGTATTGTCATCGAGAGACCCGGTGTCCGAGTGCACTTCCGGCCCGATACCGCTTGTAGTTTATCCGGAGAAAGGCGTGACGCTTCATCGTGTGTCGATAAAATATTGACACTCCATATATTCCACCGTCATTCATTTAGCCAGGCTGAGAAAACGTAGTATCCGTTTTCGTGTTTACAAAGTCGTCATTGCGTTTCTCTCGCTACGTAATCCTCCCTCAGCGTCCGTTACTTTAGTAGCTTGCCATTAGCGAGCTTGCCATTACTATATATATTGCGTGAGAGAGACTTTATCCGCTATTGGACCGTTAGATTTAAGTATACGCCTGTAAACTGCCGTAAATTAATCCTACAGCTTGGTACAACGTGTCGTGACTTGACTTCATTTTGTTAGTTTTTGAATTGTTGAACGAAAAAGCGCGAGCCAAATTCGTTCCTTCTATTAGCGAGAAGCGTCTATTTGAACATTTTTCAGTGTTTCTTTTTAGCGTAAAAATTTCAGGAGAAGAATTATCGCGCGAAAATTTAATTTTTTTTATATTTTATAATTATCAAGAATCCGACGTTTTTTTTCGCGCGATAATTCTTCTCCTGAAATTTTGACGCTAAATATTGCTAATAATATTGCTTTTCCGATTTTAATATTTTTCATCACTATTTCCCTAATATTTCTTATTAATACAGAATCATTTAGTTAGCGCTTTATTATAATATAATCATTCTATATGTGTTGTATCATTTCAGAAATAATCTCGAAGTATCGTATCTCACGTAGAAGAAATAGCAACTACAGAAAGATATTTTCAATCACTGGCACGATTGATTTTTTATCTTCCCATTCGACATTTATCTAAAGTATCGAAAATTTAACTTTTAAAAATTAAAGTGAATTCATTCACATAAAATTCATTCACATAATTAAAAAATGCATATTTTTCATTTTATAACTATAAATAATTTTAATAAATTCTTTTCAGAAAATAGAAATAAAACGTTTAAGATTTTGAGAAAAAAGAACTTCCTAAAATATCACGAGTCTAAATGAAGTTTGGAAAATGTAAGAAAACTTTAAAGCACTCATCTAAGTGGATTTCTCAAAGTGGATTCTCCAAGAATATTGCGAATGCTTCTTTTTACAGAGAGGACGATTCGTGTTACTCACCGTTTTGTTTCCCAAATTTTTGACACGGCAATTGAGGTACGTCGTCTTTCCTAGGAGTGCGGTCACGTTCTTCGAGGCTGATTTGTCGAAGTACGGCCCTGTCGACCGCGCGGTCTCCTCCAGAGCGTTTTGGTTGTACGTGTCGCCGCTCTTGCCATTACCGCCTTGCGGAATATTGTGGCAGTGCACTTCTGAAACACAAGAAATTCAAAGAAACGCTGTGTAAATGCGGCAATTTCGATGCTAATCATTTGGAAAGGGAAGGGAGAGAGGTACTCTGCATTCTCGTTCACTGTTTTTCGCACATCGATATCGAGAAGCGAGAAACGCAAAATTCTCGGAATATATATATATTCCAAGAATTTGGCTTTACACACACACATATATATATATATATATATATATGTATATATATATATATATATATATATATACACACAATATACAATGTTGAAATTCTCCGAATGAATGAAGAGTTGAAAGTTTTGAAACTGTTACTTTTTCGCAACAAACAAATAGAAATCGGAAAAATGACGTGTAAATGAATTTTCACACTTTGTGTTATGTATTTTATTATCTAAAATAAAACACACATAAAAAATTGTGCGTCTATACGTTAATATTTTCTTGTGTTATCACGTTTTAATAACTACTTCAATTAAAATTCAATGTAAAATTAACATGCAGCTGACATAATTTTTATAACATTTTTACATTTATGTCAATTTTATAATTTAACACTTTGTGTATGGTCTCTTAGAAATGGAATATTATTTCGAGTGCTTTTAACAACATCATTAACAATCATTTCAAATAATCAACATGTTTCAAAATCAGTTAACATTCTAAGAAAAGTTAAAATAAATCTTCGAGCAATCATGAACTTTAAAGAACATTTCTTACAAGTTTTTGAAACTTACTTACTACTTTTTCATGTAGTTTTTAATTAATTTGTATGTTATTTTTACATTACACTTAAAGTCACAATAACAAAAATAAATGTAAAGCTTTCATTCGTGTCAATTACTAATTAATTAACATTTCTAATTTGTCAATAAGTAATATACAATAAATGAGTTATTTTAACTTAAAAAATTTAGAATGGACTTTCCACAGCAAAAAAATGTTAAAATTAGCATTTAATTTTTTACTGTGCATTCTTTCCAGCGAGCGTGATCCTTTGATCAGATATTGAAAGAAAAGCAGATATCGTGTACAAAAAAAATTAGAAAAATTAAAGTCGACAATGGAAACGACGTATAATATTTATTCGTATGTGCAATACGCAATATGTAACTTTAAATACCACAATCCAGAATATAATTATAGTTGATAACAATAATAATAATAATAATAATAATTATAATACCAATATTATCACTGCTCGCATGAATATTTATCGTGTTATGTTAAACCATTAATGTAATGTATGTGAAAGTAAGGTTCGTAACACGTAATTGTTTTCCGTTAAATAATAAGAGTGCGGAAGTGCGCGAATACACATCTAATTAACGAAAAAATCCGCAGAGTTCACGAGATTGTAATTAAACGTGCGTTGATAAAAAAAAAATTTGGCCCGCACAAAATTCATTTACGGGCTCGGATGCCCGTAAATTATTTTACGATGGATCGCGGAAAGAAAGGGCGTTTACGGAAGCTGCAATTGCAATTAGCAAAAGATGTAACGAGTGCGCTTGTTACCGTTTATAGAGGTAGCGAAGTCATTCATTAACCGCTCTGCTTCTTACTACTTGACATTTAATGCTATCTGACTCTTACATCAATAATACCGCGTTTTTCCTTCTTTCTCTCGCAAACTAGGAAAATAACAAAATCCCTTTGCCGTCTTTCGGACCGAGAAGATGTTTTCATTGTAATGCCGGAATGATAGTGCGCGCATCTTATAGCGATATTTTGCGCAATGGACAAAAGAAAATGACGCACGAATCGCAATAATGCACTTCTTCTCACAAACAGGACTGATTTGCTTTATCCAATTAAACTTGCCCGAATGCATCACAATACTAGGATAATAAATGAACTGCCAAGCAGAATAATGATATAAGTAATTTTCTTTCTTTTTGAAAGTGAAAAAGTACTGGAGCAAGTATATGTTTTTTAAAAAACCGTTCAATATAAAGTACAAATATTTTTATTACTTTATACTCGCTTGTTTTATTATTTTACAATTTGCTCTTTTTCGTAAGCAAGAAGATACGTAAAAAAATGTTATGTCACTGCTAAATAATTCCAGCGCGAAAACTGACATATGTTAAACTTTTATTTTTACTTTTTCCGATACCACTACTTTAATCGGATGCCGTCAGACGTATTAATCGGAGAAAAAAGAAGGAAGATGTAGAAAAGCGATCAAGATACAAATGGCGCAAATATTTATACTCATCTCGGATAAACCGAGTTAAATGTTTCGAACTGCGAATAAGCTTTGGCTGCGAATAAACTTCTCAAAGCAAGAAGAAAGTATAATATCATTGTCGCGGACACCACGGGGAATTGCGAGAATTGTTTATTGGTCCAACGACTTCTGGATTCGACGACGGGGAAATAATTTCCTCGCAAAGTCGATATCGTTTAATTTATTGCGCGTGATACGTGCAATCAATGGGAATCGCTTCAACCGCACCGTTCGCAGAAAGTGTCCAAATTAATCGTGATGATTCGCGTGCGCAGTCTAAATTCTACACGAATATGGGAGAGAGAGAGAGAGAGAGAGGATTTGAGATTAAAAACATAATTCGCAATTACCTTGCTCGCTCATGCGCAACGCAAGGCTGAATCGTTTGCCATTCGCGAATTCGCGACAGGCAGACCACGCTGGCTGTTTCGAGAAATAGAACCGAGTCGTTTGGAAAGCAGCTAACGAATTATATCACGCTTTTGTGAGGACGCAGTTTATTCGTCTCGGCTAAAATACACGTTTCGAGAGCGCCGGGTATATAATTGGCTGTCGCCAACGACAGACCGTCTCCCGCGCCGTCAAACAGGCCTCGTCGCTATCATACGCTAGTTACGCTCCATTGCTGGCAACTCGGCGAGTACATAATCGAATCTCGCCGGTCTTGATTAGGCCGTGATTACGCGAGGAAGGCGCGCGCGCGCTCGCGGCTGACGTGGCAAATATTGAATCTCGGAGCCGACGCGAATAATCCGGCCCTCGTTTTCTCTTAGCAACGACACTGCTTCCGAGGGACGGTTATCCCCGAGGAGAACTTTATCCGCGACTTATATCGCGAATTCTCCGACGGCGTTAATCCGTTTTCTCTTCCCCACCCGCACCCCCCGTCGTTTCGCAATCAGCGCCCGTCGTCGGACAATATTCACATCGCCTGGTTTCCGCACGCGGAACGGAGCGATAAAATGAACGGAAAACGAAACTTTCCAAGAGCGATAATCAATTATACACGTTGCAGCTGGTGAACGACCGCGGGAATGTCAAATCCCGGGCGGAAGTTAGCCGGGAGTTTAATCGCGTAACGTTTCCTTTATACCAATGCTCGCTTGTGACTGTCATAATAATGATAAAATGGTAACGCAGACGTCCAACAAGTTTTGTTGTATCGCTCTTTCGCAAACCGTGAAATGCAATCTTCAATGGTTAACGAAACCACGAAATTTTCTCTAGCTCTGCTTCGATATTAATAGCAGTTTTTATATACAATCTTCTATTTTTCTACTTTATTCAAAAATTACAAATTTTCAGTTATCTCGTTATATACAAACGTTACGTTTTACGCACGTAAGGCAAATGTGGTCCCTCGCGATACGCACGGTGTATAAGGGATAAAAGTTTGTTCGCGCAGCGTAAGATCCCGCAGCAAGTTTCTTCATTAAATTCAGCGAAAGGCCGCGAACAATTTCGACAAGTCTGTTTTATTTGGACGACAAGAAATTCGAGCTCTCACGAAGGGCCGTTGGAATCGGTAAAGTTTGGATCGAACGAGTTACAAGAGCCGACCCGTGTTCGTACAATAGGTTCGAGCTAATTTAATTATGAGTCAACGCCATTGACCACCTTTCCAAGTCCTAGCAATCTGCCTTATTTCCTCAATTTCCTTTCCCTTTGTCCCTTCGTACGTCCAGCATTCCGGCCTTCAACTCGATTCAAAAGGAATGCGAACTCAATTTTAACGAGATACGATAGCTTGTATCACGTTCAATAAGCAACAACCTAATTTTCCCGCGTCTTTTGAATCCCATTTTCCAAATTTTGCAATTCGAATCCAACATTCTAATTCTTATTTCCTTGTTTGTCGCAGTGGAAATACATTATTTTCCGTACAGAAGATTAAGGGAATCCTAAAGCTGTTTTATATTACCGATCAAAATCTAATCTACTAACATGACAATATAATATTTGCTTATATAAAAGTTGCAATTTACACACGTAAAATAAAATAGATTCCCACTATAATGCTGCACAATATTTTCTGCGACGAAATGTTTTTTACTCAGGCTTCTAAGTTTCATTTTTAAAGGTTCACAAATATTCCTTTATGCAATTTTTATAGTGGGAACTTATTTTATTTTATGTGTATAATTTGCAATTTTTATATCAAGCAAATATATTGTCATGTTAGATTTTGGTCGATAATATAGAACAGCTTTATACAGATCCCCTTAACAGTGACGCATAAAACAGATGGATGAAATAACAGTCTTATTTGATTGTTCTGCGATAAAGTCCGATTTTAAAATAAACGAAAACATAGAAAAGAGAGAGCGTAGGAAATAGATTGGAAACGTCGTGAGCGAAAATATAATAGTTCGACGTGGCGACGTGTTTGGAGAACCGCATTGTCGTTCATTGTTCGCTCTGGTTCCTTCGTTCCTGCTCTATGGTTTCCGTCCACGGAGACTCGGTCGCGTCGTCGGCAGAAATGAGAATTTATCGCGGCGACCCGGCTACGGGTGTACGCCATTGAGAACGAGGGTGAATCCGCGCCGCGCTTCCTTTCGCACCGGTAACGCGCCGTCCGAGAGCAATGTAGGGGTAGAGGGGAGGGAATTTAATCGCGATACTTGTTACGCGTTTATCTCACTCGACGGTCCATTAAATCCCACGGCTCCGGATACTATCGAGTTATGGCTGATGAGCCGCGGAATGCGCGCATCAGCGATTCCCCGGTGGATTGCGAATTACGCAGCGGAGATCAGGATTTTGACCCGATTCTACCGGGTGGATCGTGGATACTCCTTCGCACATCCACGAATGATTCCGCATTTGGTGAGGCAGACGTTATATATATATAAGTAGACTGGCCGAGTATATACAGGGGATCACGTGGGTGCAGTGGGTCGCGTCCTTGCGGTTAGATTCCCTCCTAAATTTCGAGATTTTACGGTCGGCGCGTCGAAGCCACATCGTAAAATATCCGCGACGATGGAAAGGTCAGACAAGGATAAAGGGAGGCGCTGCTGGACGAGACTGGATAGAAGAAGGACGAGGAGGAGAAATAGACAGCCGCGTAGAGAGTTATCTTTCAATCTACTTTTATCGAAATTCTTACCTAGGGCGAGGGCGAGGGCGAGGGCGAGGTCGAGAGCACAGACAGAGCGCTGTTTCTCCTGTTTTAAAATTCAGATTCGCAACTTTTGCTTAAACGCCTCATAGATAGACTTGGCGGACACATATATCCCCCCCCCGTCCCTTCCGTTCTCTTCTCCGAGCTTGCGATATTTCGCCTGAGCGCGTCGAGTCTACGTAAAAATATTTTCACTCTCTATGCATTTTTATGCGTATCTACATTTGTAATTCTTAAAAAAAAGCAGCAAATCCTTCTAATCGAGAATAGTAAATTAACGAAGCGTGAAAACGCAATGCGAGCAAGAAACTTTGTTCGATATCAATACGGCGAAAGCTTAGATCTGTCGTAAATTTTCTCTCCGTCTTGTGAGTAAATTGGTCTCGGCATTAACAGTCGCGAGCTGCGTTGCAATTCCGGTGGTTGCCTCTCCAATCGGGATTACATAGGGAAAGTTTACCCATTATTGGTCGAGGACGAGAGACGAGACTAAGGTCTGGCATTGCCGACCGATCGCAAGAAATTGCACGCGTGCGGTCTCCGCTAATGATTCGCCTCGAGAATGGAATAATTGCCGAGGGAAGAGAGAGGAGATGCAAAGATTTTCCGGAGATTGCGGTATACTGTAAACTCGAACGTCAATATGTTATAGTATGTGCCATGGTAAACGATTTTATATTGTGCGACGATAAAACGCGCGACTTAATGGAAAATAAATGTCGCCGGAATAGTCGTTACTTTAGATCAAACGTTGCGGGAATTGCGCGAAGGAATGAAGTGATGCAACAAATATCGTCCAACGAGATACGTATATGTAACGAGAAATTACACACATCCTCACCCTGTGATATATATTATATTTGTCCCGTAAAGACCATCTTACATTTGATTCAATTATTTTAAAAGCAACGGCGACGTGTAACTATGTGATTTTCAGCAATCAAAATAATGAATGTAATATATATGTAACTGTCATAAAATAAGTACAATATTTGTATAATAGCAATTGATTGCGTTAGAAATTATATTTTTTATTTCATCTATCTCTTGAAGAGATTCTCTTAGAAAATCGGAGAAAACAATTTTTTATTCTTACATTATTGTTAATGATTAAATCACCATATAAATGAAGAAAAAAAAACTTTATGTCATTTTTCCGATAATATTGGTTTTCTTATCAATTTTAATATTTATTTCTTATCAATTTGGGTTTGAGTAAAAAATTTGTTCGTATATCATCAGATTTTTTTTGAAGACTTTGAAATTGATTTTCATCATTTATATCGCATCTTCCTCCATGAAATAGAATAATCGATGGGAAATACATATAGAGTGTCTAGTGAAAAGCATTTGAGAGCTATGAGTCGCAAGAGAATCAAGTCGGAAAGTTTATGATCGCTCCACGTGTCCGAGTGCGAGCTCTCTCGCAGGCAGCGGACAAGGATTTTTGCCGAGGGACGTAAACGAGAACGGGGATGTAAAATGTCCTGGCAGGAGGTCTGGCAGAAGCCGTCGGCAACGGTGTTTCGTCGATAAATAAGCTTGACCGTGGGGTGTCATATTTCTTTGTCGCGCGCCAACGCGCTATCTCGCGAAGCACGGCGCGGATATTATTTACGATCCCGCCCGGGGGAGAGATTTATTATGGAATTGATTTCCCGCACGGCCGATCGGATTAATTTTCACTTTCGAGACGTGCGTGAGCGTCTCGTCGATTGCCTGCGCGAATTTATTTCGCGCAAAACAAAGCGCGAAACAGACCGGCCCTTTTGCCTGACTCGACGAGACCAAATTCTCATTCGGATGCAACGAAAAATATACTTTGATGGAGAATTGATTTACATCGTCGACTTATCGTCATTTGAATGCAGTTGCTTCGTTTGACATTTTCACTAAAAGCGTAACGAGAAGAAGATTTATGCGATACATAATATTCGGTTGTGATATTAAGCGTAAGAGATAATAATATATAGTGAACTAAGCGAACGAGATAATGTATATAATGTATGTCAAGTGCACTAGAGGGTAGATTGAAACAAAAATGTATCTATTTATATATTTTGCTTAAATTTTCATTAATCATTTCATTATATCGCTGCTTGATTATTATTTGCAATTATTTGAATCGAAATTTTTTCTTATCTTTGACTTAATGTCTATCTTATTTATGATATATCGTATCTATGATACTTTATGTATTGATTAGATTATTATCTTTTCAAACTATTTAACTTTTATTATCATTTTGTCGGAAGTTGCTGTTTTAAATTTCTTTAAAAGTGGAAAAGTATTCGTTTATTTTTTATATAGGAGCTTAATTCCCCTCTCTCTCTCTCTATATATATATATATATATATCGAAATCTTTTAAAAATTCATAAATGTAAAAAATTACACAGCAAAAAGTAAATATCAAATCAAAACTTGTACGGCATGTCCGATAAAGATCGAATCAACGTTCATGAGTAGGTAGAGCGCATTAAACTGAACAGAAAAGTCGTTTACCATTCTGCGATTTTCGCAATAATTATTGAGAAATTAATTAAAAAATATCGACCAATTCGTGCCAATATATTAGCGCTCTGCGAAAAGACAGCCCGCTGTCACGCGGTCGCTAGGAACACAGCGAGAAGAGACAGCCCACTGTTACACGGTTACTACGGTACGCACTTGCGTGCGACTAGCAACCGCGTGACAGCGGGCTGACTTTTCTCGCCACGTGCTAATACTCACACGAATTGGTCGATATTTTTTAATTAATTTCTCAATAATTATTGCGAAAATCACAAAATGGTAAAGGACTTTTATGTTCAGTTTAATGCGCTCTACCTGCTCACGAGCGTTGATTCAATTTTTATCGGATACCCTGTATACTCATTTGAACGCGTTTATTGTTTTATATAATGTATAAGCAACAATTTATCTTCTTAAAAATATTTGAAACTCTTAAATTTCAACACTATAATTATCATCTCAAGAATACAATAATTATTTTGACTCTAAGAAAACTATAGCTTTCGATTTGAACATGTGTTATTTTCTACTCAACTTTTTTTCCTCTCTATTCAAGAAAATTATTCCTAAATATCAAAAATATCTTTTTCTCGATTGAATATAAAGTGTCTTCATTCAAGTAAATTTTCTTTATTTAATGTAATATAATCTCATTTCAAATTTTCCATTTTGAAACTAAAGATATCAAGTCAAAATAAGAATATTCTTTTTTTCTCTGTTAAATTGTAAATAAAAGCAAAATTTCTATGTAGATATCTTCAAAATTCAACTGGCTTTAGTGATTATAATGTTTGCTATTGTTTAAGGCGATGATGGATGTCGAGACGACAGATCATGCTCAAAGACAAAGACAAAAGCCACCTGTGAACGTGTCATTAAGTTTTCACTCAATAGCCTGTCTCTCCTCGGGATAACACAAGAAAGCTTGCATTTTTTTTTTTTTTTTTTTTTCGAGAGCTCATTAGTCTAACGAGCGCTTAAACTGCATACGCGCTATATTAGACGCAAAAAGGTCTCGTTATCGTTGTCCGTCGTCATCACAAGTCGCACCAATAAGAACACCACTATCGGAGCAAGAAGCATAACACTGCGTCAGATGTCGTTTTCGGAAAGCTACTTCCTTTCAAAGCTGCAACCGCGTGTTAAGGTACTCTGTCCTTCATCAAAACACATCTTTAGTTATCTCGATTACTTGGTTGGCTCGTAGACGCTACAACGTCTCGATTGCGGTGCAGCTTCGGGACAGTTATCTATCTCAGATCGCGTGACAGTCTCATGTGGAACGATAGTCTTTTTAACATAGAAAGCGGATAACGCCTGGATATACATGTCAGCGACTCGACGCTTATCCCACAAACGTTTCATCGTTCCTCGCGTAAATACCGGGCCGCCTCGTTCATCTTGTCGAGAGATGCTGCGTTGAGTCGTCGTCACGTCGTCGAGAGCGAGTAAGCACTCAAGAAAGACAGCAACAGAGAGAGAAAGCCAAAGAGAGAAGGGGGAGAGAGAGAGAGAGAGAGGGAGGGAGGAGGAGGAGCGCAAGTGAGATACGAGGCAGTCAGTTGAATGAAATTTGCAATGGAAATTTAATCTGACTCAATTCGTCCCGCGTAGCCGACAGTCTTCTCCTTAACGCCAGTCATTGTTATGTTTTGCGAAATTTTCGACAGGGAATTGTGCGCCCTGGGAAAAGAACGCGGCAATATCACATCTCTCTTTCTCTCTCATAACCAACTCCCTCGTAATTATATATTCCGTCGAGAGAAATGACGGCTTCCAACTCTCTGAATAGCTCGCGCAATGAATCGTCATCGTTTAGCGAAAGGCGTTGAAATTTTATCAAAGGAAATTAAACGCGTGACATAACGAATTCATTCGCTCTGCGGTGTGTATTGTACCTCCCGTATAAACTTATTTTATTTTGCAGTACACACAGCCGCAGATAAGATAATTTTATAACGGCCAATCTTCTTATCGCTATATGTAGTTCTTGTGAATCCATGGACTAAAAACTAACAATAAGCCAATTTAAGTCGTTTCGTTTAACATACAAGGACGCCACGTGCGTAATGAAGTAATTATTGCCTAACAATTGTCAACATATAATGACTTTCCGATAATGTTAACATGAGTACACCACGTTATAAGAAACGTGCGAAAACAAATTTTTCGCAGTCAAATAAAAAAACCAACTGTGTATTTTAATTTATCGTAAACCAAAAATATTAAGGGGTCATGCTCAGTCAGGAAGCTGAAAGAAATGTGAGTTTTATGAATGTTTTTCTCAAAAACTGTGACTTAAAAAAAAGTTTTTATATTTGAAGAAAATATGTTTTTACAAATTTTACATAACTTTTTATTAAGAAATGTTAATAAATAAATAAGATATAACAATTTTTTTGAAGATCCTTTTGAAAAAAACTTGTTTTATGGTGACTACTGCTGCTATATCTGGATCATCCAAAATAAAAAAATTTGCAAAGATTTATTTAATATATTAAATTATCTAGTCCTCGAACGAACAGTTTTTCGAAATATTGATTTGAAACAAAATGGCGGATGTCTAAAGTTGGACTTCTGATTTTCGATGAAAAAAATCGCTCGTTTTTCATCAATTAAAAAAAAAAACTATACCTCGAAAAAAAATCCTTCGTTGAAGGACTAGTTTTTTATATTTAAAATAAGCCTGTAAAATTTGAAATAAATTGATGCAGTAGTTTTCGAGCTATCTTGGTCACCGATTTTAAAAATGCGGTTTTGAGAAAAAAACATGTTTAAAGTTTCAAAACAGACTCCGCTTGTAACTCCGTAAATTTTATTCGGATTAACTTGAAACTTACAGGGAATATTCTCTGGGGGGGGGGGGGGGGGGGGGAGATCTTATATTTACAGAAAATGTCAAAACCTAAAAATTGATTTTTCCAAAATTTCTGATCGAGTATGGTCCTTTAAACTTATTAATATCACCTTATAAATATCACATTAGCAGAGGCAAAAATAAAAGAAATGTAGAATTTTTCATTTGGAAATTTTCTGCAAAAGCAGTATACTTATATAAATTATACGAAATTTGCACGTCGAGAGTAGATAACCAGCTAGCGTTGGTATTAAAATTTAAAAAGAGTTACGTAATGCCGAAAGTTTGTACTAACAACAGTCCGAAGTTCTTTCTCGTTAAAACCATCGCGAAATACGCTATTTAGATAGCCGTGGCTCGAGTTGCCTCTCTTCGCCGCTTACCGTGCAAGCCACTTAAATGCAACGTCACCAGCGATTATGCAAAGTCCTTTTACCTGGGAAAATCGCAGGAGACGTTTTCCCGTCATCCGACCCGTGCCTAATACTCAGCAGTGTGGGAATGTACCGAGCTTGATCGGTGGTTCCGAAATGGACCTCGCGTGCTTTCGCAGAAAGCGCAGGAACCAGGACACGAGCGTTTTCGGGACGTGAGGCTTTAATGCGCTTTTAACGCCTGGCGCAATAAATTCCCGGCCAAAAATGCATTATCGAGAGAAAATTTCGATACGCCTCGCCGCGTAGATTCAAAAGCCGCACATCGTCATCGCATGATCACGCCCGAGGCATTTCTCTCTCGCTTTGCGCTCACATTGTTAAGCGTTTAGGGACTCGACAAAACTCCTATTAATCGACTTAATCGACAATTAATTCAATCGGCAGAGGCTTCTACAGCTAAATTTCTAATTAAATATACAATCGTCGTTTCCAATTTTATCTTTATCTTCATGTGTCAAACAACGAAAAATTTATAATTTTATACATATTCATATAAAATGTATATTATAATAATAATTATTGTAACAATTTAGAATTTTTCAATTCTTATAATATACTCTACTATAATATAAGTTATATAAATACAAGAACCAACGTAATAGGCAATACGGATAAGTTATATTTATATGAAATCTTATCTTTATCGACAATTTATTATATAATATCAAATTTATCAAATAATATCAGTGGTATTTTATTTACAGATTTTTTATCTGTTACATATTTGATAGATGGAAAGGAAAATTAGATTAGCAACGTACGAATTATATGCTTAAAAAATACTGTTGCAGATAATTATTATATACTGAATTAATTAGTAATTAAGTTAATTGTATTTAAACGTGGCTCTTATAATCTCAATACTAAATAAAATATTCGTTCGATCATTACCGGCTACTTATGCTATTAATTATAGAAAACAATAATACAAAATGCAAAATAAATATTTTATAATTTCTTATTGATTTCCCGTACCTATGTTTTATAAAGTCGATGTTTGTAATAAATAAAGGAAATAAAAATATCAATATTCAAATATTCAGCTTTAAATTCGCGCTCAAGAAATTACTTAAAAACGTCAATCGCAATCACTTTTTCTATTTTCTCTTTCGGAAGAAACAACACGTAGAATATTCCTTTCCAAGCGGAAAATGCAAATGCCATTTCCATCTGATAGCCGCACCCTCGATACCCTCGAGACGCACTTTACCTGACCGGAAAAACGTCAACTTCTTCCAAGTTTAGAAATTTCATTCGTTCCGTTTATGCGCAGTCATAAACCTTTTTTTTTTTCTATGATCGAGGTAAACACTTATTATAAATGGCAATTAAAATAGTACACGTTACATTGCGCCATATGGAATATATATATTTTTATTGTTTATTTACCCCGAATCTATCTTATCTCTAAAATATTTTAAAAATACACAATTTTCTATTTAATTAAAAAAAAAAATGAAAAAATATAAAACTATTTCTTTAGTTAAAAATACATTTTTTTAGAAGCTCATATCAGTACATATTTTTATATGTTCGTAGATAATGTGTATAACGTGTGTATACATGCGTAGATAATATTTAATATGCCATTATATAAATATACATTTTTGAGGTTCTAATGGAAAAGTGCTCCTGTTTCTCTGACACAAAAATATCTTATACCAAATGCACATATGTCTTTCGTACTTTTATATACGCGCCTTTTGTGTATCGACTTTATGTAATACCTATTTAACAGATGGATTTTGATTCGGTTTTATGATTCTCCTATTGCAAATATTTCATCATAATATTATAGTTCTACACTGCATCAGGTAAATGTAAATAGGTTCATTATTTACGTGCATTATCTAAACAATAGTGCTCAAGAATTTCGTGCACGCAATTCACATTCGAAAATGCTCCCTTCGATTGTTTACCTTACTGCACTTCCGGTCTTTTAGTTGTGCAATTAAGCGCAAATGTAATTCTCAGATATATCAGACCAATTGATTCAATGTGTGAATAAATAATATTATTTGTAAGTAACTTAAAACAAAATATGTACGTACTAATAAAATGTAATATATGATCTTTTATTGTAATATATATCTTTTAATTTAGCGCAAAATATATCTTTTATTAAACGAATAGTTGAAAAGAAAGCAAAGAAAATTAAAAACAGATTTTAAAATATTTTAATATATTTTTATTATGTATATAATATATATTTAATATATATTTAATATATTTTTTGATTATGTTTTTCTGTAACAATTTTAAATAGTAAAAAAGTACTTAAAGTAATTTACACACAAACGTATGTATACTTTCAAATGTGTGTTGTGTGCGTGTATACGCGGGTATACACTCAGACTATTCCAAAATTATCAAATTTTTTGATAGATTTTGTGATCAAAAAATAATGTTTTCTTAGTAAAAATTTCAATGAATTAATAATTTTTTAATTAATAATAATTTAAAAAAATTTAATAACTGTGAACTTCATGAAATCAAAACTGCACACGCATATATAATGTATTTAATTTTAATTTATATATAATAGCTAATTTTTCTTAAGCGCGCCAAATAGCGTGATGAGATTAAAAATTATAAATAAAAACATAAATATAAATATAAATATAATTTTCTTAATAATTATATTTTCCTTACAATATAAAATATTTTTCTTATAATCATATATATGTGAAGTAATATTAGAACGAACACTAAAAAATAAAAATAATTTTCAATTATAAGTTATTTTTAACAATAAAATTTCTTATTATGCGCACTCATGTTTCTTGCGTCATCTATACATAAGTTTGGTTACTTTGGTTATTTATATATTTAAAGGCTACAAAACTTACAGTATTATACTACACGTATAGGAATGAGTATATGCATAAATGTGCAAGCGAGTGAGTGAGCGTAGGAGATCTGAACGTATGTCACATGATGTCGGAAATAGAATTTTAAGACCTTACTTAAGACGAGCTTGAATAAGAACGGACTATGAATATCGGTCCCTGACTTAAAATGTAAGACCATTTCAACCACGTTTTAAAATAGCCACTTAAGTTCTCGACTGTGATTGGTCAATTCTTACTGCTTAAGTTTTTCTGTGTAGTCCTCTGTCATCTAAACAATAAGATTTTAAAACGTAAGGCTTAACAAATTGACTAATCTTAGTTAAATGTAAGAAGAATAATCGAATGATTGATTAATTTTTTAGCGCTTAAAGATAAAATCTAAAGAACCGTCTACAATAGGTGTTGTAAGTGGTAAGCCGTCAGAAATTATCCAATGATATTCGATATTCTTCTTTAAGGTCATCTGTGATCGGTTAATTTCTTGCGACTCACAACACCTTATCGTAGACGGCCTTTTACGGCTTAAAATTATTGTTGTACATAACATATAATAAGCGATATGATTGTCGTTACGAGATATATGTTTCAAAGACGCGTTGAGGCGGTGTGAGCGTACGTATGCGTGCACACGTGCATGTTTGTTTACTATAAAAGCGAGCTTTCAAAAATATGAGTAGAGAGTCTGGTCTTGACCGTGCTAGCGTACAAAACATTCTTCATTTCGAGAGTTTCTTATATTTGTTTGTACGATTATTATATCGTTTTTACGACTAAATATCTTACAACATTATTTATACGTACCTACGTAATCAAAACCTACGCACGACTTATTTTCAATTAATATTATTCACATTACTATTTAAAAAAACACAATAGTCACACGTTATAGGGCAAATAAAATGTCCTCCGACGAGAATTTTCAGCGATGGATTAAAACGATCATATTGGAGATCATTAAGAGTCTCGGATCAGACGTCAACATGGACGACGTACGGTACGAGTTAGCCACAAGTATAAAGGTCATTACATCCGATCTGTATTACATACGTGTAAAGTTTACAAGCAAGACAAAGGAACAAAGCGAGGAACATTTTATGGTACTGAAGAAACCCCAGCAAGAGAAGGAAACTAAGCAGATAATGCGCATCGACTCTCAGTTCCATAACGAAATCTTGTTTTACAGTATGTATGCTCAATCTGAAGAAAATTTCGCAAGATGTTTATACGTAGAAGAACGATTGCCCAATTTGGTGATCGCGTTGGAGAACGTCAACAAAAAAGGATATCATCCTTGTTCATACGTGTACGCTCCTCCTTTGGAGTACATTTTAGCGGCGATGCGCGAAATCGGACGATTCCACGGCAAAGGATACGTTATGAAGGAACGGCAACGAGAAAAGTTCTTCAACATTGTTGAGCAACTTCATGAAATTAGGTACGACAACACGATACATACATTCAAGTTCTTCATCAACTTCGTCGCAACGCGAGCAATTGAATATCTTCGCAATCAAGGCCACGATGCGATCTTTTGCGATAAAATGGAAGCTGTACTTTCGAATGCATTCGACAATGTGATGATAAAAACGACGACACCAGTAGAACCTTTGGCCACGCTGTGTCACGGTGATTTTACATTGGCGAATTCTCTCTTCAAGAAGGAAGACGATGGACAGATACGTGCGATGCTGATCGACTTCGCGCAATTGAGATACTCGCCTCCCGTCGTCGATCTTTCAACGTTTCTCTGTCTCTGTTGCTCGAATGAAATTAGAAAAAATAAGTTTTTCGAAATCATACAAGCCTACCATGACTCACTGACAAAGTATTTGCTGGACGCTGGTATTCAGCATATCGAGAAGTATTCGTATGATACTTTCTTGGATAATTATAAAACCAACTGTCTGTTCGGTTTTGTTATTGCATCCTTTTTCTTATCGACCATAATTGAAAATAAGATTACGCCTGCAGACCGAACACTAGTAAACATAGAAGAGTTTGCGAAATTTAGCAAGGAAAGAGGTGGAGACAAAATATCCAAAATACTGGGCGATATGTTATTGCAAATGAAAGACTTTGGTAGCTTAACACGTTTTTTGTAGTCGTAATATTAATCCGTTGTACAAATCAATCAATCAATAGATAATAATGGAGTTTAAACTTTAGAAAAGATTTTTAAATAATCAAAAATACGCAATATGTAAGTATAAGAACGATTTTTCGTACAAGTTGAGTGAAGAAGTTAAATAAATACAATACTATTTTTTTTTTGTGACTGTAAAAATATTTGTTTTCGTCCTTTTATTTGTTTCAATTCAATAGTTATATATTTATTAATGCTTTTATTGTTTTATTGTTTATATTTGAATTGATTTGAATTTATTTCCTACATCTATTTCATTAATTTATGATTACTCAATAATTTTACGTCCTAATGTTCTAGTTTATATCGAAGAGTTAAAAACTATATATATATATATATATATAACTATATATATATATATATAACTATATATATATATATAACTATATATATATATATATATATATATATATATATATATATATATGACAAAGCTGTTAATGGTAGATTCTCGAGATTATTTGGAGCCAATTTTTACTCAGCGAAAATATCGTCGAGAGACGTCATCATTTTCTACAAGTTTCCAATTTTTATCATTACAGATCTTTGTAATTAAGCTTTAAATTAAAATTCTTTATTAAAATTAAAGTAAACTCTGTCTGAAATTAACTGAAGAATGTAGTTTGATAATTTTTTAACTTCAAAAAGTTTAGTTTGCGAAAGCGCCTTTTTTTCAATCTCTTATAACTCGGAAATTATTGTTGCCTCGACATTTTCACTAAGGAAAAATCATTTCCAAATGATCTCAAGAATCTGCCCTTAGCAGGTTTTCACCAATTACCGGACACCCTGTATATATATATATATATATATATATATATATATATATATATATATTGATGTACAATTTGAATTATATATAATTAAAGATACAAAAAAAAGTTTAATATAAAAAAACATTGCAATATTATGCTAATCACAGATAATATCTTGCGTGACTTCTAATAAATTATAAAAAAAAATTTAATTATAAAAAAATTGTTATTACAATGATTAAATTATATTAGTTACTTAAATATAATATATATCAAAAGTATTATAAGAGGCGTAAGCTCGGAATCGCAACTTTAGAGAAATGAGAAAAAATGATTTAAAATTCGCATGTGATACATATGAATACATTTATATATTTCTGTAATTATTATGTTAATTGCGTAATTTTTAGGATGCAAAATGTATAGAGCTTTCGTATGTCTTATTATTTCATTTTTTTTTAAATTAAAAATACACTTATGTTATGAAATCTATGTTGTAAAACCTTCTATATATATACATATGTACAAATTGTGTAGCAGTGTATGTGTAAGAATTTTTTTTACTTTAAATATTTTTCTCGTGAAA
Source organism: Anoplolepis gracilipes (assembly GCF_047496725.1). Classification (NCBI taxonomy): domain Eukaryota; kingdom Metazoa; phylum Arthropoda; class Insecta; order Hymenoptera; family Formicidae; genus Anoplolepis; species Anoplolepis gracilipes. The sequence continues at coordinate 625,797 of NC_132970.1, read as the reverse complement.
CCTGTTCTATATAGCTTGTGACGTAAGATCTGTAAAAAAATAATTCTGTTAAGTGTACAAGAGTAAAGTTATATTAAAAAATTAGATGCTCGATCCGTTTGGCAGAATTTCGGACTTAAATGTCGGTCGCGTTTATAGCCTTACAAGAGTAAAGTAATATTAAAAATTAGGTGCTCGTTATTATTATTGGTATTAAAATATTCCTTAATTAATATTATTTTAAGATATGTAACGCCGAATTAGGTGCTCGTTCCGTTTGGCAGAATTTCGGACTTAAATCATAATAGGCGCGCCAACTGACTTACAAGAGTAAAGTAGTTAAAAAAATTTTTTTTTATATATCTCAACGATTTCAAAGGGCACTTTAATTAGCATCTAATTATTATGTCTTTGTTTTTTTTTTTACTTATTTTACGTATATTTTTTTTAATAGGGGGCCAACTAACGTTAAATCAGCCCCATCTAATATAAATTTAATTTTCTGCCAAACGGTTTGAGCACCTAATTTCGGACTTCAGCACCTAATTAGCACCTAATTTTAATATTAGTCATAATTAATTTTACGCTGGAGAGGGGGCTCACTTAATAGACATTAAAGCCAACGGCACACGATGCTTATTTTCATGCTGGAGCGCATTCCAGCATCACGACAATTTGACAATTCTTTTATACTGAAAATAGGATTGGTCAATTATGGTCCTGGAAGGGTGTGTGAAGTTAGCATCTCAAATGTTAGAATCTCGAAAATAAACTTTATATTCACTTGCACCCAGCATAATTCTACAGTTACTGATAAGTTTTAACAATAGTTCCGTCCAATTAATTATTAAAATTGAATTTTTAAAAATGAGATGCCAACTTCCTGGAATGCGTTCCGAAAACAAGCATGCGTAGGTTTAAGATTGATATGGTTGCGCGCGCAAATGCTGTTACTAGCATGGGCATTTTGACGTCACTGCATGGAATATCTTTCAAGTTAACCAATAAACCCAAGCTAACAAGGCCTGCTATGGTCAGTCTCGCATTTGCGTCTACAGTTGAACGACTGTTATAGTGTACACATTGTAGAGAGTGCGTGAGATAAAATGTCTCTCGTCGAAGATTTTCAAAGGTGGCTCGAAGAAGTGATGTCGAAAGTTATTGAAAATCTTGGATCAAATGTCGAGGAAGCTCAATACGAGCTCTCTGAATCCGTCGATATTGTTATGTCTACCATGTATTATGTATGCGTGAAATTTAAAAACAAAACAAAGGGAGAACAGAGAGAAGAACTATTCATAATATTAAAGAGACCCACGCCAAATCAAATATGCAGACAATTGTTACACATCAATTCTCAGTTCCACAACGAGATTTTATTCTATCGTATTTACGCCAGATCCAATGAGAACTTTGCGAAATGCTTCTACACCGAGGAACGACCGCCTACCGATTCGGTAATTGCGTTGGAAAATGTCAGCAAGCGAGGATACTGTCCTTGTCCGTACGCATACGACGCTCCTCTGGAATACATATTAGCGGCAATGCGTGAGATGGGACGATTCCATGGCAAAGGTTACGTCATGAAGGAACAGCAGCGTGAAAAGTTTTTCGACATCGTGAAGCAGCTTAAAGAAAGTAGGTTTAACGAATGGGACGACACACAAAGGTGTCTTGTCAATATTCCCGCGACTCAGACAGTGGAATATCTTCGCAATCAAGGTCACGATGCGATTTTTTGCGATAAAATAGAAGCTGTACTTTCCAATGCATTCAATAGTGTAATGATAAAAACGGTGACAGAACCTTTGTCCACGCTGTGTCATGGTGATTTTACATTGAGCAATACTCTTTTCAAGAAGGAAAACGATGGCAAGTTACGAGCAATGTTGATCGACTTTGCGATTTTAAGGTATTCGAATCCTGCCGTCGATCTTTCCACGTTTCTCTGTCTCGCTTGCTCGAATGAATTAAGAAAGGATAAATTTTTCGAGATCATGCGGGCCTATCACGATGCACTGAAGAAATATTTGCTGGACGCTGGTATACAAAACATCGAAAAGTATTCGTATGATGCTTTGCTAGACGATTACAGAAGAGGTGCCCTCCATGGTTTCGTTATCGCGTTCTATTTTTTACCGGTATTAATGGGATGCGATAAGAGGGAATTTGATGTAAGGGAAATGACGGACATAAAGGTGAGAATGCAAAACAGAAAGGTTTGCGGCGGAGAGAAACTATCCAAAATATTTGCTGATATGTTATTGCAGTTAAAAGATTTTGGTTGTTTGAAACATATCTTATAATTTTTATAATACGCCTCGACCGATATTCCTTGTTATAAGCTTTTCTATAATATTCCACGCAAGAGAATTACGCACTAATAACTTCTGCTGATTGGCCTTAGTTGAGCCTATTTCTTATTTTGTCTTATAATTGTTTGTTTTTCACAAATAATGTATACCTCCATATTTAAGTGATGTACTGTAATATATAAATGCGAAAGTTTTTTAAATAATCAATTGCGCGTCACACACAACGTAAGTATAAAAAATTGTTACAAGTATTAAAATTGTTAATATTATTTTATAAAATCATGCAGCGTGATTTAGATAATTAATAAAGTAGATAAATGACCGTGAGGCGTAACTGTTATCACATATGACTTTAAAATGAGTCGATTAAAAATTGTTATGTACAGTTCACGAATTTTTCAAAATAAATATATGCGTGAATATAGGGCCGGTTCTAGCTCCTTATTAGTCTGCATGTGAGAACAATTTTTACGCCCTTATGTGGATGTGTAAAAAAACAGAATTAAAAATGCCAATTATATATACATATATGAAGTATGTATTTTGCAAACATAAGTACATAAAAATTTAATTTCTACAATATCAGATAAATCTAAACTTTTACAAAGTTTATGTTCTATAGCTAAACGTTCTAATTCGGTTAATCAGTTCTGAGATATAGGCGATCGTAAACAATTTTTTATTAATTTTAATTTTGAGAAACTTCTTTCACTAGACGCAACAGTTATTGATAATGTTAAAAAAATAATAAAAGTAATAAAAGTGACTTTCAGTTACAGTAGTCGACGTTGACAAGTGCTTAGTCGGGATCGGTCATGGTCACTAAACATGAACAAGATAATCGCTTCGTTATTGCTTCGGAATAAAATACGAACGTCTAACAATGAGTACCCGTTGAATTCAAGGTTGACTCGCGCACGGCACACAGATACAAGTCTGTTATTCCTTGGACGGTAGTTCAAGTATTGAGGATAACATTCGAATTTTTAATTGTGTAATTGTTGGTTTACTGACAACATAACGTATATAAAAATTTTTATTTTTGATTCAACATTTCTATGTCCTTAAAATTTTACGTCTGCGTATGAGCACGCACTGCATGCTCGTTAGAACTGGCCCTGCGTGAATATCGCAGAAATAAATTTTTATATAACCGGATTAAAACTGAAGTCTGCTAATGTATATACGTATACACATGCGACACTAAAAGTAGGTGCGGTATTGCGCTTTGATACACATTGGTGAAATTATTCTTTCGTTTGTGTACATACAAGTCCGGATGTGCCTTTCAAATAAAGAAGCGTCCCGCGTAGTCACTAGAAAATAACTTGTTATTTCCATATATTATTTTAAACTATCAACAGCGTTTATTATGAAGTACACTCATGCCAAGTTTGCGTACTGTCAAATTTTCTTTTATAAAAAATATTTTCTTAACATAAAAAAGTATTAAGCACACGAAATAGAGAAATAAAGTATCATAAATTACAGTCTTACAACTTTATTCCTAATAATATTGCCCCCTCTCCCGCCACTCCTCTCTCTATACAAGGTGTCCGGTAAAGATTGAATCAACGCTCGTGAGCAGATAGAGCGCGGTAAACTCAACAGAAAAGTCCTTTACCATTTTGCGATAATTATTTTTGCAATAATTATTGAGAAATTAATTAAAAAATGTCAACCAATTCGTGTGAGTATTAGCAATTGGCGAGAAAAGTCAGCCCGCTATCACGCGGTTGCTAGTCGCACGCATAATAATCGTGTAACAGTTGACTCTATCGTCTTGCTCCTAGCGACCGTTCCTTTCCGTTTCCGCAAAGCGCTAATATATTGGCGCAAATTGGTCGATATTTTTTAATTAATTTTGTCAATATTTACTCCAAAAATGGCAAAACAATACAGAACTTTCTTGTTCAGTTTGATCCGCTCTATTTGTACACGGGAGATTTTTTACGAATTATCGGACACCCTGTATGTATACTGTTCAGATTTTTAAAAAATATCATTTTTCTGTTAGAACTAAAAAATATATACATGTATGTGGTGGGCATATAATAGAGAGAAATTCGTTTGTGAAGAAAAAATTTGTTTTATAAACATTATTTAGCATATTTTTACGTAACATAGACACCGAGTTAATTGTCTCGATTTTAACTGTCTCATGTGAAGATTGATAAAACCGTATAAAGAGTGATCTTTATCTTAGAATAGAACGTTTTGTTTGCGAGAACGTTCGAGAAGTCGAAATATTATAACTGAAAATTAAACGTACCTTCTCAAACAAATTTTCTACGTTGTAATTGACTTTTTCCGTTTTGTGTTATATTTTGATAGTCGATCAATTCCAGTTATTGCCCTAGATGCATGGTCAATAACAAGCAGTATTTCGCGTACAATTGATTGTCGTGTTGACAGACGACTTAGTTGGTAATGCAGTATCATAAATTTTATACTCTTCTCTTTACATCATGCATCTTTATCACACAAGATGGCATTAGCTAGAGTTACATTCTGCTTGGGAAACATCAAAACAGAGTCGTAGATTACCTAGTTATAAATCCAAGATAACAAGCCTGTTCTGGTCAGTTTCATATTTGCACTCACAGTTGAACGATTATAGTGTACACATTGTAGAGAGTGCGTGAGATAAAATGTCTCTCGTCGAAGACTTTCAAAGGTGGCTCGAAGTAGTAATGTCGAAAGTTATTGAAAATCTTGGATCAAATGTCGAGGAAGCTCAATACGAGCTATCTGAATCCGTCGATGTTTTTATGTCCACCATGTATTATGTATGCGTGAAATTTAAAAATAAAACAAAGGGAGGACAGAGAGAAGAACTATTCATGATACTGAAGAGACCCACGCCAAATCAAATATGCAGACAATTGATACCCATCGATCCTCAGTTCCACAACGAGATTTTATTCTATCGGATTTACGCCACATCCAATGAGAACTTTGCGAAGTGCTTCTACACCGAGGAACGACCGCCTACCGATTCGGTGATTGCGTTAGAAAATGTCAGCAAGCGAGGATACTGTCCTTGTCCGTACGCATACGACGCTCCTCTGGAATACATATTAGCGGCAATGCGTGAGATGGGACGATTCCATGCCAAAGGTTACGTCATGAAGGAGCAGCAGCGTAAAAAGTTTTTCGACATTGTGGAGCAGCTTCAAGAAATTAGGTATAACGAATCGAACGACGCACAAAGATGCCTTGTCAATATTCCCTCACCCCGGGCAGTGGAATATCTTCGCAATCAAGGTCATGATGCGATTTTTTGCGATAAAATGGAAGCTGTACTTTCGAATGCATTCAATAGTGTAATGATAAAAACGGTGACGCCAACAGAACCTTTGTCCACGCTGTGTCATGGTGATTTTACATTAGGCAATACTCTTTTCAAGAAGGAAGACGATGGACAGCTACGAGCGATGTTGATCGACTTTGCGGTTTTAAGGTATTCGAATCCTGCCGTCGATCTTTCCACGTTTCTCTGTCTCGCTTGCTCGAATGAATTAAGAAAGGATAAATTTTTCGAGATCATGCGGGCCTATCACGATGCACTGAAGAAATATTTGCTGGACGCTGGTATACAAAACATCGAAAAGTATTCGTATGATGCTTTGCTAGACGATTACAGAAGAGGTGCCCTCCACGGTTTTGTTATCGCGTCCTACTTTTTAGCGATATTAATGGGATATAACGACGAAATATTTGATGAAAATGCAATTAAGAAAATGATGGAAAGAATGCAACATAAGAAGATTTGCGGCGGAGAGAAACTATCCAAAATATTAGCTGATATGTTGTTACAGTTAAGAGATTTTGATTGTTTGAAACATTTCTTATAATTGTTTGTTTTTCACAAATAATGTATACATCCATATTTAAGTGACTATAATGTATAAATGCAAAAAATTTTTAAATAATCAGTTGTGCGTCAGAGTACACACAACGTAAGTATGAAAAATTGTAAGTTACAAATATTGAGATTGTCAATATTATTTTATAAAATCATGCAGCGTGATTTGGATAATTAATCAAGTAGATAAATAAAATTTAGATAATTTTTAGTTCATAATAGTATAAAAGAAGTATTTGAATTTTATCAATTAATTTTATAAGATCGAAAAATTTTAAATCATTTTACACACTGAACCGTAATTTTTAACAGATATGATTGTAAAATGAATCGATTAAAAATTGTTATGTACAGTTCGAGAATTTTTTTAAATAAACATATGCCTGAATATCGCGGAAATGAGACAGCGTTTATATAAAAACCGGATTAAAACTTATGTCTGCTAATGTATATATGAATATACATACGAAACTAAAAATAGGTGAGGTATTGCGCTTTGATACACATTGGTGAAATTATTCTTTCGTTTGTGTACATACAAGTCCGGTCAAGATCTGTCTTTCAAATAAAGAAGCGCCCCGCGTAGTCACCAGAGAATAACTTGTCATTTCCATATATTTTTGTAAGCTAGCAACGTTTATCACGAAGTTCACTTATGTCAAGTTCGCGTACTGTCAAATTTCTTTTTATAAAAAATATTTTCTTAACATAAAAAAAGGATTAAGCACACGAAAAATAGAGAAATAAAGTATCATAAATTACAGTTTTACAACTATATTCGTAATAATATTGCCCCCTCTCCCGCTACTCCTCTTTCTATACAAGATGTCCGGTAATTAACGAGTCAACACTCGTGAGCAGATAGAGCGCGGTAAACTTAACAGAAAAGTCCTTTACCATTTTGCGATTTTCGCAATAATTATTGAGAAATTAATTAAAATATGTCGACTAATTTGTATGAGTATTAGCACCTGGCGAGAAAAGTCGGCCCGATATCACGTGGTTGCTAGTAGCACGCATAATAACCTTGTAACAGTGGGCTCTCTCGTCTTGCTCCTAGCGACCGTTCTTTTCGCAGAGCGCTAATATATTGGCGCAAATTGCTCGATATTTTTTAATCAATTTTGTTAATATTTACTCCGAAAATCGCAAAACGATACAGAACTTTATTGTTCAGTTTGAAGCGCTCTATTTGTACACGGGAGATTTTTTACGAATTATCGGACACCCTGTATATATGTCGTAGGCAAATGGTTATCTTGGTAGTTTTAGATGGGAATCTAAGCGTTCTTTTCCAAGGTGTACTTTTTAGTACGTACATGCCAGATAGCATTTGCCTAGTCAAAAGTTATTTTCCTAAAATAACCATTTGCCTACGACATATATACTGTTCAGATTTTTAAAAAGATTATTTTTCTGTTAGAAATAAAAAATATATACATGTATGTGGTGGGCATATAATAGAGAGAAACTCGTTTGTGAAGAAGAAAAAAATTTGTTTCATAAACATTATTTACCATATTTTTACGTAACTGCAGTTATGTAATATTTTTAATGAGACAAGTGTGATTGAAAATACGAGATTTGATGAGACATTTACTACTTGGTGCTATTATGCAACATTGTTCAATGAAATTTTAGTATTGCAGAGAAGTTTGTATATTTCAAGGAAATTAATGTATATCAATGAAAAACGTAAATAATAAATATATTTTATCACTAATAATTAAAAAGAAGGCAAAGAAAATTAAAAACAGATTTTTAAATATTTTAATATATTTTGAATTTATATATTTTTATTGTGTATTTAATATATTTAATATATTTTTTGATTATGTATTTCTGTAACAATTTTAAATAATAAAAAAGTAAATTTACACACACACACACACACGTATGTATGATTTCAAATGTGTGTTGTGTGCGTGTAGATAGATTATTCTACAATTACCAAATTTTTTGATAGATTTTGTCATCAAAAGATAATGTTTTCTTAGTAAAAATATCGATGCATTAATAATTTTTTAATTAATAATAATTTAAAAAAATTTAATAACTGTGAACTTCATGAAACAAAACTGCACACGCATATATAATGTATTTAATTTTAATTTATATATAATAGCTAATTTTTCTTAAGCGCGCCAAATAGCGTGATGAGATTAAAAATTATAAATAAAAACATAAATATAAATATAAATATAATTTTCTTAATAATTATATTTTCCTTATAATATAAAATATTTTCCTTATAATCATATATATGTGAAGTAATATTAGAACGAACGCTAAAAAATAAAAATAATTTTCAATTATAAGTTATTTTTAACAATAAAATTTCTTATTATGCGCACTCATGTTTCTTGCGTCATCTATACATAACTTTGGTTACTTGGATATTTATATATTTGGAGGCTATAAAACTTACAGTATTATACTACACGTGTAGGAATGAGTATATGCATAAATGTGCAAGCGAGTGAGTGAGCGTAGGAGATCTGAACGTATGTCACGTGATGTCGGAAATAATAGAAATAAAGGCCGTAGCACACGAAAAAACTTAAGCAATACGGCCGGTATTTATAGTCCGTTTTTATATATAAGATTATCTTAAGATATGTTTTTAGTCGACTTAAGACTACGTTCGACAAATCAGAGACGAATAGAATTTTAAGACCTTACTTAAGACGAGCTTGAATAAGAACGGACTATGAATATCGGTCCCTGACTTAAAATGTAAGACCATTTCAACCACGTTTTAAAATAGCTACTTAAGTTTTCGACTGTGATTGGTCAATTCTTACTGCTTAAATTTTCTGTGTAGTCCTCTGTCGTCTAAACAATAAGATTTTAAAACGTAAGGCTTAACAAATTGACTAATCTTAGTTAAATGTAAGAAGAATAATCGAATGATTGATTAATTTCTTAGCGCTTAAAGATAAAATCTAAAGAACCGTCTACAGGTGTTGTAAGTGGTAAGCCGTCAGAAATTATCCAATGATATTCGATATTCTTCTTTAAGATCATCTGAGATCGGTTAATTTCTTGCGACTTACAACACCTTATCGTAGACGGCCTTTTACGCCTTAATATTATCATTGTAGATGACACATAATAAACGATATGATTGTCGGTACGAGATACGTTTCAAAGATCCGTGAAGTGGGAGTGTGCGTATGTGTGCGTGCGCGCGTGTCTGTTCAGTGGCGTACCCAGGGGGGGGGGGGCTATAGGGGCTCGAGTCCCCCCTCAAAGATTTCAAGTCTCAGTGACTTTTCTTGAAAAAAAGTCTATGAATTACAGCCATAGAAATATTTTTAGCCCTTCCTCTCTCAAAACCTAAGTCTGGCTACGCCACTGGTCTGTTTACTATAAAAAAGTGAGCTTTCAGAAATTTTAGCAGAGTCTGGTTTTGACTGTGCTAGCGTACAAAACATTCTTCATTTCGAGAGTTTCTTATATTTGTTTGTACGATTAATTATATCGTTTTTACGACTAAATATCTTACAACATTATTTATACGTAATATACCTACGCAATCAAAACCTATGCACGACTTATTTTCAATTAATATTATTCACATTACTATTTAAAAAAACACAATAGTCACACGTTATAGGGCAAATAAAATGTCCTCCGACGAGAATTTTCAGCGATAGATTAAAACGATCATATTGGAGATCATTGAGAGTCTGGGATCAGACGTCGACATGGACGACATACGGTACGAGTTAGCCAAAAGTATAAAGGTCATTACATCCGATCTGTATTACATACGCGTAAAGTTTACAAGCACAAGAACAAAGCAAGGAACTTTTTATGGTACTGAAGAAACCCCAACAGGAGGAGGCCGATAGACAAATGTTGCGCATCGATTCTCAGTTCCATAACGAAATCCTGTTTTACAGTATGTACGCTCGACCTGAAGAAAATTTCGCAAGATGTTTATACGTAGAAGAACGATTGCCCAATTTAGTGATCGCGTTGGAGAACGTCAACAATAAAGGATATTATCCTTGTTCATACGTGTACGCTCCTCCTTTGGAGTACATTTTAGCGGCGATGCGCGAAATAGAACGATTTCACGGCAAAGGATACGTTATGAAGGAACGGCAACGAGAAAAGTTCTTCAACATTGTTGAGCAACTTTATGAAATTAGATACGACAACACGACACATACATTTAAGTTCTTCATCAATTTCGTCGCAACGCGAGCAATTGAATATCTTCGCAATCAAGGCCACGATGCGATCTTTTGCGATAATATGGAAGTTGTACTTTCGAATGTATTTGACAATGTGATGATAAAAGCGACGACAGTAGAACCTTTAGCCACGCTGTGTCACGGTGATTTTACATTGGCAAATTCTCTCTTCAAGAAGGAAGACGATGGACAGATACGTGCGATGCTGATCGTCTTCGCGCAATTGAGATACTCGCCTCCCGTCGTCGATCTTTCAACGTTTCTCTGTCTCTGTTGCTCGAATGAAATTAGAAAAAATAAGTTTTTCGAAATCATACAAGCCTACCATGACTCACTGACAAAGTATTTGCTGGACGCTAGTATTTAGAATATCGAGAAGTATTCGTATGATGCTTTGTTGGATAATTATAAAACCAACTGTCTGTTCGGTTTTGTTATTGCATCCTTTTTCTTATCGACCATAATTGAAAATAAGATTACGCCTGCAGAACGAACACTAGTAAACATAGAAGAGTGCGAAATTTAGCAAGGAAAGAGGTGGAGACAAAATATCCAAAATACTGAGCGATATGTTGTTGCAAATGAAAGACTTTGGTAGCTTAACACGTTTTTTGTAGTCGTAATATTAATCCGCTGTACAAATCAATCAATCAATAGATAATAATGGAGTTTAAACTTTAGAAAAGATTTTTAAATATTCAAAAATACGCAATATGTAAGTATAAGAACGATTTTTCGTACAAGTTGAGTGAAGAAGTTAAATAAATATAACATACTAATATAAATATAATATACTATTTTTTTTTGTGACTGTAAAAATATTTGTTTTCGTCCTCTTATTTGTTTCAATTCAATAGTTATATATTTATTAATGCTTTTATTGTTTTATTGTTTATATTTGAATTGATTTGAATTTATTTCGTACACCTATATTTCATTAATTTATGTTTGCTCAAGAATATTACGTCTTAATGTTTTAGTTTATGTCGAAGTGTTGAGAAACTATATATATATATTTACTTTTCATTCGAGTAAAAATAATATCTCTTTGTTTTTCTCTTCTACTATTTATCTGAACGATGAGGCAGTTTTACAATATTTTATAAAACAACGATAGAAAAAATTATGCTTTGATTAATTTTTATAGCTTTTCTCGATGCAAATTCTATATAAAATATGTAATTAATAAAACAAATTATTATATTAATAGATATTTTCTGCACAATTTATGAAATAATATAATAAATTAACTATAATTAGTTTTTACACTTTAGTGAACATTTTTAATATTATTAAAAATATAATTGTATATACGTACATATATATTTTAACAAACAATTAATATCACAAATTTTTCTGCAAGTTAAGATATATGTATACATATAGTGTAGATTGTGGAGAAAAAATTTATTAATAATTTATTTCATTGATTGTACGTTTTATATAGAATTTACATTGAAAAATTATAAAACCTTGATTAAAGCATATTTTTGATATCGTTGCTTTACGGGATATTGTGAATATTCCTGAAATATGCCTTATCGCTAAGGTAAATAGTAGGAAAGAAAAACAAGAAGAGATATCATTTTTACTTTAATAAAAAGTAAATATATATATATATATATATATATATATATAATATATATATATATATATTAATGTACAATTTGAATTATGTATAATTAAAGATACAAAAAGATTTAATATAAGAAAACTTGGCAATGTTATGCTAATCACAAATAATGTCTTGCGTTGCGTGACTTTTATAATAAAGAAATTGTTATTACGATGATTAAATTATATTAATTATTTAAATATAATATATATCAAGGATATTATAAGGAGCGCAAGCTCGAAATCGCAACTTTACAGAAATGAGAAAAAAATGATTTAAAATTCGCATGTGATACATAAGAATACATTTATATATTTCTGTATATATTATTAGATCAATTACGCAGTTTTATTTAAGGATCCAAGATAAATAGAGGTTTCGTATGCCTCAGCATTTCATTCTTTTTTAAATAAAAATACACCAATGTTATGAAACCCTCAATACATACACAAATTGTTGTGCAGCAGTATGTGTGTACGAAATTTTTTACTTTAAATATTTTTTTCGTAAAACCTGTTCTATATATAGTTTGTGACGTAAGATCTATAAAAAAATAATTCTATTAAAAAGAGCTTAAAACCAATTCTCTGATCTCTGTACAACAGCAAACTGTCCTGTTTGTTCAAACAAACATTAATTTAGGCACATGTTATGCTCTATAAAATATTTTTTTTCTTGTTGCCTTAACAATAATGCAAACTCACAATACCGCCATATATTAGTATACATATCCCACTCCCGAAATTGTATTTCAACTCGCTACTACACGAAACGAATATATTCTAGTGTGTCAAGCTTAAATAAGCCAAGAGTCAATAGTCTGAGCTCGCGTTCAGATGGAAAAATCAGCGAGTCATGCACACTATCCGAATGAGATAAAATGTGCCAGGCATGGATCAAAAAAGTAATGCCAAAAGTTATCCAGAATCTTGGATTGGACGTTAGAGAAGAACGATACAAGCACTCCAAAACTGACGGATTTGCGACCAGTCTGTATTATGTATCCGTAATGTTTAGAAAGGGAGAAGGACGAGAAACTTTTCCTTATATTGAAGAGACCCCTGAAGAAAGTTATGCGGCTGTTCAACAATGATTCTCAGTTCCATAACGAGATTCTGTTCTATCGTACCTATGCCAGATCCGACGAAAACTTTGCGAGATGTTTCTATGTCGACGAACGGCCGCCCATCGACTCGGTAATCACTCTGGCAAATGTCACTGATCGAGGATACTGCCCTGTCCGTTCTCGTACGACGCTCCTTTGGAATACATCTTACAATTAGCAGCGATGAGTGAGATAGGACGATTCCACGGTAAAGGATACGTTATAAAGGAGTTGCAGCGGGTAAAATTCTTCGACATTGCGATACAATTACAAGAAACTAAATATTTCAGTAAAATGGAAAAGGAATGCAAGGATTTTTACAATTTAATCACGATGAGAGTGGTGAATTATCTTCGCAGTCACAACTTACGACATAGAATTCTACGATAAAATGGCAGACTTATTCTTGACCGCGTACGACAAAGTGCTGGTGAAAATGGTGGAGCCCGTGGAATCTTTATCCACGTTGTGTCATGGCGATTTTACGTTGAGTAACACTCTCTTCAAAAGAAAAGACGATGACCAAGCTGGTCGTAGCTACGAGCGATGCTGATCGACTTCGCGGATTTGAGATACGCGACGCCTGTTGTCGATCTTCCTATGTTTCTTTGTATGTGTTGTTCGAATGAATTGAGAAAGAATAAATTTTTCGAGATTATGCGAATCATGATACACTAAAGAAATATTTGCTGGACGCTGGTATACAAAACATTGAGAAGTATTCGCATGATGCTTTGTTGGACGATTACAGGAGAGGTGCTGTCTTCGGTTTCGTTATCGCGTCCTTCTTCCTACCAATGTTAATGGAATGTATCAAATTAGATCAACAAACGGCAATAACGACGGATTACGCGAAAGTAACAAAAGAAGAGTTACAGCAGTCAGGTGAAGATAAAATGTCCAAGATTCTAGCTGATATGTTACTACATCTGAAAGATCTTGGTTGCGAATTAGAACACGTTCTATAATTGTGTCACGTTATTTCGAAATATAAATTAGTAGCAAATAATGTTTATGTGAAAATGAATAAGAAAAAAATCTTTAAACAGTCTATTTAAAAAAGTAACGTGTATACAATATAAATGAAAATAGATTCTCTTCATACAATAAATATAGATACAATAAATCTAAATAATATAAATATATTATTTTTATTTATATTTTAAAATGAATTTTTTATTTTTTTTATTCATGTTTTATATTTGTTTCATTTACGTATGTATTTATTTGTTTTTATTATTTATTTTGAGTTATTTTTCGTCTATATTATGTGTGTTTTATATATTGTTAGTATATATTTTTGCGCTTTTCATGTATTTACTTTCAATTTATTGTACTAATCATTCGAAAAAAAATTAAAATATAACAAAATCAAAATTTACTAAATAAAAGATAATCTTACGAGAGATTAAACATAGAAAAGATACTTTTGTTATCACAATTATGTAAAAGTTATGCAAAAAATGTCTAAATATATTTATATTTTAAATTAAATCTTTCAGTTTCAGTCATTTATTGTTCTTTGCAAGATGCCATATTTCGATTGTCCATTTTCTTTCAAATTTGTTCGAATAGCTACTGATGATATTTTGATCGAGAAGTATTTTTTGTGTGATTTTTTCTATTCTTTTTACTTTTTTTGCAATTTTATTTCTGGACGATAAAAATGGAAAAGAAGCCATACGAATAAACTGTTTTATTTCTGCGAAATAAAATGCATAAATAGAAATATTCGTCTTCTCTTTTAAAATATTCCAAAGTACATTTTTCAGGTTTATCCAGAAACAAGAAAAAAATCGTTAAATATATTATTTAATGTAAGACAGAACTAAAAATAAACATAATAATGTCAATATCAGTATCAATTATGTTATCTAGAAATAAAAAAAAAAAAAATCGTTAAATATATCATTTAATATATGAAAGAACTAAAAATAAACATGGTAATGTCAACATCAATATCGATCAGCCAAAATCAGAAGTACATAGCTCAGTTCATTATATGATTAAATATATGTTGTGACTTGTTAACTATTTTCATGATATATTGCTCATGATTACTCTATCATGATCGTAATCTTCATGATAGACTAATTATTAATCAATTTTACAAAGATAACTACAATTTATGTAAACTTATATCTTTTGTAGGTCAAAAAGTCTCATAATTATCATATAACACAAAATATTCTTAAATATTATTTTTACTTTTTTTTTCACATAATGTTGATTTATTTCAGATTCTACATAATATATTGCTATTGTCTCATTTGCAAATGATACATTGCTGAAATGTGCAGCATATAAAAATTACACTATAATTATTATAATATAATTACATAAATAAACATAAACATTTACCAAATATAAATGCTTGTATAATATAAATATTTCGAACAATAAAAATACTCGTGCACTAAAAATAAATGATTATATGTTGTATCATAAAATAAAAACAAATGTTACTGGTATAAAGGAGGGTAGGTAAAATATGCTAATTTTTGTCCAGAAAGTGTAACATAAGTTACATATATTTTCATGTAGGTTTTTTAGAGGTTTTGAGTGGCTGAAAACAAAAATACCCGTTTTATTGGCCTAAGCTCATGAGAAAGTCAAAATTCATCTTAAATTATCGAAATAAGTCATTTTTAATATTAATTCAATTAGTGTCAATTTTGTTGCAATTATTTAATTATTTATATTATAGTTTAGTTTTATAATTTCTTTTACTAAAGAAAACTAAAGAAACACTTAAAAATGAAACATTTGAGAAATGCTAAATCTATCATAACAAAATCAATATAATATAAAAATTAAAAAATAAATAGTCAATTTATTCAAAGAATCTTGAGCCTCATCAGATGCAACTCTGTACATTGTACAGTTTTAAATATCTTAAAATAGACTTCCACTACCATAAAGTTTCCACCTAGAGGCACATTAAGTTTTTTATAGTAGACCTTTACTTGGAGCCCTATTATATTACTTTTCGTGTTATATTGTATAGTGTCTTGTTTTATTCGTCATCGGAATCTTAATCTTATCAGCTTGCTTATCAGTCTCTTGGTTGATCGGGTCCGCTAATGTTGTATAAAGTCGAAATATTTATTCTTATATCTCTTTTTGTTTTTGAAACTCTCTCCTCAACATTTAATTATTTAATATTTCAAATATCATATTTTTTTTCTTAATAAGAGAGAGAGAGAGAGAGAGAGAGAGAGAGAGAGAGAGAGAGAGAGAGAGAGAGAGAGAGAGAGAATAATGTTTTTCTTTTATTTGTTCTTTTAATGTTAGTTAATCTCTGCTAAATAATGTTTCTTCATCAATCGACAGTTTCATCAACTGCATTAAAATTATTGATATGATTTTACGCCTACATATCAACAACTCTGTCGTACTCAATATTGTGAACTGCGCTCAACTGCAGCTATTAATTTTCTTAGATATAATTACGAGCCAATAACAAGTAATGCTTCTTGAGTTATTACGTATAAATATACATAGTTGTATATCGTCAATAACAATATTTCGGACATATCGCTCAAATTATTTTATTTTATGCAATAAGTAAAAAAAAATTGGCTTTTAATGATACTCATTTAGTAATACTTTTAATGAGTATCATTAAAAGCCAATTTTTTTTTTACTTATTGCATAAAATAAAATAATTTGAGCGATATCTGAAATGTTGTTATTGACGTCAGCAGTGTAGTAACTAGCTACTTAAGTTACGACTAACGAGTCAGAACAATTTTGTCTCGATGGAGTGATACATGCGAGTTCAAATTCGCGAAAACGAATTGTACGTTGTAGAGTGAATAAAATATCCTGTGACGCGAATTTTCACAAATAATTCAAAGAAGTGATATCAAAGATAATCTGGGTCTCTCTGAACATCGACGAAGCTCGATAAGAATTATACCCGAATCTATCGACGTTCTTATATTCTTTTATTAAGTAAGCCTGAAATTTAAAGAGAAGACGAAGGAAGACAGAGCAAGGAACTTTCTTTGGTACTGAAGAAACCTACACAAGTCTGCAGATAGTTCGCATCGATCTTCAATTCCGAGATCCTATTCTATTAGATATACGTTAGGCCAGATAAGAACTTTCCGAGCACTTGTTTCTATATCGACGAACGGCCGCTTATCGATTCGATAATTGCTGTGGAGAATGTCAGCAAACGAGGATACTATCTTTGTACGACGCTCCTCTACAATACACGTTGATTAACGATGATGAGCACAATTTCATGGCAAAGAATGTGTCATGAAGGAATAACAACGGAAATAATTTTTTGATATTGTGTGGAGCGGCTTCAAGATACTAAAACACGATAGACAATATATATTACACGTGAAATGTTTATTAATTTCGTGGCACGTGTCAAGGTTATAATACTATCTTTTGCAATAAAACGAAAGCTTCAAATGTGTTTGGCAAGTGACAGTGAAAACAGTATAGCTGTTAACACGGTAATTTTGCATTGAATAATACTTCTAGATGAAAGATGACGGTCTACTGCAAACGATGCTGATCGACTTTGCGCTTTTGCGATACGCGATATCCGATCTTCCCATTTATCTGTCTATGTTGCTCGAATAAAGTAAGTAAGGATAATTTTGTTGAGTGAGCATGTCTACCACGATGCCCTGAAAGAGTAATTGTTAAACGCAAATGTGTGGCTTTCGAGACATTAAGAAGTATTCTTACGTTTTGTTGGACGAGAGGCGCTCTGGTTGATTTCGTCATCGCATCCATCTTTTTGTCGATATTGTTGAGTCACTTCATACTTATACTAAAAATAGAAAGTAATAACTTAACTAGATCTAACCAGATTGTACAAATAATTCAGCGGAAAAATATTCAAGATATTGCTATATTTAGAAGACCTTGATTACTTGCAATCATATTTTATAATTCGCAAGATTATCCGAAAATAAAAAATATATTTACATTCATATTGATTAATAATTATAAAATATATACGGTAAAATCTTTAGCTGATCAATTAGGTGTCAAGAATTATTTAGTGTTTACATGACACAAACACAGAAAGAGTATAATTATTACAGGCAGCTTCATATTTGCACAATAATAATAACAGGTGTTACAGAGTAAATATTACTTATCACTTTACAGCTGTTATTTGCAATAATATTGCGAATATTGATTAACATATTTTTAATTATTACAATTCTATTGTTAATATAATATTATTATTGCATAACAAACACATAAATTATATAAATAGAAAATAATAAATAAAAAATATCAAATTTTTTAATATAATAAGTTAAAGGAAATATACTGACAGAAATTAAAAATAAATATTTCAAAATTCTTGAATGATATATAAGCGAATAAATCTTTAAAATTTTCCGTCACTATTTTTTTAGACGTTACATACAACGGTTCTCATGTTTTCATTACATTTAATCTCAAGTTACAAGTCAAGGAAACTATCTTCTAGTCCTTTTTTTAGATTGAGTCACTCAGTTTCCTCGATCATTCGTTACTCTTCGCACGATTCGATATTTCATCCACTTTCTTCCGTTTTCTTCGAATGACCGTGTCTGATGGTATTGTTCGCGAAAGCATCTTTCGTGACCCGGTTTCTTTTTACACCTATACGAACGCCAAAAACGGAAGAGCGACTACGGAGATGAACTCGCTTAATACCTCGGTATAAAGAACGCATAAAAAAAGATTCTTTCATTTTCAAGTACTCCACGACTTTTCTAGGTTCATTCAAAAATAGAGAAAAGCAAATTAACATACATACTACACAAAATATGATTTATTGAAACAGGAGAAGTAATGCTTTTTGTAATTAAATAATTTAACTGTGTATTAGTACTTGAATATATTTTATATAATTTGTTGTAAAATTCATTCTAGTAATTACACATAATATTACGATAAAATTTATTCTAAATAGGAGTAAAAATGCTTGTCTAAACCATATCAGAATATTAAATATATCCTACGACGTTAAATATTGATTCTTAATAGAATAATTCAGCGAATTCTGCGACGATAACTGTAGTTTATTGTGTGTTTGTATGTAGGCGCGTGTGTGTATGCATATGTCAACTGAACTTTTCAATATTATTTTATTATTTATAACACATACTTAATTATTATTTTCGTTATTTATAACCCAAAAAAAATTAAATTAATTATATTATATAATTAAGTTATTATAAATATAATTCTCTTATAACACAGTTTAATTGCATTATAATACAATTATATATTCATTGTCTCATTTTTCGCAAATTATATGTTGATGAGGAAAATATTCAACACATATACATAATTTAATTACTAATTTTGTATAGAATAATCGCGTACTAATCTCGGTTGATTACTTGTCGCAAAAGAAAGATAAAATTATTCTGAATTCTCGAGAGACCATATATTGTATTTTGTTTCTAAAATAAAAAATAATATTTCTAATCGATTAAGCAAAATATGGAGCAACGCGTTCATTTTACCAACTGCCGTATAATCACTAGTACGATTTTGTAACTATGCTTTTGATTTATATGGCTTATAAATTAACCGTTATTTACCATGATTCGCCATGAGAGAAATATCAATAATATAAAATATAAAGCGTTTCAATTTAAATCAGTTTATTTTAATTCAACGTGAAAGAGAACAGTTTATTTTAATTCAACGTGAGCTTCTCGGTTCTCTTTAATCGCGATAAGGAAACCACTACCAAGTGTTCTATTCGAGGCAAAGACTAATTTTAAAAACTCTTGCGAAGTCTTGGTCGGCAGCGATTTCTCCTCCTCTAGGAATTCTCAATAGCCTGAAAAGTGACCCATAACAAATACGCCTCGATGGTTCAATTTTGACAGCGAATCACGGCTAGATACCGAGTTAATTGTCTCGATTTTAACTGTCTCATGTGAAGATTGATAAAACCGTATAAAGAGTGATCTTTATCTTCGAATATAACGTTTTGTTTGCGAGAACGTTCGAGAAGTCGAAATATTATAACTGAAAATTAAACGTACTTTCTCGAACAGATTATCTACGTTGTAATTGACTTTTTCCGTTTTGTGTAATATTTTGATAGTCGATCAATTCCGGTTATTGCCTGGTCAATACATGGTCAATAACAAGCAGTATTTCGCGTACAATTGGTTGTCGTGTTGACAGACGACCTAGTTGGTAATGCAACATCGTAAATGTTGCACTCTTTTTTCTCTACATCGTGCATCTTTATCACACAAGATGGCATTAGCTAAAGTCACATTATGCTTGAGAAACGTTAAAACAGAGTGGTAAAATGCTAAGTTATAAATTCAAGACAACAAGCCTGCTCTGGTTAGTGTCGCATTTGCAGCCACAGTTGAACAACGATTATAGTGTACACATTGTAAAGTGCGTGAGATAAAATGTCTCTCGTCGAAGATTTTCAAAGGTGGCTCGAAGAAGTGATGTCGAAAGTTATTGAAAATCTTGGATCAAATGTCGAGGAAGCTCAATACGAGCTCTCTGAATCCGTCGATATTGTTATGTCTACCATGTATTATGTATGCGTGAAATTTAAAAACAAAACAAAGGGAGGACAAAGAGAAGAACTATTCATGATACTAAAGAGACCCACGTCAAATCAAATATGCAGACAATTGTTACACATTGATTCTCAGTTCCACAACGAGATTTTATTCTATCGGATTTACGCCAGATCCAATGAGAACTTTGCGAAATGCTTCTACACCGAGGAACGACCGCCTACCGATTCGGTGATTGCGTTAGAAAATGTCAGCAAGCGAGGATACTGTCCTTGTCCGTACGCATACGACGCTCCTCTGGAATACATATTAGCGGCAATGCGTGAGATGGGACGATTCCATGCCAAAGGTTACGTCATGAAGGAGCAGCAGCGTAAAAAGTTTTTCGACATTGTGGAGCAGCTTCAAGAAATTAGGTATAACGAGTCGGACGACATTCAAAGGTGCACTGTCAATATTATCTCGAACCGGGCAGTGGAATATCTTCGCAATCAAGGTCATGATGCGATTTTTTGCGATAAAATGGAAGCTGTACTTTCGAATGCATTCAATAGTGTAATGATAAAAACGGTGACACCAACAGAACCTTTGTCAACGCTGTGTCATGGTGATTTTACATTAGGCAATACTCTTTTCAAGAAGGAAGACGATGGACAGCTACGAGCGATATTGATCGACTTTGCGGTTTTAAGGTATTCGACTCCTGTCGTCGATCTTTCCACGTTTCTCTGTCTCGCTTGCTCGAATGAATTAAGAAAGGATAAGTTTTTCGAGATCATGCGGGCCTATCACGATACACTGAAGAAATATTTGCTGGACGCTGGCATACAAAACATCGAAAAGTATTCGTATGATGCTTTGCTGGACGATTACAAAAGAGGTGCCCTCCATGGTTTTGTTATCGCGTCCTACTTTTTGGCGGTATTAATGGGATATGGCGAAGAAGAATTTGGTACAAAAAAAATTATGGAAATAATACAATGCAGAAAGAAGTATGGCGGAGAGAAAGTATGCAAAATATTAGCTGATATGTTATTACAGTTAAGAGATTTTGATTGTTTGAAACATTTCTTATAATTGTTTGTTTTTCACAAATAATGTATACATCCATATTTAAGTGACTATAATGTATAAATGCAAAAAAATTTTAAATACAGTTGTGCGTCAGAGTACACACAACGTAAGTATGAAAAATTGTAAGTTACAAATATTGAGATTGTCAATATTATTTTATAAAATCATGCAGTGTGATTTAAATAATTAATGATGTAGATAAATAAAATTTAGAAAATTTTTAGATCACAACAGTATAAAAGAAGTATTTGAATTTTATCAATTGATTTTATTAGATCGAAAAATTTTAAATAATATAACACACTGAACACTGTAATTTTTATCAGATATGATTGTAAAATGAATCGATTAAAAATTGTTATGTACAGTTCGAGAATTTTTTAAAATAAACATATGCGTGAATATCGCGGAAATGAGACAGCGTTTATATAAGAACCGGATTAAAACTTATGTCTGCTAATGTATGTATACACATACGGCATACATATTAAAACTAGGTATACATATTAAAGGGTATACTACATATACTAGGTATACTACATATTAAAAGTAGGTGCGGAATTGCGTTTTGATACACATTGATGAAATTATTCTTTCGTGTACAAGTCCGGATCTGCCTTTCAAATAAAGAAGCGCTCCGCGTAGTCACCAGAGAATAACTTGTCATTTCCGTATATTTTTGTAAGCTAGCAACGGCGTTTATCACGAAGTTTACCAATGCCAAGTTCGCGTACTGCTAAATTTCCTTTTATAAAAAATATTTCCTTAACATAAAAAAAGTATTACGCATGTACATGAAATAGAGAAATAAAGTATCATAATTAACAGTCTTACAACTTTATTCGTAATAATATTGCCCCCTCCCCTCTCTCTCTCTCTTTCTCTCTCTCTCTCTCTCTCTCTCTTTCTCTCTCTCTTTCTATATATATATATATATATATACACACTGTTCAGATTGTTAAAAAATAACATTTTTCTGTTAAAACTAAAAAATATATACTTGTATGTAGTATTCATGTAATAGAGAAAAACTTTACGTAATTGCAGTTGTGTAATATTTTGAATGAGATAAGTGTGATAAAAAATGCGAGAATTGAAGAGTCATTTACTACTTGGCACTATTATGCAACATTGTTCAATAAAATTCTAGAATTGCAGAGAAGTTTGTGTAGTTAAAGGAAATATATGCTAACAGTATAATTAAATAAATAAAATAAAAATAAATAGAAATAAAAATTTCCTTTATATCAAAACGCGTGGCATCTAATTTATATCAAATTTACTCTTCATTCATTAAAATTTGTGCTTTAAGAAGCGAAACTTAAACTATTGTTTAAATAAGTAATTTATAATTAATGAACGCGTGACAAAGTTTTATTTTGTTTTTAAATTTACATCTTAATGCGTTACACTTTTTAGCACTTATAAACTTAAAAATCTGCTTATTAAACTGTTGACGTAAGCACATGATGTGACAAAATATTATCATATCTCTGTATTTGCAAAGTTAAATGGTTAGATTAGGTTTAACTGTAATAGTGTTTAAAGTAGTGCTGATTTCACCTTTTACAATTGTTACTACAACGGATATGATAGCTTAACTTCTAATAGACCTGTTATACAACACACGGCGCGTACGCTTCTTTACGTAATGCTTTACAATGACATTTTTTTCTAAAGTGTAACACATTACAGTTGCGCAATAAATGAATAATGTTACTTTGTTTATTTCAAAAGAGAATCCCTAAATTATTATCTGAACAAATAATCATTAAATAGAAAATTATAAACAGCTATCGTAAACAGCTTGATATCAATATTTTGATATTAATTTTAAAAGTGTATTTGAATAAAGCTCTTGTATTTTGTCAAATATATATATATATATATATATATATATGTATACATATATTTTTTATAAGATATATATATATATATATGTATATATACATATATTTTTTATAAAATATATATATATGCAAAATAAATACGAAATAAATAGTGAATATGAAGTAAAAAATTGTACTAAAAATTATATTTTTATATTTTAGAAATATTATTTTTAATGAAATTCTTCTCCCGAGGAATTTTACTTTGCAATTGATGTAAACATTAGTTGCAGTAAATAAATCAAATATAATCAATCGATATAAAAAAATAATTTACGAAAAAATTAAACAATTAATGTAAAAATAGGTATATATATATATAAATAAATATTATAAATGAATAATAATATCATAAATAGATATCCGTGTAACTAATTATCTCTATTTTTAACAGCTAGAAACATTTTCGTCGATCACTTGAAACGAACAACGCTGTTACAACAGTTCGAGAACCCGGCAATCGCCAATGTAAACTCTCTCTTCGTCGTCGTTTCTCTCGCATAGTTGTCGAAGCGTCGCCTGGGATAAGTTTGATCGTTAAGACCAAAGAATGCGACACCGTATACTATCGCCCTAGCGTGAAACTTTTCGAGGGCCGGTTGGAGCGAGTTTAACAATCGTCGGTGTTGAACTCACTGGGTAGTTGCGATATTGGAAAGAACAGGTAGGGTATATGTATGTATACCGCAATGAAAGATAAAGAGAGAGAGAGAGAGAGAGAGAGAGAGAAAGAGGAAATAGCGAAAGAGAGAGAAGATGAGCAAGGCAGAAAAACATAAGGAGGAACGCCAAAGGGATTAGACAGAATCGAGGTAAGGAGTGACAAGCGCAAGTCGAAACGAGGTACGAAAAGTGCTGGAACACTTTAATCGAACTGCAGTTAGGAGTTCGAGCAAAGCGTTGTGCCTCCTCCGAGTTTCTTGATAGTCTTCCATCGGGGTAGCGAACGTTGCCACTGTAACGATTTCGAAGAAAGTGATTTCCGTAAACAGTCGTTTGTTACTTCCCTTTGTTATAGTGTCTTCTTGAGATAAATTAGAAACTGCTATTCCGCTCTCAACGATTGGCTAATATTGATCGTAAATAACACTATGCAAAACAATTAAAGGGCCATTTTCTTCCATATAAAAAAAGGCCAATTTTCAAGTAGTTGCAACTTTCTAAAAAATTATCGGAATAAGATCAATAAAAAAGCGTTTCAAAACTTGAAGTTTCTAGTTTTAGAATCAATTTTTTTCTATTCGTTACAAAATTATATTGTAAGAAAGCGACGTCCGTCGATTGAACAAATTTTTCAAAAGTTTGTCGAAGAATAGCGAATTAAAAAAAAATCCTAACACGATTTTATTAATTGGGTGTTAAAGAGCAGAGTTTGAGTTTTATTTTTTTTTTTTTTTAACGAATGTTCTATGATTCTTTTTCGCCGAGATATTCATTATTAAAGCAAAATCGAGCTATTGACTTTGAACGCTTATAACTAGTGAAAAAATGATCGTACAATAATCATTTAAGAAGCAATTTAAAGAGAAAAGTTAGCACTTTAAAATACTCCTATTGTTTTTTCCATCATTATTTATTTTTACAGTATAATTGTTACTTAAAAATCAAGTAAAAATTGCACTTTTATCTTTTTTTATTTGAATCAATGAAAGTTAATGAAAATCCGTTAAAATTTTCGTGAACTCTGCAACATTTACAAGTACATAAAAAGCATTCCAGTTACTCGTACAAAAGACGGAAGTGTTAAGTTTTTTTCTAGACATTACAAAAACTTAAATTAATGATTATTGTATACAATCATTTTTTCATTGATTTTGCTTTAATAATGAATATCTCGGTGAAAAAAAAAATCATAGAACACTTGTTAAAAAAAGAAATTAAAGCAACAAATCTGCTCTTTAACACTCAATTAATGAAATCGTGCTAGGATTTTTTTTAATTCGGTATTCTTGGACAAGCTTCTGAAACATTTGTTCAATCGATGTCGCTTTTTTACAATGTAATTTTGTAACGAATAGAAAAAATTGAAATTCATTTAAAGATTCTAAAACTAGAAACTTCAAGCTTTGAAATTAATCTTATTCCGATAATTTTTAAGGCAGTTGCAACTAGTTGAAAATTGACCTTTTAGTGTAGTTGGCAAAGCATCACTAGCAATAGCGACTATTATTATATAATCAAATTCTCAATTCTTTATACTTTCCTAATTTTAGAAAAGAAATTCATGTAATACATTTCCTTATTAAATTTATGATTTATTTGCAAAGCGTGAAACACGTCTTCATTGCAAAGATTAATCTGATAATGATAAAATGAGAATTAGTCTTAATAATTGCAAGTCAGTTATTTTGCCATTTATTTATCTAATCTCAATTAATTAGATTAGATTACTTTATAAGAAATACTACTTGATTTTATAAACCTTGCAACTGAAAATAATTGTTGTACTCGGTTTATCTTTTCAATCTTTTCAAGTATCTGCATCTGTATCAATAAGAAGAAAATTTTAAAAAATTTTATCTAAACGTCTTCTTTTCGCGGAATGTGTGTAAAGTAATCTTAATATTTAAAACCAAATATTTATACAAGTTGATATGATTGATCTGTTTTGATATAAAACAGTTTTAAGAAAAATTTGATATTGTAAGAACGATAATGCATTTTATGGCATATTACCAGAAGTATACAAATGAAAAAATTTAATAAATACATATGCTTTTACATATATCACGATGAAGGCTGCGTTCCTTTTAAACGTTCACGCGTTGAAAGCATTCTATCTTTGTTGCTTATTATAAAAACGGAATAAAGCGTGAAAGAAAACTTTAGCCAAAATATACGTATTGTGAGAATCTAATTTAATTGGCCATTGAGTTGCAAATGTTCCAAATATTTGTTCGTGATGATTCATTTGTCGAGCTTAAGTACGTAAAGTTTCGAAACGCACTACATATTGCCAAGTGTCACTTGAATAGCTAGACACACAAGATAAATAGATGTAGGCATTTATTTAGAGTTTTGATAAATTATTTGACGTACGAATATTCTCGGCAAATACATCTACACGGGGACGACGGAAATTACTCGATTTGTTCCGATAATCAAGCGAGTAGTGGAGCAGGATGAATAAATCCACGCTACCGCCAGCGTCCCGAAAGGAGTTTATCCCACGGGAATACCGTGCTGGTTTGCCGTTGGTTCGCGCGCATTTGTCTCGCAAAAAAGGTATCTCTCTACCTGCGGTAATCAGATTGTCCATCGAACTATTTCAATCATTCGAAACATTGTCCTACGATGTCTATGAAATCTATTTCCGCGCGCTTCTTCTTTCGTGCGATCGATTTTTATCGACGTCCGTAATGAACTGGATCCCTATAAATAATTTTGGCCAAACGTCGTAAATATAATGCTCTGGACATCGCCCATTTGTCCGTGAACGTTGCCGTTCTCACTTTCGGCTGCGTCTATTCGATATTTCGATATCGTATGAGCGACTACGCTAGATAAATGTGAAAAAGAAGCGGGGGAAGAAGAGAAGAGACGCTAAGGAGGCAGAAGAAGGCGGACAACAGTAGATAGGATCTGAACGGAGGATCGAACGCCGTCCGGGAGGATATGGGAACCGTGCGGGCGAGAAGTATGCAAATGCGAGAGTACATTTATCTCGGCACCACGCCCATGTATTTCCTGGGAGCTTCCGGACGCATTGTCGGCAGCGAATCGAATACCCGCGCCTCCCCCGCCCGCCATCCTACCGACGACACACACACACACGCACACACATAAATACTATACGCACGTATACGCGTTAGTGGTCTGTATGCGTATGTATGCCACCGGTCCGATACTCCAGAGATTTACGAGCAAACTAGCCCGGTCCCCAGGGCTAATAGACCGGCAAGTTATGGGCCAATTCAATTTAATTTCGAAAATAAACAACCACCATTGGCGACGTCGGTCAATTTATTCCGAGGTCTCGCGATGCGGCCGTACTTGGACACGGGACTGTGGGCCTCTTCCATGTATAGAGAGAAAGTTTCTCGGTCACCCACTTCATCATAGAACGAACGCTAAGCTCGCTGAGAACCCCTCATAAGCTGGATACGTAAAGTTCCACTCAGATTCGCGCCGCGATAATCAATGGACTTTTTGTTTAATTGAGTGTCAACTGAAACAATGTTGTAGATCCCATGAATTCGTGAAGTCATGTCGTGCGATATGTCACTGACATTTTTAAAACAATAGGATGTATAAAAAGTAAGACTGTAAGCTTTTCAATGAAAAATGTAGTGTACAAGATTATCTGCAAATGTTTTAGTTTATATCGCGTAAAGGAAAGAGTCATTTTTTGGAAAAGATTATAATATTATGTTACTTTTTGCCAAGTTTAATTTTTAAATTTAATCTCATAGCATAGTTATCTCTTACACAATATTTGTACGAGACTAACTACGCAGTATTATACAATCGTATGAGATTAACTTTAAAAATTAAACTTGGCAAAAAGTAACATAATATTATAATCTTTTCCGAAAAAATGACTATATTTTTTTCAATAATAATAATATAATATTTAATATAATATATGAAAATATATATATATATATATATAATAATATTTTAAATAGAATATCGCGAGAAATCTCTCTTTGTCGCAGAAAAGTAAATAATACGAGTAAGTGACTATAAAAGACGCGACCATAACGTATCGCATTAATTGAAGGCAAATAAAAGAAAAAGACAATGATAATGGATTGGATGGATACACCCTTGTTACCAAGAAGCGGCCAAGTTTAATGAATTATCGCGCTTGGTTTCTCGCAACGACAAGAAATCGATGCATGTTAAATTACGGAGTGGTAATAAAGCCGCGCGCGGGCCAGTAAAGTCGGCACGGCTCATTAAATTCTCCCGATAGTTTTCCTAGCCCGATTTATCGATGCACGCGCGACTTCGCACATTCTGCATTCCCTAAAGTATTGCCTAAGAATATGCATGCTACCGCGACAATAATAAAGTAGTAAGTCGCGTAGAATTCTATGAAAATCTTACGCGAATAGAATAGTGTCTGACGATCGTTAAATAAAAGAGATTTTTTGTTTAGGAACCTATTTTTTTATATATATTTAACGTATACACAATGAAAAATAATAAATAAATGAAACATATTTAACGATTTCTTCTGAGTAACTTGCCTTTTTCTTAATTTTTGTGGATTATCTTCTTTCATTTTTATCGGTATCTTTTTTTCAAAACGAATATTACAAGGTAGAGTGATTACAACGACAATTTAATAACAAGTCATTGGGATTCAGTAACCGAGCAATTTAGTCAGTCGGATGAGGCGAATGTTCCAACGCGACTGTCAAATTACGATGCAAATTGTGCGGGTTTTGAGTAGCATTTTCACGCGAGTTTGCACTACCGTGCAACTTTCTCGCGAGTAAAATTGGAAAACTGCATCGTGAATTATACGTTAATTGCGCGTGACTCGCGATAAAGCACACCTCGCGTGCTGACATGGTTCGCAAAATTACGCAAAACTTCATGTGATAGCACGTGGTACGTAATATCGAGGAACGTTACTCGACGTTGTCAAAGGAAAAACCGCGTGCCCTATCGAAGAGCTGTGTAAGAGTGGAGAACAAACTCGTTAATATCGTCCGCATATTATCACGAGGAGGAAGGAAGATAAAGGGAGCGCTCTCTCTCTCTCTCTCTCTCTCTCTCTCAGTTTGTTCGATTAATGGCAATTTTCTCATTATATCGGCGCGAAGTGTCGGCGTTCGATCGGGAATTCGATCTCAGACGAGTCACGCTTCACGTATATACATACATACATACATACACGAGAATTTCTTTCGTCACTTTGGGCCGCAAACAGCGACGCCGGTCCATTATTGGATGCCGATATTCATCGTGCCTGACCTCGACTGTCGATAGATTCACGAACGTCCGCTATCTTGGCCCACAGCACCAGGTACCATATTCTACCCCGTAATCGCGCAGTTACAGCGGCCGTGTTGATCGTCACACGTGTAATTGGGTCTCTAAGACTATGTATCGGAATACATAGTTCCGTCCGATTTCGCATTCGCTGACATCGTAAATATTACCGTATCCGTGCAAATGCACGTTGACAATGACGTAATGCGTGATTAGTGCCAAAAATATACGATCACGTGATGACAGATTATTGATCGTGGATAAATTTTTCGCCATATTATATCAAATTATCTTATACAGGGTGGTTCATTTTAATCAATCAACTGGAATATCTTAAAATTTGTAAGTTTTACAATAAACTAGCAGCTATAATTTTCAGAAGGTATATTGATTAAGTGACCAAACTGGCACAATTAAGCTTATTATATTATATTCATTTATTCGATGTTAAAACAAGCTTCTCATGATAACGACGACGACGTTTCGACCTTTGGTTTAGGTCCTTATCAAGTCTCTTCAGACGATGAGCAAGTCGGTTTTCTCACGTGTGCTTGTAAGGTGTAATAGGTGTAATAACTATGTAATAATTATTGCTCGAATTAATGAATATAAGCTTAATTGTGCCAGTTTGGTCACTTAACCAATATACCTTCTGAATTATTTCATCGCTGGCGATATCATTCACTTTTTATTCTATCCAACTATAATTTTTTTAGAACTATAATATATTTTGGAATAAAATTTTTCAGATAAAAGTTGCTTGACTCGAAAAGGAAAAAAAGATAGACATATTACTTTGATCTTGGGTCAAAGTCATATAAAAGTCAACCTTGTTTTTTTTTTAATAAAACTACCCTGATTTTTTTATATAAATAAATTCCTCATAATTTTGCATAGAAAGTTATGAGAGCATGATGGCCAAAAGTTGAATAGTTTACGAGATATTTTATACTTTAATTTGAATAATTTTATATAAAGTATAAAATATCTCGTAAAATATCCATTTTTCAATTATCTTGCCTCAATACTTTTATGCATAGAATATTTCGAAGGGAATTGATTTATATAAAAAATCAGAACAGTTCCATTTAGACAAAACAAGGTGACCTTGGCATGTACAAAGGTCAAACTAATATGCCTATTTTTTTCTCCCGTCGAGCCAAACAAGTTTTATCTGAAAAATTTTCTCTAAAACTTATAAATTCTAAGACATTCTAGTGAATTGATTAAAATAAACTACTCTTCTAAATAAGTAACAATCATATTGTACAGAAAATTATTAAATAATTGCAAGATTAATTTTCTTAAACTATAATTACTCACAATTTATTATATTTAGAAGCGACTTGACTGAATATAAATATAAAAATGTATGAATAGAGGTCACATCGCAAGAGAAGATAATAAGAGAGAGATGATACGATCGCAAGAGGAAAAGCGGAAATCCACATTCTCGCGATCAAATATCGGACTGCATTTTCCTGGCGTTTTATGCAGATGACAAAGGACAAACAGAACGGGATTTCTTCTACGGAATCGAGGAATGGACGAATCGAATGAGGCATCCATGCGATGAAAGTTCATGCGCTGTTGAAGAGGAGGGTAAAACGTGATCGAGAGCAGCTTTTCTGTGAACTATTAGTTCGGTAACTTAATCTCAGATGCAAATAAAAGCGTCGTTATCGATCGCGTCAGAACCCAGTTATGTGATAAATTCACGCTCCTCCGTGTGTTTCGCGCAAGAAATCATTTTAATATTTGTGCCAAAAGATTTATTACACAAAAGCATGATATTCAAAATGAACAGTATTTTAACGAGGCGTTTTCTACGATGCTATCATTTACTTTTCAAAATACTTATACAACTCATTTTTGCTACAGTAATAAGCGTTTCCTTGATTAAATGTTCAATCATCATGCAAAGTTCAATTGCTTAAATGATTTGTTTAAATCAAAGCTTTACATTGTTCTTGCATTTATTCGATGCTCATGAACAAAGACGTTTGACGAAAAATGTGTCTAACGAAAAGTGAAGCGAAAAGAAGCCTATATAGTGGTCAGATTATCTTATATCCGGTTACAACCCTTTATAAGCAGATTTGCTAACAAGACACAATTGCGGCTTCGTATTCATTATCTATAATTATCATTGCATGATTCTTCGGGCGGAAATAGGGGACTAGACATGCAATAAATATCTTTCAACTATAAATAAAGAAAAGTTAACATATAAAATTTTTTAACTTATGAGATAGAAATAATCTTGCGTTATATTCATTTGTCATAAGGCATGCTATAAATTTATACAACTGTGTAATATTATTATAAAACTTTTGCCCATATAAATTTCACAATACGATATTTGCTTTGTGTTATACGAGAGAGTTTTGTCGGTTATCACATAATAAAAAAATCAACAATTTTTATTTGCTGTCAATAAACATTGTATATTTATTTTTAATTGGATTATTAAATGTATTCCCAGCTTCACTCTGTGGTTGGAATAAAATAATAAAAAATTACGTGTATGTGTATACGAATGCAGTTCAATATTTCTCCAATCAATTTTTTATTAATATTATCCTTCCTATTATCTTATTACTCGAATATCGTGCATAATATTATCGATGTACGATATTATTCAACAATCCAGTTGTCGATTTTCAGTTCCACCGGGGAAAGCGCGTTGTATTAATGTTATCTAAATGATGAACGAGAAAAAGATATAGAAACGAGGTGTGCGAGGTGTGCAAAATCTATGCGAAATAATTTTCTCGAAAATATTAAATTGCGAATTCGACTAGGGAGATTTGTCTTGCCGGGTAAAACCTTATTGAAATAAAATCTTAATTTATGTATGGCTCATATTTGCGTCAAGTCATAATTGACATTAAATATTGGAAAGTCGTGGCGAAAAATGGTGACGGCCGAATTAAATTTTCGTTGAAAACAGACTCCCGGACATAATCTGAAAAGTTCATTACGTGAATCACGTGCGTGAAATTTCCCGAAAACCGTCATATCGCATCGTAGCGGAAAATTTGATTTCGCTAATGGGATCTTTCATCTCCCTCCCTCCCCCCCCCCCCCACCCACGCAGCGCATTACATCCCGCAGAAAATACTTGGCGGTAAAACCGCAGAGTTTTGAACAATCTCGACATTAATTCTACCTCTGGTTACCGGGCACAACTCTCTCTCCTTCCCTCTCTCTCTCTCTCTCTCTTTCTCTCTCTCTCGCCGTTCGTAGAAATATTTTCTATAAAACGCGTTTCTCTCTTCTTCCGTGAGCACAATAGCGGCCATGCTGTGGAAGTGAAAATACTTTGTCTTGTTTTCAAAGGAACTTAATATTTATCATAGCAAATATTTAAAAGACTGTTGCCGACAGGTCGCATAATTTAAGTGTTCCATACACTCATACGCTATTTTACATGCTGTCTCGTTCAAGCGTGTCGTGAGTAAATCTCATATCGAAGGCGATACTGCGAGCGAAAGCGATAGTTTTTGCGAATACTGGAAATGCATATTCGCACGACTATTGCACGCTTGAGATCGCTAACCAGGTGTCATTTTTTTCTCGATATAGAAAGAAAGAGAGTTATCACAAAAATATTATTTGGTTGCATTGCATTTATTATTTGTACGAGAGAGAAAAAGCGAATACAAAACAAAAAATTATAAATAAAAATTATACAAGATGTAGTAAAATTATAAATAAGAATAAATAATACAAGAATTATTATTTATTCATCACAATCACACACAAATATAAGAATTTCCTTCTCTGTACACATTTTTACTCTTATTAGCTCATTTTAGTTCTTTTACATTTTTATTTTCTGATACAATCACACTTTTTTTTAAATAAAAAATTATCTTTTTTAATTGCTTCAAAATGCTATATAGCCTTCTGTAACAATTCACTTCAGTTACCAATTTTATAGCGAATATCACTGAACACATCCATGAATAATTTTACCATTATTTGTGCACTGATATTTTTCTGCAATTTTTATATTATAAACGCAAACACGTTTTTTTTCCGTTGCCGCAAGAATATCGGATCGTTGATGTGAAAAAATAACATTCCGCGCGATGTACGCTACAGAACATAGTGTAATCACGCTTATTGTTAAAACAGAGCGATTTATTTTTCCATGTATGTCGCGTGTATTTTTCTATCGAGCAAAAAACGCTCACGAATCTTATTAATAAAACAAATGTTGTCTTTCATGTCGCCTGTACGTATCTATTCAGCGAAGAAGCAATTCCTACGAATACGTCGCAAAAACTAAATTATGTAGTATGTTTTTATCGCCCCTTCCCTTCCCATCCGTCTCGTAATGCATTATATCATTTTCAATTTCATTTTTTTATATTTAAAATTAATTTATTATTATAATTTAATTTTAAGTTGATTAATAAAAAATAAAAAAATTTTGTAATTAAATAAAATGAAAAAATAGTTAAAATTAATGTTAATATTCATATTACTGATATCATATGAGGAATAAAAGAATATTTCTATTAATTTAATAAAAATATTTTTAAATTGACAATTTAATGTTATTAGTTTAAACTAATTCTTCAAATTAAAAATACGTTGTAAAACTGATATATCAGCGAGAATTGATAATCGTGTGAAATCTGTACAAATGAATTAATTTTGTCAAAGAATTGATTTTAACGTCGATATGTTAATGGAAATACTCTATTATTCCTGACCTTTGCTCGTTTACCGTATTCGATCTGACTTACTTAAAGCTCTTAAAAAGAATCGCAACGAGAAATTTTCATGCTTTGCAGTTCTCGTTTTTGTCAGCGTTTTCGCGAACGGTGAGTATATCGGAACTCGCGTGTCTCGTGTGGTACGCTTAAACGGCTTTTTAACATTCGTCGCGTGTACGCTTCTGTGCTTGTGTAAAGGATGGGGGGCGGCCGCGCTTGTGGAAAAAAATATTAGTCTGGACTGGGCTCGAATGGAATGGAGAGACGAAATCGCTTATAGAGCCGCATGGCAATATATGAATTACGTGTGTGTGTGTGTGTGTTGTCCCCTTTGCGTGTATCAATATCTCTTTTGGTAATTACAAACGACTGAAAACATAAAACTGTCCAAGAATAGAAAAAAGTTGTAAAATTTAATCTCTCTTTCTCTTTAGATATTCTTGAGTACACTTTAATAAAAGTGTAATTCATTTCATGGTTAATATGAAAAAAAACGTATCAAAGTCTATCCATCGTCTGGCGACATATCTCGAATTTATAACAGTGAGCTAATCGCATACTCCAACTCCGAGCTGTAAAACGTCAATGTAATTCTGTCACGTAAATACGTGGTGATAAAATTATAGTGTAACTACGCGAAAAAACTGAGAGAAAAGATAAAATAAACGACATAATAGATATGAGACAATTTTAACATGATAAAAGTGAAAAAAGTTCAATCTTTAATTTAACTGTCTAAATATATAAAATTATTATATGTTAAATATATAAAGTATTGTGTAGAGAGAGAGAGAGAGACAGAGAAAAAGAAACCTTTTAAAATATTTTTCTATATTAAAATAGCCCATAGTTTAACGTATGAAACTTGCAACGCAAATCTTACAATACGCTATTAATGCGTTTGCACGACCATAATGTAATAAAACTCCGCGCAGCAGCTCGTCTATATGCTAAAGAAATCACAGAGAAAGAGAAAGAGAGAGAAAGAAGAGAGAGAGAGAGAGAGAGAGAGAGAGAGAGAGAGAGAGAGAGAGAAAGAGACAGACAGACAGACAGACAGACAGAGAGTGACGTATTAAATTTATAAAAATGCCATCAATAATGTTTTCGAGGAAAACTCGTTATCATTATCGACACGAGTTTTTCGCTGCCGTGCAAAAATTACGTTCGCGTATATAAGTTCGGGAAGAGGGGGGGGGGGGAGGGCAAAGGGAGAAGGGGAGGAACTTGAGTAGAAAGGTTCAAGTGCAGGAATATTAATATACTATTGTATGAATACGAGCACAAAGAGGACATCGGCGCGATAAGCGGTGGATCGATACTGTCGGGAACAAATCATTCGTACGATAAAATATTAAATTGTAGCCGCGGCAATATTTCATAACGATATCCACCGCCGCGGTCATTATCGCGTCCCATAAACTGCGCGAATATTTTCGAATCAATTAAGCGCGCTTCATGAAAATCACAAAAATCGCGCGCACGTAAATAGAATCCTTGTTCGTGAAAAATAACATCAGCGTCGCGGGCTGGGAAAGGAGAAGGGGTTGGGGTGGAGGGGGGGGGGAAACATCGCGTGATAATATTCCACTCGTGATTATGCGACATTTTCCTCTGTATATAAGAAACCGTTTTTGCATTCCCAACCACCGGCGCCGGTATAATTCTGCGCATTCGTATGTTTATACATCGGAGTGAGAGAAAAAAAAAAAAAAAGGAAAGGAAAGAAAAGGAGAAACGCAAACGAGCATCAAAAGAGCATAATTTCAACCTAACACGGACGCCACTCGAAAGTGCACTTTTGGCCTCGCTCCGTTATTGGCGATAAACCTCAACCTGTTCTTTGCGTGTTACGACGCGCACGCGCGGCCTCACCTCGCTGTGCAATTCATGCTGCATCGAACGGAGGTGCATTTAACCTGGTGTGCGCGAGCTCGCGAGCCATTGAGATAAAACGCGCAGTAAATAAGCAGGGCCACCCGCGCCTATTATTTACGAGACAAGAAATATCGAATCGGCGCGGCGATGGCGGAAAAGCCGACCGGATAAATCGCACGAATATATACACGCGTGTATGTACGTACGTACGTAGGTACGTTTAAATAAGCGATGGTAGCGACAAAATGATCATCATATGCCAAAGATATTCGACCAAAAAAATACCGGCTTATAAGTGTCATTATATTTGCGTTAGCAAATCGCGAAAAGAATTACCCGTGTCTGTCTCTTTTTCTCTCTCTTTCGGTTTTTTTCCCACTCTTAGTAACATTTTTTTTTTAACGACGTATTCGCTTTTGTCATCGGGTAAAAATTTTAATTCAAGATCAAATATCAAACGACATCCTCGACATTTTTTCACAATGCACGTGAAATAGTCTGAAATATAGTAATACGATGCCGAGTGTAGTCAAGTACGATAGTGTCAGCACGATTACGTTACCTCGTTTTAAATTTATAATAGAATAAGCATCATTTAAGCTGTTAAAAGAACATTTATCGACTGACTTATTAAGTACTATTCCTGCTAAATCAATAGTATGCATGATATAAAAAAAAAAAAAAAAAAAAAAAAAAGAAGGAGGCGGAATTTATCTAACGTGGTAAAATACAATTTTCTGGCACTCGTCCCTTCAATCGTTCTCTATAAAAACGTTGAAAAAGTTCCGCGACCCAAATAGCGACAGCGGATATCTCGCATGGCGGAGCGAGCCAGAAATCGGAGATTAAAGAGTTTTGTGTCGCGCCGCAGAACGAGGTGTCAGATCGCAGTGGGAAATCGTCGAAGTTTCCAGGTCGATAGAAGGTACAAGAGGGGTGAGCCTCGAGAAGCCAGCTAGGAAACGCAAAGAGTGGAAAAATGAGAGTGAGGAAGAGACGCGGACGCGCAAAAAGAAACCAGAGATCGAAAGGAAAGGTGACTACCTTTCTCTTCCTCTCTCTTTCTCTCTTTCTCTCTTTCTTTTTCTCTCTCGAGCACAGAAGAACAATTGAATCAGCAAAATCAAACTAGGGCGAAAGAGAGAGAAAGAAAGAGATAGGGGGGCATATCTGAAGGCAATTACGACTCCGCAGTCGAATTTAAATGTCACCACCGGCGGCTGTGTAAGTCGGCGTATTCGGCCATTGAGAACCGGAAGGAGAGTATGGGAAGTTTAACGGCGTATGCACGACACGGCATGCTGCATCTCCGGAGCCTGGTGCATCGCCACCTCCGGAAGTGCATTTCCGCTCGGGGCTCGCCCGACTAGTTCGGCCGGCGCTCGATCATGCGCCGTCATCAAGTTTCGATTTACAATTCGAATATGGAGAGTTTTCAATCTTATCAAAAATGTGCATGTAGAATACTCGTAATCAGAGAATTAAAAAAAAAAAAAAAGAAAAAAAAAAAACGACTAACAACAAACGCACGTGACTCTTCTGTACATACATACATACGCAATTACGAATCAAACATGTCAGCACGCAAATTTCGCCACATTTTGGATTAGATTTGACCGTAACATAGTATTCGATATCATCAAAGTCCTGTTCGCAAAATTGTGATTCGTGCCTCGACGCAATTTGCGTTTCATCGGTCAGTTCGGACAAACGTGACATTATTGTTATTTTTAACAAAACGTCATAAACGTAAATTTCCTTCTCTCTCTCTCTCTCTCTCTCTCTCTCTCTCTCTCTCTCTCTTTCATACACGTATCAGATTTCGTATTTACAGTTCGAATATAATATACAAATCGTACAATATCGCGCGAGACATATCTCTCTTTTTTTTAATATGCACGAGATAATCATAAAGATATTACGTGTATCTTGCGACCACGTGACAATTACACTAAATAAAACGGTCGCTCGGTCACGTACGGCTAGTAAAAATCTCCGAGGTCGTTCGATGCACGATGTGTAACGCTCACAAGTTGTAACCATAATCGTAAGAATTTCGAGAGTCGCACAACTTAACGAGCGTTCTTTCCTCTCTCTCTAACTCTCTCTCCCTCTCGAAATATTCAGACAGTTTTCCCGTCGTTGCGAAAAATTTTTTGTTTCTAGCTCTAATGATCCATTTATTTTCATCGGATATGCAGTAGCTCGTCGATTCGGGCATCCAAATTACTGCACACATATACGAGAGAGAGAGAGAGAGAGAGAGAGAGAAAGAATGTGACTCTAATATTTACCGGATATTCTGGACGAAGCTAATCTTTCGATGTGAAATTGTACGTCGTCGTTGCAGCGTGTCGTGTGTAATCGGACGAGTGAGACTCGATTATATTCGATGGAGTGGACCATCGACCTGCGCGATCGACCAAGCACAAATTTAATCTTCTAATACGAGGAAGAATCGCGAAAAAGAGAAGGAGGGAGAGAAAGAGAGAGAGAGAGAGAGAGAATGAACGTATGCGCCAGCAGGCTCTTTCCTCGTCTCCGTCATCGTGTTCCGCAGCTTTTTCTCGAAAAACGACAGTCAGCAGCGTCAACGATTTTCCATCGGACTCACTTTTAACGGAATTGGACGGCCCGTTCGGATTTTACGACGCATAGCTATGTCTTCCTCGTATATGTTCGATCGCTCGAGGGGGACGCCTGGGAAAAATAGCGAAAAATATGGGGAAATATATCAGCGAAAAGCCATTTTGCTCGCGCGCGCATATTTTGAGCCAACGTGTCGTTTCCCGATAGACGTATGAGACGTTTATACGTTATCTAAGTGCATTTTGGACCGGCTCGATTTAGCTCTCTGGTATCAACGTGCATATACGCACGATAAATAAACTTTTAAATATGTCGAGACTCTGCGACGACACGTAAAAGCCGTTGTTGAGCCGAAATAAATTCGCGGTTTACGATTATATTTGAAAAAAAAAAAAAAATTCTGTTTTCCTGCTACGCATTTCGGGTTGCACCAGTAATGAAGACGTAAAAATTGTCATAATCAATCATCCCGATGACGTTATCAAGTTGTACAGAAAGATTAGTAGAGAAAACAATTTGTTACAGAACCTTAAGTCAACGAGCGTTATTTTCTTATCATCACACAGTGCACAAGTCGCACATGTGCGTTACAATCTTCTTTCATTCGTCATATTATCAAACAGGAAAAAAGAGGCAGAAAGAGAATTTTCAAAGTAGGGAGAAGAAAAATAAGATGAGTATCTTAAGATATCGATTATCAATTTTTCCTCCTAATCTCTATGAGGACATAAAAGAATATGTTATCTATACATAATCTCTCTCTCTATATATAGTATATTATTTTTTTATTTTTTATTAATTAAAACATTGCCTATCGTCTCTAGAAACCAAGAAATTAATAGATATATCAATTTTTTTTAATTAAAAATTTTTAATTACATTAAATTCATCTGATTTTGCTCTCATTGTATTTATTTATCAGATTAATTAATTATTATTAAAAGAAGTGAAAATCTATCTAATAAATTGAATATCAGTCGTCAGCTTAGAAAAATTAATAATTTGTCATTTTACCCGTCTTTCCTTTACATGAAGCGAAATATAGGCCATCGCGGATACAATTTATCGTGTCATCGGGTTTTGTTTTATCCGTTTCCGGATCGCCATTTGAATCACAGAAGTAATTCAGTTACAGAGTTAAAAGGTACATGCGACATCGAATCGTGTACAACATAGAACCAACCAGATGCGACAGAGCTTTTGCGAAACAATTTTTACGTGCGCGAATAGCGTCACGCGGTGCACGCAGATTTCTCCTCGAAAAATGGTCCAGGCGTTTCTAGAAAATAGTGACAGAAAGGCGGCGCTTTTTTTATCCGTATCAGTATTTCCCTTCTGCGTGTAACATTTGTCGGATGTCACACTGCGCGCGCAATTTCCGCGGGGCGACTGTTTGAAATTTTTCTCTCCTGTCCTGGATGGTGGAAGGAGCTAATACGTAACGCAAATCGTAACAGGAAGCCAGCAGTACGGATTCCGAGGACGCCCAGTACAGTACATAGTGGAAGGATAGCAGCACGGTATTTCGGTCAGCTATATACGATCGGTAGCGTGCAAACGGCCCGCAATTACTCCGCTTTCTAATTTGGTTCTGGCGTCCGATCTAACGATCAAATCACGTGACCTCGAGCGAAGGACTGAGATTAAGCTAAAACGTGCCGTAACGTAAAGCCGTTCTTTCGCTTCTCCGTCCATGCCCGATATGATACTCGTGTTCTCTTTTCGTAAACTTACGAACGAGAGTCTCTCCTCTATCGCAAAAGTAACGATAAACGTATTGTAGTTTGAAGACAAAAACTTTATTTCATTTCAATCTTCACTTCTTTCTGTACCGACACACGCATACACACACACACACACACACACACACACAAGAGTTACAATATATATTTCTATTTCTTTTTACTTTCAAAGAAGGGGGTCCAAAAACCGCCATTTTTGGCCCCAAAGGAGAACCTATGAAACATGTTTTGCTATCTTATTTGAAGTTGAAATAAGAAGGAAAAAAGTGTGCGTTCATTTGACCAGGAAACTGCGAGAAATATTTTAGAAATAATAATGATTTTTAAAACGCCTGTTAAAATAGTTTGAGTGATTTAGTAAAAGAAGAAAAGTTTTAAAACAAGTAATACATTTCCATTTATTAATTTAATGAATTCTACCCCACAAAATTGTATAGGATTGCCGTACATACAGGGTGTTCCATTTTAATTTACGTCTACTCTAAAAAGAGCTTTTTTATTTTTCATTGTGGAAAGAAATGTTTCAGACTTGTATGATTCCAAAGACATAAGATGGTGTCATTCGTTTCAGCTTGAATAGTCATTTAAAGATCACACATAAAGGTCACCTTTAACTTTTTAAGTAGAAACCTCTATTTTTTATCGCATATTCTTGTAGGTTACCTCGAGAGCTTTTCAAAACATTATAAAGTATTTTTTCATTTTTTGAATTAAACAGTTTGAAAATATTTTGAAATAAAATACAAAATACCTTATAAAACAATCAATTTTCGGTAATCATACTTTTATGTAAAATAATGAAAAGAATCAATTAAAGAAAATACATAATTGTTTAAAAAAAAGTATAATATACTTTTTGTATATACATATATATATATATATATATATATATATATCAGGATCATATAACTTTTAGCCGAAACATTTCTTCCTACAATGAAAAATAAAAAAGTTTATTAAGGAGGACGTAAATTAAAATGGGACACCCTGTATATACGGCAGTGTCATACAATTTCGTGGGGTAGAATTCATTAAATTAATAAATGAAAATGTATTACTTGTTTTAAAACTTCTTCTTTTATTAAATCGCTCAAACACAGATATTTTGACAGACGTTTTAAAAACCATTATTATCATTTTTAAAATATTTCTCGCAGTTTCTTGGTTAAATAACATTTTTTTCTTCTTATTTCAACTTTAAATAATGTAGCAAAATATATCTCATATTTAGACCCCCTCCTTTGAAAGTAAAAAAAAAAAAAAAAAATAGAAATATATACTGTAATTCTTATGTGGGTGTGTATGTGTGTGTGTGTGTGTGTGTGTACGTGTGTGCCTGTAAAGAAAGAAGTAAAGATTGGAATGAAATAAAGTTTCATAGGTTCTCCTTTGACGTAAAAAATGACGATTTTTAGACCCCCTCTTTTATATAAGAATTTAAAAATATTTAATAAACTTTGCTACGCCCGCACAATTTCCATTCTGTATTCTACTCCTGTCCCCGTAAATTATAGGAAAAATTAAGTGCTCGGGGAAAATATAATTTCGCTAAGGAACACCTGCAGTCTCCCGAAAGTTTCGCGTGGATCTATTAAGAACAAGCTCGACCATCTATGACCCATTTAATCCGCCGGGTAATTGACCGTCGCGACTCCTCTAATCTCAGCTAAAGAATTCGCGAGTAACTTTCGAAATCTGTCGTGTCGCTTTGTACTTTGTCGCTCGGTAAAACTACAGGCAAACTTCATCATCGAGAAACATTGCTTTCGGTACGGACGGACGACCGGGTGCTTCCTGCTTCCGATCGTGATTCCGCGCGTGGACATTGAAGTTTTACGGAGCGTGAACGAAATACGTGGAGGATGACGAAGAGGTGGGTGAGTGGGTGAAAAGAACTCAAGAGTTTCGTCAACGACAATATTAAAGAACCTCCTTCAAGAATGCGAGATTACTATTGACGGTGATGAATGAAGTTCCGCCAAGAGAAACGAAGGAAAATTTCCATTCGATGTGAGTGCTGGAAAGCAACCGAGATTATCGACAAGAGCAAAAAGAAAGAGATATTATCATAGCGCTAGTTTCAATCAACGAGAGTAATCGTATATTCGTGGCTGTTGCAAGGTTCGCCCCAGAGTTTATAGTCGCATTCTGTTTTCTCCACCATCCCCCATTCATCGGATTATTCGTATCTCCATAACTATTATAGTGATTTGTGCCACTATTAAATTGCAATCGCAACGGATGGTGTATATACTGCGGAATCCCGACTGGATACGTGATATTATGAAATACTTATCATATACGTGTTAATGCTAAATACATTAACCAAATGGCCAGAACTATTGGAACATTTATCTGTAAATTCTGTGAGAGATAACTTCGCTGATAGTGTATATAATTAAATAGACGCAAAAATTTTTAAAATTCATACAATAGGATTAAAGAAATGGATTAAGGAAATATAATTAAAGAAGTTTACCGCACGTTCGATTACAGAGGAGAATTTAGCGTGTTGGTGAACTTAAGAATTCCGAAAATTCTCTCTCTGTCGAGAGTTTCAACGATTCTAATGGAATTAAGAAATCCTTTTATGCGTCCGCAAATATAGAGATCTTTCTAATCGGAATTTCTGTCAAATCGAGCGCAATTACATAAAAAGAATCCACTCTACATTGGAATATTTTAACATTTTTTACTGTTATTCCACTGATATTTTATCCCCAAAATATCTCAATCGTCAATCTTTTTTTTATTAAAAAGACTTTTATTAAACGACCCTTCGGTACTTGTCATCTCTTTTCTCGTTATACAAAACGCTTTTCGCGAAACAAATTTTATCACGGGAATTATTCTCGGGGCGCGAGACAAAGACTAACTAAAAGTCCTGTATCTATTACTATCGTGGAAATGACAGCGCGTCGCTGATATAAAACGGAAACATTGTCGACCGATGTTTGGGCACCGAGTCCCCAACGTCACGAAGTCATAACAATTTCCGCCGAAAATTCACGTCCTAAAAATGCGCCATGACATCCATAAAATCCGAGTCGTGAAAATTCAACGGCGACTACAGCACCGACGTATATATAATACAAACACGAGCTTGGTATACTAAATTCCAAGTAAAAGCACTGAAAGAAATTTATTCATAGCCCTCAACTATCCGTAAGATAACATCTTCCGGAGCGTCGTATCAAGAAATATATGCGTCCCGCAAAAACGTCATACGCCTTCATTCATTCGTTCGCCTCGTGCTT
This sequence comes from Anoplolepis gracilipes, assembly GCF_047496725.1. Lineage (NCBI taxonomy): Eukaryota > Metazoa > Arthropoda > Insecta > Hymenoptera > Formicidae > Anoplolepis > Anoplolepis gracilipes. Next base: position 582,070 of record NC_132970.1, on the reverse strand, counting down.
CGGCAATCGATCGATAAAAATCGCCGTATGTTCCTCTAGATTTCCCTGCCCGGGACCTATGAATATTCAAAGGGCGGAAGAGAAAGGTGTGTCTTCCTCCCGTTTCACGCTACTACTTTTTGCACGGCGATCGATTCATGATCCTTCTCTCTCTCTCTTTTTCTTTCGTCGGAAGTACAACGGTCTGAATCTACATTATTCACGTTGAGATGCGTTCATTTAACGATTAATCGTCACGCGCGAATCTGACTTAAATCATCGTGTCGACTAAAAATTTTTCAAGTCGACGTATTGAAAACCTCGAATTAATCAATTTTATAATGTCGTGTTAAAAATGTGACCGATTGAAAGGTAAAAAAAAAAAAAAAAAAAAAACTAAAAGCTGCAACCTTTGGCAAAACCCTAATAAATTGTGAATACGCAATCTGCAGCTTTCTTCCGTTGCAAATGTAATCTTTGGGGAAAAAAAGAACAGCGGACTTGCGTTTTCGAGAAAATAAGAATCTCCGGATAAAAGAACACACGCTTTTCTCGTTATGCAAGGTACGGGGCACACGCAACGTGCAAATGTGTTTTTTTTTTCTTTTTTTTTTTTAATTAAATACCAGCGAAAAAGCGAGTGAAAAAGAAAAGTGCGATTTGATCGCTAATTTTGCTAATTAACACATCATGTTTTTGTACAATGAAAGCAAATTCGACAGTCACGTTTAGACGATCGTTACCGGTGGTGGGGAATGTCGTTTTCGAGCGTGTGGTTAATGAATGCGGGAGCCCGTAATTAGTTATTGGTTTTAGCATAATGTACATACGTTTACGCGTATTGTGGGCCAATAACCGTGCCAACAGGCCTCCAAACAGCACCTGACGCAGCACTGTCGGCCGAATACTAATCAGGACCACTGCGATAGAAATACGAAAATGCAAAAACCAGCGCGGTACTACCCCCCGAAAAGAAAGAAGCAAAGTATTGTACTTTACGTCGGATCTTTGTTAACGAAAGAGAGAGGGAAGAGGGGAGAGAGAAAAAATAAAAAGATAGAATCTCTCTTTTGCGACTGCGATGGACGGAGCGTTGGGGCAGAATTTAGAGGCACTCGTCCGAGGAGGGGAGTCGTGTTTTGCACTCGTCTGGGGTAACAGTCGGTATAATTTTATGTCGTATGTGCGCGTATATGTGCGCGTTAGAGCGCGGATATTCAACGCGGATCACGGGGATATCAGCGACGACGACGAGCCGCGCTCGTAACGTGTTTGCCGTGCTTCCCGGCAAGGCTGAGGTTAACTGCATCTGCTGCCGCGAAACAAACTGAATACTAATAACGGAGTCTCGCGAGCGCGAGCGATGCGCGCCGTCGCGTATTACAACATTGAGTGCCAAGTACATATCTGTGTATGTATATGGGTGTGCGCGTGTGTATATGTGTACATGTGTGGGTGCCATATATCTGCAGTACATCTACCTCGTAGATCTCTGATAGGTGAACTAGGTTACGTCTCTGCTTCCCTCTCCCCTTTCACCCCTCCGTCGTGCTGACACACCGACGTTCTGTGCGCGAAGGGTCCGGGGAGTTTAATCTCTTCCCGCGGAATATCGTCGACGCCGACGAGAGAGAGAGAGAGAGAGAGAGAGAGAGATACGCGCCACACGTGATTCGTCTAGCTAATTAGTTCCTGCCTGTAAGTTCGTCTCGCAGTTTTGTGCGGATAATATGTAACAACTGTCTCTCAGATCTGTGTTAACCATTATTTGCGTCTGACTTATGCCCGAAATTTCTCCGTCCGCGAACCGCGCACTACATGAAATCATGCATGACAATTTACATACTGTTTGCCTTTCGTAATTAATCCTAATCGCACAATGCGTTTTCGTTAGTTAATTTCGCATCTCATGTGTAGGAGAAAAGAGATAGAGAGAGAGAGAGAGAGAGAGAGAGAGAGAACGCGTTTCCTAATATCAGTATATTCCGTTATATCAGTTAGCTTTCTAACAAGAATTTCGTAAGATTGGCACGTACTCGCTTACCGTTCCATCTTCTCATCGTATCGATGAAATTGATTTCAAAAATTCCAATCGGCAATGCTATTCCGCCACTTACCTGTAACAGAAATAAATATTTTACTTTGTAACATTTGAAAAATTTTCAATAAAATCAAATCGCATATACTCTTTAAAACAGAGAATGTATTTTCTATAAATATGAAATATAAGGCCTCATAGAAATATAAGATAAACTAGGGTATGATGGCCATATGGAAAAAATGGCGATAGGCTGTATATTTTTTTTTATAATAATCGCTAATATGGTACGCTTTTTTAGTCATTATCAAATATAATCGATATTGTAAATAGCACATTATGTGCCAATTATTAGAAAAATTACAGCTTGTGATCATCTTTTCCGTATGGCCATCATACCCTAGTTTACTCTAGATGGTTAGAAATTAGTGTTTGAAGAAAAAATAGCTGTGGTTAATTAGTAACAATAATGAATACTCGATCACAATGCTGGAATAATGATATACTTCTTTTAAATACATATAAGAACTTTGACGTAAATAGATAACACCTACACCAAACAAAAAGCCATTCCATCATTCGAGCTGGATATGATCGCTCTCCTCATCATTTCGACGACCCTCGAATCATGCGAATAATCGATTTCTAGCAGCGACGGCAACGTTATTGTTTGCGCGCTCTTTTCCTCCCTCTCTCTCGCTTTTTCATCAATGCATAAATCCGTTCGCAGCAATTACGATAAAAGGGCGGTTAATAATTGACCATCGAAGAGTCATCAAATATTTAGAAGTTGCATGTGGCAACATGAGAGTGGGATGAAAAGGGAAAGGGTTGGAGAGAAAGGGGAGAGAGATCTGCTGGTCTCACTTCCCCTTTACTTTCCCGGCATTAACCGCCCACCCTACGGGCCTTTGGCATTTAATGGTAATGCGGTTTACGCATTGCGTAAACTGCAGAGGCTCGCGAACCGGGAAGAGGTGAGGGGGACAGAAGTTTCCTAGATATTTGTAGATTAGTTATGGCTTTTACGCGCGAGGTGCCGCCGGGTGAACCCTCAACCCTCATTATGTGCATCGCTCGTTGTTCGATTACTTCAAGTGGAGAGATGGGATGCTGGAAGCTTGCAAGCTGCCGTCACGCTTCGTAGCGACGACCCTACGACGACCCTACGGACAGTGTGCAGCAGCATGTCGATTCGAAAATTCTTGGCGTTTTCTTAGCGACAGCTCGGAAATAGTCCCGGAAATATCAAATTGGCCCGGATACGAATCGGATACTTCGATTCAGTTTCGAAATGCTTATTCGGATATTTGGAATCGTTCAAACATTATTGTTACATTATTTGTCGCGACTCGAACAAATGCGGCTGTGTCGGTGCGTTGAATCTCAGGCAATTGAGCGATATGCATCTACGATGTAATTTTATGAAAAAAAGAGTTTTGACGGAACCTCTAAATTTAATGCGCATATTTTAATGCGCGAATGTGAAACAAAAGTAACTAACGCGCGCGAAACGGGAGAATTAATTAACAAAGATAAAAGACCCTTTCGAATTCATCACGATGGATGCGAATGATCGCATTAAATTTACAATGAAAATACAGAACACGACATTGTAGTTTCGCGTAACAAATGGCAACGGTAAAGCCTCTTATCCGCGCCGTTGGTGTTTTGATTAAAACCTGCTTTTAATGCTGGCAGTTCGTCGCATACGGGTATCCGGAAATTTTAACATTTGCCAAGAGAGAAAAAAAAAGAGTACAGAGTCTTTTGTTAATTGATAATAAAGAATCTTGCCTGATATGTGTGCAGATGGACATACCGGCGGTACGTTTGTGGCGTCACCGCCCGCTGTAACGTCGGTTGTCAGGTCTCGCTTTGCTGTCTGGCCTACGTGACATCATCGAGAACACCTGCATACACGAACGAGCCATTACATCGGCCACGGTAGTGGCCGATATATATCACGCTTTCGTGGCCTCGAGACGGCCACGAGACGCAAAAGCCTGTCTGATACATATCGCCGATACACGCAGACTCGATATGCTCTCGATATGCTCGAATATTTATACTATATAGGTATATTTCGGTCGCGGTGATTTATCTCGCGCATCAGCACGGATTTCCATCAAACGATATATATCGTAATCCGTGGAATTCAATTTACGGTCAGAGAGAATGGAGAGCGTTGGCGCATGCGATGGTAGCTTCAAAAATTGAGAAGTTTCTAAGTTTATCGCGACTGCGATATATCGATTTCGAGAGGTTTGTTCGGGTTCGTTGCCTCTTTGCCGTTAATAAAAGGTGTCACGACGACGCGAAGTTAATCGAGTTACGGAAGAGACTCGCGACTTATAATTGAAGGGCTCTCCTGAGATCTCTGTAGTCTCAAGGCAATCCTCCTTTACTCCTCACACCTTTCCATTCGATTCCCAAGGAACGCGCGTTTCCCAATTCGTTAATTTTCATTCGTCGTGATTACGCGGACGCGCCTGGTAATTCACTGGGGCTTCTTCTACCAAGTTCCTGCCGAGTCTTCGTGCTTTATGGATCTTGAGAAAAGCTGGTCGCGTTTCTAGTTGGGCCTGTAATTTGTGACCGGGGGAGGATCGGAGAACTCGGTAGCAATACGATAGGGAGCCGGCAGATGGGGCGGACTTGTACGGGGTCAGTGGCATCATTAACGTCGAATAGGATATTCGGGCAGTTTCGCGCAGTTTCGCGTAGTTTCACCTTGGTTGAGTTTCATCCGCGCCGGCTCTCCTCCATGTAATTAAGCTGCGAATCGGTATGAAACGACTAAAAGCTCCCGAAGTACAGTGGCACCCGATTGCGCATACGTATCGCGTACGTATATGTATATCTATACAACCGCGCAAACACTTACACCTACATTCTATCTCTAACCGAGTGCTGAGAGCATAGTTGGTGTTGATCACGCAGGAGCGCGAGATACGCGTGGCCGCAGAAATTCCCGACGTACGTAAGCCGATTTACGTGGTTTGAGGTCCGAGCAACGCGATTAATTTCCAAAATCGTTACCAAAAGGGAGACAACCCGAGAGAGTGCACCGTCGAGGGTCGTCTGCTCGGTTAGATTGTTTGGATTTAGCGACGATAAACAAAGAGAAAGAGAGAGTCAATTTATACTTTTATATAATACTGATAATATCGTTAAATTTTTCAGAGTACTAGATTTCTCTATGAGATCTGTGAAAAAGAACTTTCTCTTTTGCTTTCAAACCATCTTTTAAATTATAATTATATTTAACTATTTATCTTGCAATGCGCGTTGGAAATTCTTATTTTGCTTGTTTTTTTTTTTTTCCTTCCGAGATTTATTCGAGATTTCTTTTCTTTTTTTTATTTATACTTGAAATTTTTATACTGACAAATAAATAAATAAACATATGCGCAAAAAGTTTAAAAGCCGTTATACATAAGAGAGAAAAAAATATTTTATTTTATAAAAACAATTTCAGAAAGAGATTATTCAGGATTATTAATTATTTCACATTTTTTATTTAATATAATAAAGATTTTAAAAAATTTTCTCGAGTAGAGAGAGATTTTTTCCTCGATGCCTCATGTATACGAAATCACTATTTTGTCGAGTGACACATATCTTTATTGAAGACAAATAGATTAAATCAATTCATCATATCAACATTTATATCGATTTACAGTACATTGTTAGAACAATTTTACATCTGCAATTTTTTTATAAGATACATTTTAATTTCTCATTTTATATAAACAAAGAATATGCGGTCGCACCGGTTTTATCAGATATAAATCGAGAGTTTTATATTTTTTTTTAAATAGAAAGTAAATTGTTTCGATTCATAACAAAAAAAACATGTGGATATCGGAATAACAATTTCTTTGTGCAGATTAAATTTCCGAAAGGAAGATCAAACGTACTAGAAAATAAGCCAATTTTAAATAGAATAATTCCAGGGTGATGAATAACGAAAAAATTGTAGGCTTCATGTTTTTATTATCAGAAGTCTAATTTGTTTTATTAATTATAAAAAAAATAAAAGTTTGCATTTAAATCAATTTTGTTTTGATTATAAAGTTTTTAGTTAAAACGTATTAGGAAAAAAACTATGGCCATCTCACTCTCAGATTTACCTAATATTTTCGATACTTTAATGACGATGATAAGCATGAATGGCGACTGAATCTTTATATTACACAGGGACACGCAAGATGAGGATAATATGTATAGTATAAGGGAACCTATCAAAGAACAATAATTATCTTTTAATTAATTATTCTCTTTACATTGCAATGGTTCGTTTGTACTTTAATGTTTTTTTTTCTCTTAATCCGGCAACAAGAACAAATTTTATTTCGAGCTACAATGTACGCCGGTCTTTATAAATATTCTCTGCCTCGTAATAATTTGCTGGCCATTAATACTGAGCATCTGAGCACACGTATTTAAATAAATCAACATGTTTGCAAACGCGGAGAATATTCTTCACTAGAATTAAAAATAAAAATGTTCAAATATAGTGCAAATAAAAATTTTATGCGTGATATATATTCCTACCTGTGTCCAGCCCGTCTGTATATTATATAATTTGTCCCAGTTTCTTTTATATATACTTTTAACCGTTTAAAAATATTTTCTGAAAAATTATTCTCCTAACAATTCAATCGCCATTAAGTAGAGAAGGCTCGACTTTGATCCCAATTCGAGGAAATAAAACTTGCGCGCGATTAAGATATCCCGGGGGGGATAAGAAAAATCCCTTTGTGTACAATCGATATATCAAGTTAAAATTAGCCAGATAATTCAGATCAGCAAGCAAGATCGCGCGCGATCCTGATTACGAGCAGATTCGATTTACAGGAGGCGGTAACGCGGTCAGATTTTAAACAGATCCTTCAAAACTCACCCTTGACCTCGTTCTCGATTTTAATCAGAATGTATTCGCGTGTCTCTCGCCTACGGCAATTCGAAACTCTTGTTCGCCCGATTTTCGCCGCGATTATCAATGTTCGATAATAGCCGGTGATGAACAGCCGGAATTTCTCGCTCGAATCGATACAACTGACTCGGAGCTTCCATTCTGTAAAGTTTCCGTAACGCGAGCTTTTTCTTCGATTCCGTAAATCTCGGGGTCACCACGTTCGAAGACAAACAGTTCAGGATTTTTAGCCGACGACGAAGGGACTGCTCGATCGGTCGGTGCCCAGAGTTGGGGAAAAGGGACGCTATTCTTGTCGAATAAACTCGATCGTGACAAAAATACTGCGAATAGTATTTCTCTCCGTCGTTCAGTGGTTTGCTGAACGAAAGGACTACGTAAATGTTTTTCTATCTGAAGGATAACTGCCCTTCGTAAAAAAACTCTTCTTGCAAAGATCAAGATCGGTAAAAAATGTAATTAATAAGACAATCGCGTGCATCCTTTGTAAAAGATTGTGCGAAAAAAAAAATATCCAGAATTAAAATTTACTTTATTAAAATAATTAATTATAGTCACTTGTTACCGATTTTAAAAAATAACTGGTTGCTGTTAAAATTATACAAAAACGAGTCAATATCTGTTATATTTTAAATTCCGTTACAAAATCAAAATAAACATACAAAATTTACATTTTGTTTTATATTAAAATATAATTTAAATATAAATATTACGATCGATCTAAATACATATCGTGTGTATAATTTTTAATTTTAATACCTTAACCGGAAAAACTTTTTTTCTTAAAAATTTTCAAAAATTAAAATTTTATAATTGTAAATGAAAGAAAAAAGATTTTCCTTATTTTCTCTTTTAATATATTTATAAATATGATCAAAATCATTTTTCTTATATCTTTACTTTCTGCAATTTTAAAATATTGACGTGATATTTGATCAGTTTAATCAAATTCACTTTTAACTTGCAAAGATTTATAAGAATGAAAATTGTAGGATATATTATTCCTAGAATATATTATTGTGTGGAATTTCAATGTAAATTGCATCAAATGTGGGCAAATCCCATTATTGTTTGCGCATACGATTGCCCAATTGTTTTTGCCGTAACAATGAATATACGCGACGAACCAGGATGTTCGAATGCAACCGGTATGTTCGACAAGCAGACAGCAACAGGCGTAACTGCGACACTTTCCCGAACTATTAAATCCAAATAATTGCTGGCGCTTTGCACGGATATCTGCATTTCCGCCAACAGGGAGGAAGAGAGGAGAAACACAACGTTGTAACACAAAAAAAATCATTGTTTTGAAAGTGCACGGATGAACGCGTATCACGTTAAATCAGGGAGGGAGGTCGGAGTACACATCCCCGTTCAATTCCAAACAATTTACTTTAATCCTAAACCGTAAGTTTGTTGTACACATTTAATAAAGACAAATGTGAATCACACACGTGAGATAGACCCGTTTCATTAACGTTTGTATAAAAATAAAAAAAACTGTTAATCGTTGTGGCATACATTTAGAGCAAAAAATTTTTTTATTGGTCCTATTTTTTATCTGATTTATATGATATATCTGAAAAAAAAAAAAAAGAAGTTAATATAATTTATATAATTTATATGATTACTTGAAAAAGTCGAGATGTAAAGTGCAATTTTTTATTATTATCCAGAACAAATATTAATAAACGTTCGATTTTATATATTCGCGTTTCCTTTTCTTTCTGTCATAATACATGAACACCTGTACGCAGAAGCCTGGAACAATTGCAAGATCTGTAGCATCTCTTTCTGCTGCGGCGATTCCATGATGCGGAAAAAGCTAACCATTCTTCGCGGTGGAAGGGTAAAGACGATAGACTAACAGACAGGAAAGAAGAAAGTGCCTGAGAAACCACGCGAAAACTCTACCTTTCCCCGTACTTTTCTCTCTCGGTCCCTCCTTCCCCCCCCCCCCCCTCCCCCATCCGCCTTACTCTAAAGAATTTTTTTTTTTAACTCTCTCCTTCACATTTTTTGAACTCTCTCTCTCTTCTTCACGTTTGTGCAAAGTTTAAGTATTCGTATTGTCCCTCGCTTAAATAAGAAATACAATACGAAGCTTTAAACACAATGGACGTTGGCAAAGAAAGAAAATTTATTTCTCGTCTCCCTAATCTGCCTCTCGGTTTGACAACCTTCAATTCTTCTTAAAGTCATCCATGATTCACGCATAGTGTAGCAAACATCTGTAGTAAAACGCTTACTTATTCATGTATTGTTCTCCAGCTGCAGTTTTCGTTACGTGAAAATGTAACATTGATAAGATTAAAGTTAACATAATTTTTCGAGATATCAAGTTTTTTACTTCAGTGGAAGAATTTCTCTTTTCCGATAATGTGCAACGTTACTTTTTTTTTTTTTGACATCCTTAGAAGTATCGAATGAACACGATTCGAGGGCATACGCGCTAGAATGGAACGATCGAAACTACGCCGCGCTTAAGTACAGAAGTGTTTTATTACCAACCTCCGTGCACAAACCTCTATCCATAAAAAAAGTTTATTTGAAAATATGTTCCGCATTCGCGGTAACACGCTGCGCTGCAACTTTGGTTGGCATAGTTTTTTTTTTTTTTTTTTTTTTTTTTTACGCATGTGTTCAGCGAAGTATGAACGTAGACCGCATCGAGTGCTTGTCCATACCCATAAAAATCTCATGCCATGTCGAAGTCTGTTATTTTGCCGTCCGGACGATCGAGTTCTCTTCCCGAGAGAGTAACAGAGTACTTTATCTTCTGTCCGATATGTGTCTCTAAAGAGGACACCGTTTTCTTGCGCAATCTTTTTTGTTGATAACACAAAACACAATACTTTTTCACCATCAGTGAACGAAAATAGTATCATCGATATATCTGCCTCATTAAAAAACATTTTCCTTTCTTGCGACGTTCTGACTTTTCACTCACTTTTCATCAGTGCATAATAGGGCAATAAATAAGATAAAAAAACAGTAAGAAGAGAAATTGCAATCTTATCTTCGATTGTAAAAAAAAAAAAAAAAAAAAACGTAAAGCATAGTTTTTATATTTCCTTCGCACATATTCCTTAAGAGACGAGAGTGCGAGAATGGAGAAAGAAAATTGAAAGAAAGTAGCAAACAATGCGATAAATAAGAGACACAGGAAAGTGATGACAAAAGAAATATCTGAAAAGGAATCAGATGCATTAGTAATGATACGTGCTTAGAATACATGCGGAAACAGCAGATTGAAACAGCACAACGGCACAACGCAACGGAGAGGAACAACATTTCCCTTTATTCGCGTCTTCTTTGAGTCAATCGGATTTCAAATGCGTACAAATGCGAGCCTGCTCTACATTTGATCCTGGAGTTAATTTGCGTGAGGTGATATTGCAGCGACTATAATACCACGGATCAATAGATAATGTGACATTTATTAGCAATTCCGCAAATGTAAATAATATTATTACATTACACGTAATAACCGTCATTTTACTCCCCCGGTTATGCGTGCTCTGTGAAACAGTTAATTTACACACGATGTATGAATAAATAATTGTAATAATTCGATAAATTAATAACTCTATGAAACAATTAATATTTCCCTACGTTAACAGTGCGTCACACTTGGTTCAACGTATATCCTTTGTGATGTCCGCGTACGAAAGATTACATGATAAATTTCAACTTGATATCAGAATAGCAGATTCGCGCGCGGGTCTGAAAATAAATAGGAAACAGCACAACGAGTGCAATAATGACAAATGTAGCGCGATCGAATTTGCGATGCTGATAGTCGCCGGACGAAAATAACAAAAACGCAATAGCGAAGCAATTTAGCGCGAGGACGATATTTCTGTATTAATTCTAGGGATATTAATCAACAAATTCCATTAAAGCTGCGCGAGATAACTCCTGTCAAACCGTATAATGTCGGCCGGCAACACATTCGTAGATTACTATTAATATAACGCACAACGCTCGCGTTCCTAATGGAGAGGTATATTTTAATCCTTTTAATCAGGCAGCGGGATGCAACGGCTTAATTACACCCGAGCGTTATCGCGTACGAATGAGCCGGAAACCCTTTTATGGGATCGCGCACTCTTTTATTACGGCTTTTACGACGAGAAACGAATTTAGCGACTGCGATATCGCGTGTGCGTCGTGAGTCAGATTTTTACACGGGGAGGTGCTGAAAAAAATCTTATTAACGTTACACCCGCATTAAATGCCGTCGATACGCGCGTCACGTCACGTTATCGTAGTCACATCGAGCGCGGAAATAAGGGCAGGTGTAATCGACGGAAGGAAAGAGAATGATGAAGGAGGCAAATCAGGGCGAATCTGCGTTTATTTTGCATGCGACACCCTCCGCGCGAGTCTATACCGCCTGGCTTGTATTTGCCGTACCGTTCACGTAGAAAAATTGAAATATGATACGAGAAGCCATCGCCATTGCACCGGTGGTAATTTCACGGTGGTCTGCTCTTCGCAGACTATCGCACGCTGGATTGGCCCTAGGTGCTGTCGCTCAGACGATAGCAAGTAACATTTAAATGACATTTAATGGTCTCCTGTAGGTGCTCTCTGTTTCACGAATTAGACTCGAAATTAATCGAGAAATAATGCACGCGTTACAAAAACTCTAGGATCATTTTCCGATATTTACCGAGACGAGAGAACCGGAAAACTCAACTCTCCAAAGTCAAATGCACTGACAATGAGAGAAATAAATTGTTGCATTTTTACCATAATTTAACCATAATTTATAATTTATTAGTCATTTTTGGAAGCAACAATATTTGTATAGTTACGTTAACAATGCGAATTATAGTTAACTATATTATTGTTATCATAGGTCTGTTTATATGTTCACGCAATATCATATATATGATTGTACGTATAATAATTGCGATTTATATATGGTAAGATATAAAATTAGAGATAAGATAACTGTCCCAATAGTAAGTCACTTTTGCTTTTTAATTTATTTTATTAAACAATTAATTATTAAACACATTTAAAAAAAGGAACATAATATCATTATACATTATCACACCAACTATTAGTAAGATATCACATTTTTAACTTAACTATAATATTGCAAAAAATTTAAAAAAGCATTTCGACTTACAACTGAGTCATCAATAGACGTTTATTAAAATTTAAATAATTGTTACTATATACAAATAAAAACTTTTTTATTTTAATTAAATATGACAGCTAAAAGTTTAAAGAATTATTATGTAAAATGTATATTCGACTTATTATACTCCTTTTTTAAACATAAAAAATTATAGTCAACATTCTTAAAATGACTTATAACTGGGACAGCTACCTTACTATAAATATAATGATAACGACCATAATTACACATTATATAATATTGTAATTATACGTATATGTATATATGGTTATTTTTATCAACATTATAGCAATAATAACTATAAAAATGAGAATAGCAACTATAATCAATTTACTATGCAATTATAGTTGCAAATACCAGACACTTTTCTCTCACAATTAGTGTGGCTTTAATTCAAAAGACATCGTTTACATTCGCGCGAAATAACATGAGAAATTAGCAGCGACGTCACGAAAAATAACATCGACACTGAATTGCGGAGGGAGTCGTTAAATAAATCGGGAAAAGCTTAGTTTACTCTGCATCCCGATGACGAAGAATGATAGGGTGACTAGAATTCAATTAAATCCAATGGGTGGGGAGGACCGAGCTGTCCTTCGACTGACGATTATACAATACAACAGTCATCCCTTTTCATGCCTCACATAGCCGACCCCTTTTCAAGCCGGATTGCCATGGGCGCGCGTTGCTCGATGACCTAAAGTTTTAATGCTCGAATCAGTGAGCGCGCGCAGGATTTAATAGATGGCCAAAGCTACCCCCGCAGCCATTGCACTTTACGGTAAAGCCGGGGGCCTTTGAAATGTCGCGCGTGCCATGCATCGAACGTTATTCGCAATTTATCGTTTCGAAAAAGAAATTTTCCATCTCTCAGGCTTTCTTTTAATAATTTTATATTATTAACTTAAATGCTTTTTTTATATATAATTATATATATATCTCGGAGTTGGTTTGCTAAATTGTAAAAAAAATGTAAAAAAAAAGTTGTAAAAATATTGATTGAATAACATAATAATTTGAAGAAAAATTAACGTGATTTATTAAGAAAAATAAACAATTTGAAATAAATTTTTATTTTTAGAAAATCAATTGAGATCCACTTCTATAAAGAAAAAAATAATATTATTAAAAAGCAATAAATAGGAACTAGTATGCTAAATTGTAAAAAAAAAAAAATGTAAAAAAAAAGTTCTAAAAATATTGATTAACGTAATAATTTGAAGAAAAATTAACGTGATTTATTAAGAAAAATAAACAATTTGAAATAAACTTTTATTTTTAGAAAATCAATTGAGATCCACTTCTATAAAGAAAGAAATAATATTATTAAAAAGCAACAAATAAGAACTGGTATAGTCTTTTGCCAACATAAATAGTAATTTAAAATAAATAGAAATAGCTTCAAAAATTATATCTTGCAAATATATATAATTATTATTGATTTTTCGCGGTTAAATCTTACTGGCTATAAATAATGGGACAAAGGAGCAAACTGTGAATGTTTTCACAACAAATTAAGCAAGCTTCGATGAAATATTAGTCATTGCTTTAATCAGTGACATTTTTATTAATTTATTTTAAGAGAGTAATTACGTGAAACTACAATAGCATATGTTATTGAAGAATCAATTAAAACGTGTGTAAATACTCTTTTATAACTAATAAAATACTCTACACGATTCACGCACACGAAATATACATAGCTGATATATTTGAGAGGTATTCGTTAAATGCAATTCGTTCTCGTCGGATTTTGAAGAATTTCACTTCACGCAAAAAGAATCAATATTCGTATTCTGGAAATTTTCGTGATTACTTTTTTACCGTAAATATGAAATAAAAATAAGAATCTGCATATTTATAACAAGCTCTAAAATCATTTTATTAAAAAAAAAAAAATAATAAAATAATAATCCGATTAGACTTGAAGCGTCGAAATAGAGATAATAGATTGGAAATTGAGGTGAGACGTATAGAAGAAAAATTTCGACTCGGGATTGCACTATTACAACAATCTGTGAAGCGACAGCCTGGTCGAAGTAGTACTGCACGATCGATACTAAACCACTGCCATCCGCGATGCAACTGCGACAATATTCACGAATCGTTTGCGCGCGTCGCTCGCGTGAATCCCCGCGTCTCGGAGGAGTCGGGATGCTGTCGATTCGCCTGTCGGATTACACAAGCCGCGTCGCACAATTTTCAACAACATAATGCCAATATACATTTGCATCCCGTAGTAGGTCGCGGCTTGGTTTAGTACCGCCGCAGAATGTCGCTCGCGTTACACCCATATTATGCACATGCGACACACGGCTCGCGAGAACGTTATTCCCGCGCGAGCAAATGATACGCGCGTAATGGAAGTGCGAGTGCTTCTGGTATGTCAAAGCTATTTCAGCTCGGTTTATATCGCGTACTGAAACGAAATAATTTCGCGATCTGTCTCGGATGAGATTTTCATTTTCCCTTCGTCGCAATTTATTCTTGCAAGGTCACTAGAAAGATGGCCGGTCCTCGATGATCGATTTAGTACTTTATTGAGAAAAATTTATAATGTTTTGATTTCGCCGTACTTTTCTAAATAAACTTTATTTCTTAAAGTTTATTATAGTATTTTTTTTTTTTTTTGTTTTTCTTTACTTCTGTTTGTGTTTCACATGCGAGAAAAATTGGCGTATTCGAGGCGTTAATGGAGCATGTTTCCATGAATTCTCTTCTTTTGTCGAGTCATATTCAGTTTGAAAAGTTGCCAATAAAGGGTACAGCGAGGCGCAAGAATTCGCTCGACCTCTACGCTGCTTTGCATGTAAATGCAAAGCGTAATACAACGCGTACATATGCGTTTTATTTTCCCCGACGGCGAAACACCACGATATATCTAACCTGCACACGCGATTTTAAAACGCTCGTCGCGCACGCTACGATCTACGATATGTATACAATAGAAAAAAAAAAAAAAAAAAAAAAAAAAAAAAAATTAAAAACTGTTTATGGCAAGAATTGCTTAGCGTAGTTCACCTTTATCTCACCGTCACGGTATTATCAGTGTGATGTAGATTCGCGATCAGACTTTTTCTCAGACTGTATTGACGAGCGATTTTTCCGTTCGAGATTTCATGAAATGTCAATGATGATTTTTGTCAATGATGACGCAAAGAAAATAAGATGTGTATTGGAGACATCGCTCGCTATTCGCGAATGCCTTGAACGCAGATTACAGATGTATATGTTCTCGAGGGTGGGGAGGAGGGGTGAAAGCGCGTCTGCAAGTTCATGGAAAAACGATTAAAACTCTTGGCGTGAGTTTTATCGCGCAGCAGAATTTACAGCCGTCGGTCGGAGAGATAGAGGGGCCAGCGACATCGGAAAACCGGCTTTACTCCCCCGAGAGGCCCCGACAAACTTCCAGTGAGGTGGCAGAATTCACCGACAGACACCGCGTGCCGACGAGAAAAGCCGACGGAAATCTTATATAGTCTATCGCATGAAAACCGCATCCACGGTTAAGATCCTGGTGAACGACCTTTGAATATTTATCGGGAATTTCAATATTAAATATCTATTTCTTTCTTTTTTTTTTTTTTTTTTTTTTTTTTTTTAATAAAAGCCATCGTGGACATAAATGTCGCATGCCAATCGAATAAAATCTCGTAGCTCCGTTCAATAATTATTATCTAATTATTAGAAGTTTGAACGTTCGCGATAATTATTAAAGACCGTTTCGATGTCGCGCAAATCACTTGAATAAAATCTTAATATCTCTATTGCTGTCTGTGAAAAATTTACATAAAAACATAATTAACCGTTATTAAATTTATCAGACAGTCGCGCATCAAACTTCATAATGCGAGTCTTCTCTTCAGACTCTTTAATATATAAATTATCTTCGAATTAACGCGAATAAGTTGCATTGGAAATTCGAAACTTAGTCGATACGGATGGATTCTCATCAAAGGGGGCAAATTCGCGAGAATATACGCCCCCTGAAATTTGATGCGGGGCGTATAGTGTCTTCCGTCAGCAATTCGTAACAAATATAGGAAGCCGTTCAAGTACACGACAGGTCGAAGCCGAAGCAGGTCAAAGGACGCGAAAAGCGATGACGTCGAGGATTGAGAAGGTCTTAACGGGTCGTTCAACAACACAACTTACAAGCGGAGGATTATATATGTCCGCCATGCTCTGCGTGGTCTGTGCAATATCAGACACAAGGGATTTTGCCAAGTGGTGTTATTACAATGCGCACCGATTACGCATTAGTATACGTGTGCATTGACAATCACGCACGTAGCCGATATACGCATTAAAATATATGTACATTTCTCATTGGTTTCGAGAAACTGTCTTAGATATGATCATTTAATCTAATTGACTTTGTTTTACGAGATTGTTTACGCGATGAAGTAATTAGCTAATTATAGCGCTCTTTAAGTAATTAGCTAATTAAAGTGTCGAATGTTAAATAAATTTCTCTACCGGTATATAAATTCTCTTCTTTTCGATAATATTCTAGTATCATAACTGAAAATCAAAATATCAAGATGTATAACATACTCTGAGGTCAATTTTATCCATTTTCCTCAACTGGAGAGAACTTGAAGAATGTACACTTTAGAAGATGGAAGGAAATTGAGACTTCCTTTTTAAAGAATTATCCAATTTAATCCGGTAATATCTAGCCAGAATAGAGGAAGATTAAGTAATAAAATCTCGCTGAGATTTCTCCAAAAGTAACATTTTTGTCGGTCGTTAAAAGATGCGCCCATTCTGATCGATACGTTGCTTTCATGGGATATCCAATCTCATACGTGCAAATCGTATCAAACGTGTCGGACTTCTCCAAAGAAAGCGATCCTTCTAAACTGCAACGGGGCGCTGGCAGCAGAAACTCGATCTCCTGTATATATACTCATCGAGTACATATCCTACACACACCGAGTACATACTCATATAGTTTCATAGGGGAGATGCTCTCTCGCGTCCATGTGACCATCCAGGAATATAATACTACGTATATGGGATATGCCCCGAAGAAAATACTTGGTAAAGTGCAATTCTTATTGTTAGACGAGTTATTGAATCTTATGTAATGACAAGTAAAGCTTTTATTGAGAATTTAATTACACTACGCAAAAAAAGTAAAGGCCCACTTTCTTCCATATAAAAGAAGGCCAATTTTCAAGTAGTTGCAATAAAAAAGCGTTTCAAAGCTTGAAGTTTCTAGTTTTAGAATCTTTAATAAATTTATGAATTTCAATTCTTTCTATTTCTTACAAAATTACATTGTAAAAAAGCAACATTCGTCGATTGAACAAATTTTTCAAAAATTTGTCCAAGAATACCGAATTAAAAAAAAAACCTAGCACGATTTCATTAATTGAGTCATTAAAGAGCACAGTTTTACCTTTAATTTCTTTTTTTGACGAATGCTTTATGATTTTTTTTGTCGCCAAGATGTTCATTATTAAAGCAAAATCGAGCGATTGACTTTGAACGCTTATAACTAGTGAAAAAATGATGGTACAATAATCATTAATTTAAGTTTTTGAAATGTACAGAAAAAAAAACTTAACACTTCGGCCTTTTGTACGAGTAACTGGAATGTTTTTTACTTGTAAATGTTGTAGATTTCACGAAAATGTTAGGGTTTTTTTCGTTAACTTTCATTGATTTAAATAAAAAAAGATAGAAATGCAATTTTTACTTGATTTTTAAATAACAATTAATTGCTTTAAAAATGAATAATGATTAAAAAAACAATAGGAGCATTTTAAAGTGCTAACTTTTCTCTTTAAATTGCTCTTTTAATTATTATTGTACGATCATTTTTTAAAGATTCTAAAACTAGAAACTTCAAACTTTGAAACGCTTCTTTATTGATCTTATTTCGATTATTTTTAACGAAGTTATTTTTAATGAAGTTGCAACTTGAAAATTGGCCTTATTTTATATGGAAGAAAGTGGCCCTTTAATTTTTTTTTTTTTTTTTTTTTTTTTTTTGTGTAATGTATATTGGAGTATCCTTAAAATTTTGTAAAATAATGTAATTTATAATTACCTAATCGTACTTTGTATTGAATAATTTCTTGATAGTCATGTCAGCAATACTTGGTAGAGCGCAATTCTTGGACGAGTTATTGAATCTTATGTAATGACAAGTAAACCTTTATTCATAATTTAATTATATTGAAGTACTCTTACTTATAAACTCATTAACGTGACATATAATTAAATAACTAGTCGTACTTTGTACTAAATAATTTCTTGACAGTCATGTCAGCAATTATGTAAATCTTACTATACTATTTGTTTAATTATATTCTTGATAAATAGTTGAAGCAGAATTAATTATTTTGGAAATTTACAAATTTTCACTTGATAAAAAGAATACAAGTCATTTAAACAACTATGATATGTCTTATGTATGTAATTTATTATTTTTTTAATATAAATTATTTTATATTAATTATTATAAAATTATATATTGTATCATATTATAATATAATTATAAAATTTTATTATATTAATATTTTCTTTTTGATTATGTATCTCGTGTCTCTCGAATATTTATATTTATCGCTAAAAAAAATATCACATTGAATAATTCTAGTATCTATAATGTTATTTCCCCAAAATCACGCAAGTATTTATTAATATAAATCGAGTATGCGGTTCGAATTTCCGCTGAGAAAATTCTATTTCAAATCTCTTTTCAATAAATGTCCCCTTTGGTACACGCGATGTATTAGTATGTATGTACGTGTAATGTACATTGTGCAACTCAGACAATATGTAAGTACTTCTTGTACGTGATGAAGAGTCGAGGTCCATAGTGGCATTACACGAAGTACATTTTCGGGGAGAATCCAATTTTCCAAGACTCTCAGCACCTTAACCTGGTATTATCTCTTAAGCGCGCTTGCTCCATAATGGCTCCGGCTAGGCTAGGACACGGCCGCTTAGTAAACACATCTATTTCACAGCCGTAAATCGCCGTAACATAAACGACGATGAGACGTGCCGCACCCCGATATGAAACATCGAAAGAATATTTTTTTCACGATTTTAAAAATAATACAGCTGTAAACTGTGAAAAGTACGTAAAAGTTAATAAACGATCAATTTTACGAATTATTATCAAAAATAATATACTCCAACAAAGTGGGACAACACATGATGTAACACATTACGCGAATAATTAAAATTGATGAGAGAAAGAGATAGCTATTTATGTACATACATAGTACATATATGTAATCTATATCAATAAATATATATGAATAACGTTAATTATATCGCACACCCATGTAATGAGAAATATTACGCAAATGCGCACACATCAGGCGCATTATGTTTATTACAGTTCGCGTTAAAATATTATAACGCGGCGAGGATCGCGCGCAATTTTAATCATTCCCTGATTAATCTCTATAAGAAGCACACATACACACACACACACACTGGAAGTTATTTTAAGTAAAAACTGAGATATCTGCGCACGTAGATAAGAGCGCATCGCGATAGGAAGCTCTCGATTTACGTAAAAAGAAGTACTGGCCGTAATCAAGGGGCCTGGTTTGCCGAGTTATTACACTGTTTGCTCAAAAGCTTCAATATCTATCCTTCCCTGCCTGCTTCGCCTTTGTCTTTAGACGAATTCACTTAACGATATATAAAGTGAAATATTAATTTCTTCTGAAAATCTCTGCTATAAATCATATTTTACCCCACAATGGAGAATTTTTTCTCATTATTTTAAACATTTAAGCATTCAATATAATTCGATATAGTAATGCCATTAATAATTTCAAATTATCTAGATAAAGATTAAATATATGGAAAAACAATATATCTTAGATAAAATGCTCCCGCTTTAAATTAAAGATGAAAATAATAATGTTTTGATTATTTTGAAAAATGATTACCTAGATGCTTTTTATTTATCCCAGATAATAACAGAAAAACCGGCTATTCTCGATTCTGCTTGGATGTGTGTAAAACAATTACAATTTTTCTCTTGCAAGTAATTTCCGAAAATGCAATTTTAATAAGAAATTTCCATTAAACTACATTTTAACGATGCAACATGCAAAGAATGCATTATCCTAATCGTCGTGGACTTAATCGAAACTTCAATACTGAATCCATGAATAATAGCGTCATCTAACTTCATCTAGCCCCGCGATGAAGTTTAAAGCTATTCCCAAAGCTGTTTGCAATTCCAAATTGTAGAATGCGCCATCCGACCGTCGAAGCAAACTATCGAACCGTAATAATTGTTTGAAGGTGTAGCGACTTGCCGTCTCTCTCTCTCTCTCTATCTCTCTCTCTCTCTCTCTCTCTCTCTCTCTCTCTCATCCCTCTTTCAGCGCAAGTGGTGACCGTACAAGGGAATTTGATTTCAATTCAACGACCAATCGTTCAACACTAATCTTCATTGTTCTGGATGCTCTGTCAATGCAATCTTCAACGAATCCTCCGTCCAGCACGCCATACGCGCGAATTAGATGTAAATATTCCAGCTCACGCCGACAATTTACATACAAACTTTATTCTATCGAGAACAACGCCCCTATCTCTTTCTAATATCCCGATAGAAATTTCCGCGGCGGAATCCCCGAGAGATACATATCGATCGTCGTGAAATCGGTGCGTCACGTCGTAATGGTACGCGAACGTCATTCTAAAAAATTTCCGCCGTACAAACACGTCTATGCCATACGGATATTCGAAACAATTTTCTTTTACTTTCGACTTTAATGACAATGCGCACAGATGCTAACATTTCCCTCTTTGTAGAAAGATGTCCCATTTTCCTCTTTTCGTCTTTCTTTCTCGTTCTCTTTCATTGATAGTAAGCTTTTTCGTTCTCTCGTCACTGCAAAACCGCAACAAACGAACGGCAGGAACGGTCGCTGAAAAAAAAGGAGCACATTTTTTTGTTTCTCGCTTTCGTTAGCCTCTCCTCCTGAGATTAATTCTGTGTCTTCCACAGAATTTCGTTCATTTATAATCCGCAGGATATAGTAAAGCTAAACAATTTAGATTATTTAACGGTGAGTTTATCTTATTTTTTTAATACACACGCATAAAAATACTGCTAAATATGCTCTTTAACATAATATTCTTTCTAACAAGTAAACTACAAGTAAGTAAAGGAGCTTCAATTTCTGTAGACGTAAAACTTTGCTAGAAAATCTTCGCCGGATACAATGCACGCGTGCAAATCGTCGCAGTAGTTTAACGCATAATATAAAAGAAATATCACGATCTTTAAATGACGTAAATGACACGTAATCTTTGCTGACTAAGCTATTTTACGTGCGCGATCTCCGATACGTAGCAAAGCCAAAGTATATACATATAATCTTTCTTCGCGAGCGAACGTGATATCATAAACGCGGCGCATAAAGCATGTATCGCGCCCGCCAGGTTACATAATACGCGAACGTAAATAGAGGCATGATTCAAAATTGCACTAGACGGCAAGTTACGATCCTATAACTTCTACAGTGAAGTGATTGCATCCGGGTGATACGTGCGCGCGCGCGCGCGTGCGTACTGTCTGATAAATGCCTAAAAGTTGCATCCTAAATTCGTCACCGCCAGTTTGTCATCTCTCCTTTTAGCATAGGGACTTATTGCACTGTCTCGATTTTTCGAAGGAAAATTTGATCCTTTCGGAGAGATGGCGAGTAAAAATGTCCCGAATTAATATCATCCGTCAATCTCCATAATCCAGGAACACGTCGCGGTGTATAGTGGAAATGGCTGGGAACCCCTTTCAAAAATTTCCAGGACAGCAACGATAAATTCATGGCTACACAAATTTACAATGGCAGCATCATTTTTGTAATTCTGCGACACTGCGCGATATACGAGTATATACTTTTCTCTGAAAGCTCTCGCGACAAAATTTATAAGTGTCACTATTTGTAATGTCAACGTTGAGCTTCAGCAATCTATCCTCTGCTCTACAATGTGCTCAATTGTGTGACGCATATCTTTCTTTATCTCTATATGTAATTAGTTAATCTGCGAAGATATATTATCGTGCAAGATACGCACATATTTCTAATTTTATTAGAGCCTGCTGAAAATTAAAACATATTTTCGATCCTCTCTTTCATACGTTTATTCTTTAAATATTTCTCGATAAATCAAATAATTATAGCCTTGTATAGTCTTATGTTGTCTTTGTCTTTTTTCGCAAAGTAAGTGAAACGAGATGGGCGGCTGAAACTATATAAATCGAAAATGTGGCGAACAAATTCACAGATACGATCCTTTGGTTTGCACTGCAAAGGCGGATATTGCGGGAAACTGGCACGTCTTCGAAAGAATTGAAGACATGTATCGTGTCAACAGTGCAATCGTAGGTCGCCGACGTGTTGTTGTTCGTTTTAGAGCGAAACCGTGTAACGGGTTAACGTCTATTCCCCGCGGCATACCTGGAAAACAAACTGGGACTGCACGATCCACCTGCTTGTCAAAACTTTCTGTCGGTGAGTTTTGCCGGATGGGGGAAGGAGAGAATGTACGAACACTACACAGTCTGTCGAAACGAACACGTTCGCGAATATGTAGAGCCAAATAATCGTAGAGCCGAGGCGAAAAGGACACGTGAACATATTCGTGAAACATGCCCGCTGATTAAGTTTCAAAGCCAAGAAATTATAATAAAATACTCTATAAAAGTTCTTATAATGATAAAATTTTATTCTCCAACGAATTCCAAGACAAGCTCCTTTCAAAGAAAATTCCATCAGATATCGTGTCTTTCACAGCTTTTCGATATATTCAAATTTAAATATTTTCTCAACAGCAACTTTATAATCCTCTATAATTAAGACTTCTTTAAAATTCATTTGAAGAATTAAACGAACAGCAGTATCTTATTTCTCATTTGCAGCCTTTAAGTCTTCCTTTCATGAACTCTTTCATACTTTTTAAATCATTTACGTATCAGAAAAGTGGACTTAAATTAATTAAAAGTTCCGTGTACTCTGGCGCACAAAAGGAAGTAAAAATGGTGTAGAAAATGCAAAATATCACGCGAGTTGTAACAGATGAATTGGGAAAAATCTATCAAAATTAGATGTTATCTGTGACAGGTCTGACAGAGTAGTATCGTCACTACATCACGGTGTTGATGATCAAAATACTCGGTGTAATTAACCGCGCGAACCATGTTAAACAAAACTGGCTGTACACAAAGCGGTCTCTCCGCTGCAATAAATGGTGCATCATTTAACGATATGAAGATGAAATTATTGCGGATTCGTGACCCAGCAACGAAATTACGTTCGCGGTCAGGTCATTGACGTTTTAATCAAAGAATATATTTGATAAACCAGCAACGTCCATGTATATATTAAAGAACAATGATGATTGAGAATATATGACCCAGACGCGACCCAGGCGATTCGATGATAAATGCCGAGTAAATATGGCACGCAACATTGTCGGGGAATAATTTGCCAGGAATAAACTCTACCACCGACGTGGATAAATAAGCGGCGGAATGATTGCGAAATATCAGCCGGTGACGGCTGTCGGAAACTCGATGACTCGTCTCCGCTCTTTCGCACTCTTTTTTGCGCGAATAAATCAGGTGCGGTAAACAGTCAAGATTCAATTAAAAGATAACCGTGCAATCGATATAGACGCGCAAACTTGCAGCAATGGGCCGCGTTAAAATCTTATCACGAGCAAAATTTTTTCGATATATCGAATTGTTGGCCGATAACATGGTAACTATCTAGTATATAATTTTTCGTCCGAGATAAATTACCGTTGTTTTTCGGTGCTCTTGAATTATGTACGCGCATAAAACCGCGATAAGACGACAAACATTTCCGCGACACGCGGAAATTACAGCGATAAGTTCATATGAGGGCCGACAGTCTCGTTAAGACCCGAGTGTTTTCGCACTTATCTTCGACTTTTCTCTGTCCTTTCCGGAGCTATATCGAAAGAAAACACCGTTGAAATATCCGCACTCGCACGATGGCGGATAAAGAAAGCGCGATAGAAAGTTTCACGAATTGACCCGCGACAGCGGTGACGCTAGTAATTATACTTTTTCCAGAATTATTTTCTGGTCGACGAACCGCGACAGCTTTCCATGAAATTATTTATCTCACGACCATCGGCTTTATGCATTTTCATGAAAACGCGTAACGTTGTGTAAGTTGTCACTTCTTATTTATAATATCACGTCATTTATTTTAACATCTATTTATCTTAATTACTACTATTTCTGTTTCTTCTACTATTCTTCTTTCCCGTCCCATATTACCATTGACAAATAATTTTTTCGATATTGCAGTTTACTCACTCGCATGTTTCACACAAACATTGCAATAAAAATATCCTCATTCAACATAATTGATCACATACAACTGTAATTGCATACATACTAGTAACAAATAACACTGACGTTTCTATCTGACACGCCGAGAGAAAACAAAAACCAATAAATAATTGAAACGACATTTATGAGTACAACAACAGAGATAACAATGAATACTTAATAAGATAACTCCTGGGATTTAAGTGTCATAAAGTATTCTCTGTGCAAACAACAAAATGTCTCATGACTGCGACGTGTGATAATTATACCAAGCGTATTAGTTATTAATACGTCAAATCTATTCGCTTAATAAAATACAGAGAGAATGATTTATATAGGTATAGAAAAATAAATACGTAGAAATAAAATCTTTATTATGGTATTCTTATGATTTTTAGTCCTGATATAAATATCCCGCATCATTATGTATACAAGATGATTATCATACATTATTGCGATACTTGTAATTATTGATGATACAAGATAATAACTATTCATTATTACTACAATATTAATCATTTGTTGACCTAACATCGGTAATTATGCGGATATTTAATGTTTAATAACTGAGCCTTATCTTTTTAGAAAATATAGTTATTTTCAAAGACATTTTTGGATACAACTATCTTATTGTAGCACACAAATTGTACAATATTTTTTTTTACATTACATTAAATAAATTGTATTTTATATTACGTTAAAAAAAAAACAAAATCTGGGAATCGAAATTTTTCTTTTACTTTTAATTTCAATTTTTCATATAACAACTATTGCGTTAATTGAAGTATTTTTATTTCGGAGCAGCTTCTTTTGAAACTATTTAATCCATAATTCTGCGGAAAATTTTTCATTTAAGTGAGAAACTGTTTGTTTACTGCTTATTTAAACAAAATAAGAAGAAGCTCAATTCCTATACAAATTAAATCTATTGAAATTTTCATATCCATAAATATGAAAAAATTGAGGTTAAAAAAATTAGAGTAAAATTTCTCGAGAGAATTGCATTGTTGCTGTATTAATAAATTTACGTAGCACTTTTGTATTTTTAGTCATACATTTGACAGCGTGATTGACGCGCAACACGCAAGTGACAACGACGCGCTTTTAAGCGGATTAAGGCCATTTGCATTCCGAGTGACCGCGTTTACCTGAAATAGGTCACTCGGTCCGCAGAACCTGATGATTTTTTATAGGGGAACAGGTTCGCGTCGTGATCGGTCGGTCATGGTTTGCATACAAACCACGGAAGTGCCAAAGTTGGGAATATCCTGGAAACCGAGTTCGACTTGAAACTTCATGAATATGTGAGAATACTTGCATGCCGCGCGCTACAGCTCATGAAAGTTTTAATCAGACGCGTGACACTTGATACCAGGCCGCGCGATCTGCCGAAAGACCTTCGGTAGCCGGCTTGTTTAACGTTTAATCTACTTAGCGTCAGTAACAAAGCGACAGCAACGAGCGACAAACGAGGAACTTTATCTCGTCAATCGAATAAAACTGCAACAACAGCGGCAGTTTGCCCATATCGATTGAGTTTAATTTAATTATTAAACGCAAGCAATTTTCGACGAAGTTTATAGTCGGATCGACTATCCTTTTTCCTCGTGACTGTAATATTAATGCATATAACGTCATGATACATATATGCGAAATATGTCGTCGTATCGCACAAAAGAAGAGAGGAACGATCGATTTAATTGGTTGTGACTTTATTTTTTGTGTCGTAATTTTATTGATATTTTAATATATCTACAATTCAAACAATTTATACGTAACGCGAGTAGAAATTTTTCTTTTCCTTTTCATCTCAATTTTCAACTTAATATTTACTTTAAGCAGCCGGGCCATTCTTTTCCGAAACTATTTAACTTATAATTTTGCTGAAAGCTTCTTTTTTAAACTTTTAAGTGGCAAACTGTTCATTTATTGCCTGTTTGAACAACAAAGTAAAAAAAAGAAACTCAATTTCTTACAAATTAAAAGATCCTCTATTAGAATCCATAAAGTGAAAAAATTAAAATTGAAAAGGCGAGTAAAATTTCGATTCGGAAAGTCCTATGATATACATATAGGTACCAGTTTTGTTTAAAAAAAAAAAAAAAAAAATGCATATATGTATGCGGAATTTTTGATTTCTTTAAAAGTAAAATTTTCAAATTAACCAAAGTAGGAAGAAATTGACTCGATCGTGATTTATAAGCGCGTCAATCGTAAAGTAGTAACTTGCAAGGACGGAAGCAAGAAAAGGGAATTCTAAGACCGTCCGGAGTGCACGAAGCGCGATCTCGCTCCCGTCTCTTACTGACAAATCGGAGAGATAGGTTACCCACCGAGGGAAATGGGAGAGAAAGCTTTTGGAAGAATTACGAGAGGCGAACGATGTCGCGGACAGAGACACGCCGTGTCGATATCTCTTGTACCCGAGATAAGAATGTTCTCTTCTCGGAAACGTGCGCGGAGCAAGAGTGAAAATGGATCGGTCGCGGAAAATCCACGTGCGACGATCTGCCTAACGAGAGACACTCGCGAGTGAAAAGCGTCTTCGAGAACCGGAGACGGATTTATTGCACGCTCGCACGTCTCGGGATTACGCTGTATGCTACCAGTTTAATTTAAATAAGAGATGAGGTCGCATCTCAGGCTGAAACGATGTCATAATTTAACGGGGACTGTCGAGCGCTTCCTCATTCTAAAGACTTGATTTTTCTTTACGAGTAAGAGAAATAGAAAGAGAGAGAGAGAGAGAGAGAGAGAGAGAGAGAGAGAGAGAGAGAGAGAGAGAGAGAGAGAGTAAGAGATTTTATTGCAGACTTTTTATCTCGGAATGAAGTTTCCGAGGAGGTAAAGAGATGAAAAAAAAAAAATTAAATCTAGTGCGGGAGGATAATCGGGATATGTCGCGGGATATTCGCGAGTGGATTCGCATTCTGAAGATGACACTTGTCGCGAAAAAGCGTTTCTCGCGTCCACAAGTGGCGTTATTGCCATGGCAAGCGGCGAAATGAAATTTCGCTGGTTTCGAAAAGTGTGCGACCGGTGACAGAAGTTCTCAGCTCGGTGAAGGAGCGAGAGAAAATGTCCGAGTCGGAAGTTCTGGCGGCGAGTTATGGCAGGTTTTTTTTTCCAAGCGAAACGTCAACGGACGCGGAGTAGGGACCCTTTGTTACTATCTCCGGCGAATTTCAAGAAGCGGAGAAGGAACAGGTGGAGATGGAAGAATAATGCTCTTCCTCGTGGGTAGCTGCCTGCCTCCTCGTAGCCGCCAATTCGTCAAGATTGAATTGTTTGCCTGGAGTGGCTTGTCGTACGCGGCTTACATCGGCGACGAGTTTGCCATCTTCTCTCTGTCTACCATATCTATCTACGATGAAAAATCTTAGCGGTCGTAACGAGAAAGGACTGGGCAGAATTTAATTTCGAAACATTTGTGCTCGATATCTTCTAATAATTTCAAAAAAATCTCGTCTGATGGATAATAATATAAGAAATGAAACTAAGCCCCTTCTGAAATTCTCTTTCTTTCTTAAATACTAACAATGACACTGACACTTCGTGTTAAGAATGTATCAAATTTCTTACTCCTTTCTTTACGTAATTATTTAGTGATTTAAACAAAATTTTAAAAGAAAGCGGTCTATTAAAGCTTTGCGGTGTATAATTATGTCCATTATTATCCTATTAAGATCGATTTGTCGGAAGGCAATTATTTATCGAAAGAAGCAAAGAATTACATGTATTGACAGATGATATTCGGACAAAATCTAATTAGCGCAAACTATCCTCTCGAGAAAAAAAAAATGTGAGAGAAGAAAAGGAACAAGATTGAAGGGAAGAAAAGCCATTGATCGTGAGAGAACACTATATAGAGAGGATATTGGAGCGTGTATAACCATCATGGCAGAGGGTACGAGCAACACTCGAGACATTCGGGCGCCAGTAGCAAAGCAATTTTTTGATAGGATCAGTCGACTCGCGCGGAAGCCGTCCACTGTTTCTTCGGTTTACTCGCCCACCCGAGGAGATATGAAACGTCGAAAATGGACCGCGGTCTCTTCCGTTTCAATGAGAAAACTATCAGAAATTTTCTCACGGTGCAGTTGACAATATTGGAGTGTGCCATGATCCGCGGCCTCAACTGCGAATTCTTTCAACAATTCGAGGTCAAATTCTCCTCAGCGAAAATTTAATTTCGACCTCTTTTATTTCTCTTTAACGTCAGCTTTAATTTCTTTATATCTAAAATTAGGAAACTAAAATTTGGAAAAAGAATATCAGTGGATACTTAACTGTGCTTAATTAAGAAGGTTTAAAGATATCATTTTTATTAAGATCAAATCTTACGGCCATCTGATTACGCGATATAAACGATCCGAAGTGTCCTACATTTCGGGAAACAACGTCTTTCTCTTACAATAAAGAAACACACCCTCGAGAAAGAGAGCGTCGGCATCAAAGTGTAAATGGCTTTTATTATCGTAGAACTGATTCGAGTCGATGACCGTACGGCGATTTCTTCGTTGAAACACGAAAATACGAGCAGCTAAGGATGAGTTAGGGACACGCGAGCCCACTCTCACGCTAACAGTAAATCTACCGCTCGTTCCTTAAGGGATTGCAAGACGTAATATGCGGCAGTTTTTCTTTTCTCTAACTGTTATAGGCAAGCGAAAGGCGTACTTCTAAAGGTTAGAAAAAATTACATTTGGCACTTTAATGATGATGTATCATTTTCTGCATCAAAGTCATTTCTGCGAAAATCACTACTCGCCAAATGATTGAAAATTGAAATCGAGTAGATTAATTGAAAATAATTTGATAAATAATATAACGCGATAAATTTTTAGTTATAAAGTTGATAATTTTTAATTATCCTTTTTTTTTACTAATGTTTCAAATCTGAATGTTTTCAATAATTTTGTAATCGTGGTTTTTTAAAAAAACCATTAATTAGATGGTTAAAAATTTCTATTCTAGTGTTATCTAGTCTTATAATTATCTAAAGATCTCTCAATTATCTCACAATTCTTACTGATTTAAAGACTTCCTCGACAATGGTGCCATTAATAAATAGTGCATTTTAGAATCAAAAAAGCTCGCAAGATTTCTCAAAAATGAGATTTCGAGTTTTTTTTTTTTTTTTAGAAAGATTAAACGTTAGCTTGTCTTCAGGCTCGACAAAAATTCTGACAAAGTTAATAATGACTTTTAATTATCCCACTTACTAATGTTTCAAATCTGAATGTTTTCAATAATTTTACAATCTTGTGAGTTTATGTTTTCTTACAAAATCACGAATTTTGACAATTGTTACCGATTTAAAGACTCTGTCGACAATAGTGCCATTAATAAATAGTGCATTTTAAAATAAAAAAAGCTCGCAAGTGATTTCTCAAAAATGAGATTTTGAGTCTTTTTTTAGAAAGGTTGGACGTTAGCTTCTCTCTGGACTGGACAAAAACCCTGACAAAATAAAAATACAGAGGGATTCATGTCGCCGGAGTGGCGCGTAAAAAGCGATGGCCGGTATTACAGAGGCATTAGAGCCAATCCAGATCTCTGCGATGGATCAGTGACAAAATACGTCGGATATTTTCGACGCGAAAAGCGGCCCAGGTCAAAGTCTCGTGAATACCAGACGAAGCTTACGCTTTCGCTCTCGCGGCGAATTACATTCCGATCGCTTCGCTTATCGACGCTTGTAACACTACATCCGCTTATTGTACAGAGTGTCAAAAGTATACCGGCGTTCGAGGCATATTTTACGAGGGATCACTTTCGAAAACGTTCATTCCATGCATAAACGCGCCGAGACGATTTTCTTTCGCGAGATACTCGTCCGTTAAAAAATATACATTTCTAAAAGATTAAAAATATGTATATATTTGAATTAAAGAGAGAAAAAAATAACTCTTTAATACTTTTTGTAAATATTTTTTCTCATACGACCCCTATAGGGAGACTGGAAAATACTATACACAAACATCATGGAATATTGCTTTAGAAACTCCTCGTCTCGCTTCCATTCGCTACACGGTGTAAAGTTTCAAAGATTTTTATCGTTTTACCCTGATTTTCCGGTTTTCCGGAAACTTGTAGCAATCTTAGATACTATCTCGTGCTTCGTAAATATACAGTGCCCTACCGGGTGTGTCGCTTTACAGCACAACGCCGTTTCCGTATTACTTTCATTGCCTCGCTCTTTAGAAATGTTATACCTGAAGGGAAAAGGAAAAAAATGTGCGACAAAAGTGCCTTACATTCGTCGGCACTTATCGCGCTCTCGTGCATATTGAAAACCGAGGGAAAACTCGACGTGGCCTAATATCAGTTGCGTGCGAAGTAAACGACGGTGGATATAGCAGAACAGAAACTAACGTGTATACGAAAGGCAAAAGCGTACTGACCGATTCGCACGCGAGAGAGAGAGAGAGAGAGAGAGAGAGAGAGAGAGAGAGACTCCTTTTTTTCTCGCGAATTCACCGAACCGATCGTGATGTAGGAAATTTTTTTGCCTTCGAATTTTCCGCAGCAACGAGAGAGCACGGTCCGCATAGTCTGCTAATTTAATATTCAAAGAGGATTTAAACGCAACACGAGGCAAATGCATCGAGAACGAACAGATTTTCCTCTTTGTTAATCACGAGTAGCACAAAATTCTATAGTCTTTTTCAAATATATATATATATATATATATATATATATATATATATATATATATATATATATATATATATAATGCACACAAAACCAAAAAAACACATAAATTTTTAATCAATACAGTTTTAATTAATATATTTTTATTATATATATAGTAAAAAAATATTAATTAAAAAATATGTGTATTTTGGCGATATTTTGAAACAATATTTTTTTCCTATTTTTTATTTCAATGTTCAATTTAACATCTATCTTGGTACTTCAAGCACACATACACACACAGCTAAATTATCTTCTTTTGAAACTATTTAACCTATATATAGTTTTATCGAAAGTTTCTCTTTTAAACATTTAAGTGAAGAAGCGCTTATTTATTTGTGGTAAGCAGGAATTCAACTCCTATATAAATTAAACTTATCGAAATCCTATAAAATCTATAAAGAGTGAGAAAATTAAAATTAAAAATAGGAACAAAATTCCGACTTGAGTCATATAAATCAATTTGTCTTTCCCGAATTAGGACCCTTTTGGAAAGAGACACGATAATTATAATATTCATAATTAATCAATGTCAGAAACGCGGAACGCGTCTTACATCTTTAAATGCGTCACTGATGTATATTCGTATATACCGATATTACGACGAGGATATCGAGGGTATCGAAGTAGCCGAGGGCGGCACGAAAAGTTAAGCCAGTGCGAGAAAATCTAGCATTAAAGTTTCATGAGCTGAGGGGAGCGGCGCCGGCGTTCGGCACTTTTTCCATCAGCGGCAAACCACGCGATATTAGCCGAACCGCTACTACCCTGCAGTATAAATAGCTTAAATCGATGGTAGGTTGCTCGAACGGATGGAGAAGCCATTGGCGCGATTGCAGCAAGGACGATGCACCCGGCGCCCCGAGACCGCAGCTGTTCCGATTCCTTACAAATAAATTATTCTCCTTTTTCCTTCTCAGGGCATGTATGTCTATATATATATATATATATATATATATATATATATATATATGTACAATATATCTATTACATTTATTAGATAGATATTATATATTATATATAGGTATGTAACATGTATGTATACAGGTAGGAAAAAGTATGGAAACCCTGAAAAATCTCGAAAAATATAATTTTTACAGGGAAAAATGTTTCAAACAAAAGTTGTATGGTTTCGAGAGGGACATAAGATAACGTCATTGCTTTGACCTTAAATAGTCGCTCGAAGGTCATCTTCAATTTCTTAAATGGAATACCCTATTTTCAATTGCAGATTCTTGTAGAGCTTATCTCGAGAGCTTTCCACAATACTACACGGAGAAAATTTTATATTAAAAATTACTATGGTATGTAATAGCTATGGACCATTAAGAACACTCCAAGTTAAAATGCTATATAAAGCTGTAAAAACTGACGTAATTGACGAAATTTTTACGTAAATTATGTCAATTTTTACAGTTTTACATAGCATTTTAATTTGAGAGGTTTCTAATGGTCCACAGTTATTACATACCATAGTAATTTTTAATATAAAATTTTCTCCGTATATAATAAAACTTCTTTTAGTTAAGAATTTCCCGAGATATTTTAATATAAAATACCTATGAAATAAATGAAAAAAATGAATAGATCTTTCCTCGATCTAGCTTTAGATTCTTTTTCTGTAAAACTTATATTTTTTGAAATTTTTCAAGGCTTCCATATATACTCCTCATCCTATACATATATATATATATATATATATATATATATATATATATATATATTTATTAGACGTTACGGTCAGAGTATGATTCTGTCTCGTCTTTTGCACGAGCCAGAGAGTGATTGGGGATGGCCCTTTCGTTATTATAATTGAACCTGAATCGGAATCCTGCACGTAGGACGGAAACATAATCGTCGCAATCAATGTTTGATACCGGTGATCGCGCGCGTCGATGATTAATAATAGGCAATTAGCGCGGCCGTATCTAATTATTCATGGTTAACGACCATTAGCGTCGGCTGATTGGTTTGATTCCGGGACAAAGCCCGCGAGAGGAAAACGCCTAAGTTTTCCATGCGACTACATCACGACGTGTGTGATCCGTCACGTTGATCAGTCGCGTCAGGATTTGGATAATAAATGACGGCGGGAATATTTTCAGTCATAATACATACGTAAATAAGAGATTGACGTAGCGATGTGCACTTCACTACCTAAAATAGTGGAGTGAATCAACATATCAATGTAGCAAGATCAATAATTGTGAATAAATATATAGATATGTATGTATAGGTTTGCTATAAATTTCGTAATACAATAGCGTATAAATAAACTATATATATATATACGGAAATATAACGTATACGCGCGACGACCTGTGCTTCCACAAATAATCCATTTATTTTTTTCTATGCGACTATGGCGCTTCGTTTATTTCAGCATTTTATTTCGTATCGGCGTTGCTCGAAAAAGTACGATACTATCCGGTTAATAGCGGGGGACAGTGGTCGTATAACAGACCATTTGCTTCCTCACCAACGCGGTCATCGACCATTTCGCGACGATGATCTCACTCGCGATGGCGAAACCGCCGGCTTTGAAAAACGAGAGCGTCATGATTCCAGTATCTGTCGAATCCCTATGTTCGCGCGCTCATATAATTCCGAAAGCAGTACATATAACAGAATAGGATTCGAATTACGTATCACGGTTTTATCCTCGCCGTAAACACGGCCCAATTCAAAACGAATAGGGATCGGCCCATTCGCCGAAATTTTCGTTCGCGAGAATCGTTCGGAATGATTCTTTCCCGGATGGGGAAAGATCGACCAATCACATCGCGAACTTATCTATTTCTCTCATCTCGATTCCGATTACGTTCGCGAGCTGCTCTTCTGAGTTAAATCGAAGCATTTATCAATCGACGCGATGCAAACTAAATTGCAAATATTAATGAGCTACCCGTCCATTCGCTTGCGTGCACTTTTAACTTTTAAAATAATATCGTTCGATCAAAAATTTATTAAGTAGGCCTTTGAACACATGTAGATAAAAATATCAGAGAGTATCGAAAAAAATAAATAATTTCTTAGTAATTTAGTAGAACAATAACTATATATTGTTTGTGCAGCATATTCTGATTGACCAATTCTTTTCGATTATCTTATTTAAATTTAAACGCGATTCAATCGATAGAAAAACCGGTCGACTTTATCGAGGAAAAATTTTTGGGTCACCAAAATATTTTTCCCGCGACAATAGTTTCGCGCGCCGATTGTTCTACTAAAATTTATAGGACCGTAAAAAAAATCTACCTCGACCGCAT
Source organism: Anoplolepis gracilipes (assembly GCF_047496725.1). NCBI lineage: Eukaryota > Metazoa > Arthropoda > Insecta > Hymenoptera > Formicidae > Anoplolepis > Anoplolepis gracilipes. The sequence continues at coordinate 547,630 of NC_132970.1, read as the reverse complement.
CCGCGAACCTGTGATATATAACGCGAGTGATTGGTGCGCACATCGTTCAATTGAAATTGATTAATTAGTGATTCGACCTTGAAAGTTAATTATAACAATTTTTTCAGGTTTTTCATTTATCAGAGAATAATTTTTAATTGATTTATTTATTCACGTAGCCAAAATACGCGAAAATTTTTATGATTTTTATACATCGAGAAAACCGTTTCGAATATAAAAAAAATATTTTATATTGCTTTTCAATCAAACGGATTAATTAACCGCCGCATTTTTCGCGTTATACAGATGCAGAAACACGTGTAAATAACTGAATTAGAGGAATTCGCGTCGCAAGCCAAGAACGATTTCAAGAAATTGGCTGCTGCTTTGACCATGAATCGCCCAAAGACATCGACACCCTTACGTTTGAACAAACGAGCGTACTCTAATGTCAAGGGGTAAAGCTTTGCCTTTAATTGGACAAAGTCCTTGCGAGTGAAAAAAGTTGCGAACAAAGAGGGTCGAAAGGCTTTTCTGCTATGCTGCTGGAAACCACTAGGAAGAGAGAAATATACACGCATATACAGGATGTCTCGAGTTCATCGTCTGTCTATTTGAGCGCAAATTCCGAAAGGATAGAATCTGTAATGATTGTTGCAATGCCATGACAACAATAGTTCTTCCATCAACAAGTTGGAAAATTAAATATAACAAAATCTTGCTAAAATTATGTAAATTTTATCACAGAATTTTTATTAAAGAATTATTATAAGAATTGAGATGTACAACGTGGAGAATAAACAAAAAGAACATGTGGTATTCAGTATCTACAAATAATTATTAATTCTAAATTTTCGAAAATTCATAAAACCTATTTAGACACCCGTTATACTAGAAGGAAAGCTATAAGAGGCACAGAGAAAATAAACAGTGTAAAGGGTTGATCAGGAAGAGGTAGTCGGGGTGAACAACGGGCAACCTTGTAAGCCAGACATTTTCCGCTCAATCTGGTGACCAATAGCTCGAACGGGAGAAACTTGAGCTTTTATATTCAGAAGGCGACGAATACCTCGAATAAAAGGAATAGGAAAACAATTGTAGATGTCTTGTCGCAACGAAAGAATAAAAAAGAAAAGGCAAAAAAAAGAAGTTGCGCAGCTGCAGTCTCCGACATTTGACACTTGTTTCTTATAGCGATATATATTATAAAATAATCAATCGAAACAAGTATACAAACACTATTTTTTTAATGTTTATTAAAACAATATTTGCAATTGATTGCGAAAAAATAGAATAAAACAAGGTATATAAAATATTATTTTTTGATAGTTTTTTGCAGATCTTTGCTATGCAAAAAATTAAAAGTAAAAAAATAATGGCAACATAAGGTTACTTTATATATCATTTATACTAAAGTCAATACTCAATACGCGAAATATATCATTTATCGATCAAAGAAAGGTGGGTATAATGTCCAGAAAGTATGAGTTACATATATTTTCTTATTCTTTTGGTTTTTGAGTTGCTGAATACAAAAATGCTCGTTTTATTGGTCTAAGCTCATGGGAAAGTGGTCAAAATTCACCTTAAAGGCGAATAAATCACTTTTAATAATAATTCAATTAGTATCGATTTTGAAATTATTTCATTATTTATAGTTTAGTTTTATAATTTCTTTTACTAAAAACTAAAGAAACACTTTGAACCAAACACTTTAGAAATGCTAAATCTATAACATAGCAAAATCAATATAATATAAAAATTAAAAAATAAATAGTCAATTTATTCAAGAATCTTAAGTCTCATTAAATGTGCAGCTTATCAAAATAATTAAATTTTGAGGAGAGAATTTCAAAAGCATAAAAAGAAATATATATTTCGACTTTATACAACATTAGCGGACCCAATCAACCAAGAAACTGACAAGATTAAAATTCTGATGACGAATAAAACGAGACGCTATACAGTACAGTATAATAAGAAAGGTAATATAATAGGTAATATATAGGACTCCAGGCAAAGGTCTACTATAAAAAACTAAACGCGTCTCTAGGTGAAACCTCTATGGTGGTGGAAGTCCATTTTAAAGTATTTTGAACTGTACAATGTATAAAGTTGCATCTGATAAGGCTTCAAGTTATTCGAATCGATTTAATATTAAAAATGACTTATTTCAACCATTTAAGGAGAATTTTGACCACTTTCCCATAAGCTTAGACCAATAAAACGTGTATTTTTGTCTTCAGCAACTCAAAAACTATAAGAAAATATATGTAACTTACACTTTCTGAGCAAAAATCAGCATATTTTACCCACCCTCCTTTCAAAACTGAAAGTAAAAATACGTTTATAAATACATTCGTTAATATCCGGCCAGAGCGCCGCAAAATATGCATCCACTGATAAGAAGAGAAGCGCCAATGAAAAGAATAATGATCCCTATAACAGATTCTACGTGCTGAGGACGAATAATCGTCCCAGATCCATCGTGGTGTACAATGGAACGACGATTTATCGAACCGACCCGCGCGCGATCCTCCAGTCTGACATCAAAACCTGGCGCGGATCGATTCGCGTCGCGCACACTTCGTGCGTGCGTGATGTACAGGAAAGGGGGATGGCGTTCGCGCATCGATGATTTAGCGACGAGAGGGGCAGTGCGTAAAATTTTGTACTGCATGTTACGTACGCGACGTCCCATCGCCACGCCATTACCTGTCGTAAATGATTGTTGCGCGTCTGTCGTCACGCGATCGCTCGAGATTTTTTTTTTTTCTCCTGGACTCCTGCAAAATTCCGCGGGACAATCGTAAAACAGAAAATTCTCGTTTGTACGACGTCGAAGAGAGATAAATAATTCAGTTCGGTAGATAAACGACGACAACTGACGCCAAAATTATACAACAGATTTGTCTAATGGCGTTTACGCTCGCGTTCCCGTAACAGAATACCGGGAAATATATTCGCTGCTATTATTTGGCATTCAGGAGATATTTCACCGTCGTAATTTCAAGCCGCCACTACCACAATGCGGCGCGACATTAATGTCATATTAAAGGCGCGGGAAAGAATAAGTCTCGAGAGCCTTCCACGTGGCTAACGCAGATTACGTAACACCTGCATTCCAAACGACGTAGATAAAAATTTTCAAAATGGGTTTCATCTTGAGATATCACTAGTCAGACAATAGCGAAATAATTGAAGATGTTTTTAAAAAACCCGTAAACTATCAAGATCGAGTATGTATCTTTTTATTCAGCGTGTTTTCTTTCTCCTTCTCGATTTTTAATTTCCTTTTTTTTTTTATAACATATCAGAATTGTATACAAAATGTAATATAAAAAGTTTTTGTGAACTAACAACATCAACAGAAAAATATAAATATTGTATATGATAATAGATATATTTTTCAATTAATTTCAAGTAAACTTTATCTTGATAAAATGTTACGCGGTTTTTCAAATCTATTTATACTTGTGGATTTTTTGATATTTTTTTACGCTCAGTCATGTACATTTCTCTTGCCGTTAACAAACACATATTCATTGCCTGTTTGCATCGCGAGCGCATTCGTGAAAGAATGAAATTGTAAAAGTACAAACATAAAGAATACCTTGCATCTGGCATGCTAATGTTTTAAATTCGCTCGTCGGTAAATGGTTGCCGCGAATTCGCGCCACAATTACGGATAACTAGATTCTATGGTCCATAAATATCTATAATTTATAATTATTAGGCATTTCGTGTCACAGTTTATGGGGCGAAAGAGAAACATTGCTACCGAAAGCATGAAAAAGCGTTAACCGCACAAAAGGAAGAGCGGAATATATCTTTTCGCGCATTAACAATAACGCTATCGTTTCTGTTTATATTCTGTTTATATTCGAGTAGAGTTAACGATGCGTATAGTTTTCATACATTTAAAAGTTGAAAATTGAAAACTGATAGGATTAATTCTTTGAATGATTTATCTGCGCGTATTTATTTTAAAATTTATTTTAAAAGCTTGACAAATATCGAATCGATTTATTAATTTCAAATAAAGGTAGCCATTTATAATTGAGATGTGGGAAACCAATCTCTTAAATCTTGCTCTCTTCAAAATTTCATACACGCATGAAAATTTTTAAACCTTTAGCTGGCCTAATGATTCTACATGATTGTTATCGTGATCCATGTATCCTCGATATACAATATATAGGGGATCGCAAAGTTTATCGATGCAAAGTGTTAAATATCGTTCGTTACAAAGTTTCGACATTTTGAAATTGTTCGTGGATAAAGTTTATGTTGGTTCGAATTCGATATTCTCGACATGGCACGTCCTGTACACATTCTATAGGAGAACACACTTCGCGCGTATCCGTATCCCATAATAAGCAAGGTGAAGCAACATCGAATCGCGCGAGTTTCGTGATCTGAAGGTATATCGATAGAGGGAAATCATGATGAAATTGACGCGTATCCCTTATATATATATATATATATATTTTCTCTTTGTCGCTTAGAGATTTATGGAATACCGTCGGGTGCAAAAGCGCGAAAAGAATAGCCAGCTAGTTACGCTAGTTTTGAATTGAATGGACTTGCTACATAACTCCGCGCGAACAGCTGCTTTATTTAATTAAACTGACAATAATGAAACTCCGCCGTAGCCGCCATCTCTCGCTCATCGTATTGTTGAAACTCGCTACCGTATTATGAATTAAATTTCGTAGAGCAAGTTGCCTTGGGTTTGACGGGGTTTCTGGATCGTTTCATCAACTAATTAAATAAGATTTTTCCCTGTGACCTTTCTTTCCACTCTCGCTTCTACTTCCGTATATACTAATTAATTAATAGATAGTATAGGAAAATGCATGTTTCAAAGTAAAACCGCGTATTTGATTCGATCAATAATCTCGGTTTGTAAATGGATGCGCGCGCTCTTTCTCTCCATTAGAAAAGCCGGAAAAAAAAAAAAAAAAAAAAAGAAAGAGCATTGATTAATGTGCAAGCAACGTTCGTATAAAATTGTTTCGCTCGTCGTACGTTGCGCTACCTCCATTCTCGTAAATTTACCAAGTACATTTATATCTCGCCGCGTGATACAAATGATTGTTTCAGATTTTCTCTTCGGGAGTACTGCCAAGTAAAACAAGAACATAGTTATTTACCAGTTCTTGCTGTATTTCCGTAAGGCGAAACTCGAGAGGTATATAAGTGCGATTGTCAACATTAAAATTCTTAGTACAAGCGACGTGATGAACATTAGCGTGAGTAGAGTTTCCTCGTCGAATAAACTTGTTAAATCGACACTCCGCGCAAACTTCCTTATCCTATAAATACGGCAGCTTTTAGTCTAGGCGAGATAATACGAGGCAAATTACGGCATATTTCTCTCTCAATGAATCAGCACAAGTGAAAAAAAGAAAATCTTGGCCAGAGACTCCCAATAGGATTATTTTATATCGGTGAAATCATCGGCCGCGATCTTATGAAAGAAACAGATGGTAAGGTAACGGTCCCAGTTATAAGTCATTTAAAGTTATTGACTATAATTTTGTTTATGTTAAAAAATGAGAGAGTATAATAAATCGATTATATATTTTACATAATAATTCTCTGAACTTTTAGCTATCATATTTAATTAAAATAAAAAGATTTTTATTCGTATGTAAAATAATTATTTAAATTTTAATAACCGTCTACTGATGACCCAGTTATAAGTTGTAAGTCGCTTATAATCTTTTTGTCCCAATTGCAATACGAAACAACATACCTCTTGTTTTGCAGAGAAATATAAATTTATTTCATTTTTACGAAATATGTAGTCTTTCTTATTCTATTGACATTTACGCTGCAGATTAAACACAAACATCGCCAGCTGAAAATTCTTTTTTTAATTTTTTTGCAATATTATAGTTGAGTTAAAAATGTGATATTTTACTAATAGATGGTGTGATAGTGTATAATGATATTATAGTTTCTTTTTAAATTGTTTAATAAAATAAATTAAAAAGCAAAAGTGACTTACTATTGGGACAGTTAGGTAACTTTAGATTGCTCGTGATTCTCTCTGTAAATTATACATAGATCACTGTGCTATCAGTATTCTTTTCGAAGCATTTGAGTTAAACTCTGATCGATCGAGAGAGAGAGAGAAGAGTTCTAATTACATTGGAACGTATAATTCACGGATTAAATAAATGTCGATAATTCTTTAGTCGAACAAAGTTTTCATCTTGAACGGCTTAGTGTATCAATAAAAACCATCGATCGTCCGATAGCTTTATCGAGTCCCTCGCTTGTCGGACATTTCAGGCTCTCTCGAAGGAGAGAACCCTTGTACTCGACTTGCTCATCTTCGTTTTTTTGCATTCCATTATTCCGGGACCCGATCGAGAGCAGGTTCAGACTCTCCCGTTCACTCGACATACCTACATACCGTCATGCCCAAGGGATTTTGTCCAATTTGTGACTGTCCCTTCGTGAGATTCTTTCTCTTTTTTTTCTTCTTCACTCTCTCGTTTACCTGCCTGTTTCTATCGCTCCTTTCGACTCGACCGTTCGTTTCTGACGCGAGTTAAAGTACTATGGATCCATCTGTAATACGTTTGCACCGACGTGAACCAAAAATCACCTAGCTTTCGCAAAGATGTGCAAGTGGCTCCGATACGAGTATATGTATCCGCTCTCGAAAACCATTCTTGAGGATACTTCTCGGTAACTGAGATGAGACTCTTTGAGATGCATTTCTATATGTTGAGAATTCGGGTGTGAAACGAAGTAGGAAAGGAAATTGTCGAGATAAATCGCGGGCATACAGGATGCGGCCACGGTAACGTCAACGACGTCTCCCGTCCGATCGACCAGAAGTCGAGCGAGAGAACGAGGTTACCGAGGACGATAAGATCATCTCGTCTTGCCGCCGGAGAAAGATAGTACGCGATCAAGCCATCGAGCCGCTTCCTCGAGCTCCCCTTTCACAGATCATACGATTTTCTTTATTCGCGGATATCCGACTAGCGAGAATCTCTACGAGAGAGAGAATCGACCGGACCAGACAACGATGACGACGTATTTTCTCGTCACCCACGGCATTCTCCATTTGCGATATTACACTGAGATTCGAGAGATGCACCGATATTTTTGCCGCGGGAAATAGTTATGTAGTGAAGTGATAAATTACGGTATACGTCGGTTCCGCCATATATTTTTTCAGCCATCTTTGCTGGCAAATACGCAATTTTCTTTTCTATTTATACTATTCAGTTGCTTTATATATTGATAACATCGCTGATTTATAGCGTTAATGTTAATGTATCATTATCAAAAAACATAACGTCAAAATCGTTCGACTTTTGCTTCAAAATATACTTTCACGCCCAATGCAAGAAACCCATATGCGCTATTTGTAATTGTATTGTATGTCTCATGTGTTAAAAGGAAAAAAAGAGAAGTGTCACTTTTAATGACGTAGCCATGCATCTTTGGCTGTCATCGAAAAATTCTGTATTAGCCGCGCACATTGCAATTTCAAGTAATCTAGTCGCAAAAAAATGTCAGTCGACGCGAAAAAATGCCAGACGACAAAAAACGCCTCGATAAACCTCGCATATCATCGAGACGATAAATTAGAACCGACGCAGCTTTGAGGAAAGTATTGAAATATAGGCAAGCAGAAATATACATAGATAAAATATCGAAACCTAAAATATTGAATCCTCTCCACTCCCCCCTCCCCCCGTCCTTTCTCCGGAAAATACGCCTCTAACGTTCATGCATTCACGACAATACCTCGACTATCTATATACGCGATAATCTATATACATAAATAGTAGATTTAATATAAAAAAGAATGTTCGTTTATGATAAATTTTATAAAATGCTCGGATATAAAAACAAAGCCGGCAAATAATTGCACAAATCCTGTATTAATTATCGTTTCATAGCACGTACCAATTTCAGAAGCGTAATCACAAAGGTAAAAAAGCTCAGTAAAATAAATAAATGTAACGCGAATAAATGTAACGCGGGGCCACCGCGCGCGAACGTTAACGAGCGGCACAATTAAATCGTTTTTCAAAAGAAAAAAAAAAAAAAAAAAAAAATTTAATAATATAAAACAATCATTCATTCTTGGATTAAGTCTAAAATTTGTAAAATGCATTAAAAAATAATAATCAAAAATTATAAATAAAAAGATAAAAAGATACAAAAGATGATAGCAAATATAAAGCATTATTAATTTTTCCAACTTCTCTTATATAATTAGTAACTGTAATGAATAATGTCTCAACTAATATTACCTGTTTTTAAGAATTCACGTAATATGACATGCGACCACACATTATTCAATCGATTTCCCCTACCATGAGCGTTGCAGCAGATCGCCTTAATATCGAACGCTTGTGGGCATATAAATGGGAAATTTCTTTTGCGAAACGCATCAGAATTTTCTCATAAACGATGTAAACCGCGTCGAGATACGCGTTTGCACGTAACCCCCATTCGCGTGGCAACGTTTAGCATTTTCCAGAAAGAGAGAAAGAGAGAGGGGGGGGGGAGGTCCGGGCCCCGCCGATGATTTCGTTTCGTGTTTGTTATATCGGGGGAATATAAATAGAGAGTTTATCGTCGTCTGAGACATATCCGCGAAAACGTCGTTAGCATAATGTTTTTCGGCGCGGAAGATGCAAAGTCAACCATGCCGGCAGGCATGTTGCAGAGAAACGACGAGATCTTTGGCGCAAATGTGTTTTTTGAATAAATAAATAAATAAATACATATATGTGTAGGTACACATACATGTATATTTGCGAGCAGCATGCTCGACGTGGTCGATCCCTATTTGATTAATGACAAATATTTTACGGACACATGTGCTCGAAACCCGGAAACGCGCGATGAATAATACGTGACTGATTCGGGAAAACTTATCATTTAACCTATTTGGAGCATTGTCCGAATGCTTTGTCACAAAATCACAAAAAAAGAACATTTATCATTTTTTTATGCATTTTAAACGTTTGTATCATATATAAATAATCCTTTGTATCATACATAAATAACGATCTCGTACAGAAATTAATTTCAAGATTTATATAAAATATTATTTTATACAATATCTAATTCAATCAGTGACTCTACATAATCTCTTGTTAGATTTATAAGGAAACTCCATAAACAAAAACGGTTTATTAATTACACGGTTAATAAATTATAAGAGATAAACACTGCTACAAGATACTCAACATTTATCACGGTTATTCTCGTGTAACTCTCATACGTCTCCCTTTTTCTCTTTCTATCGATACTTTGTTCTCGTTCATATAACCTGTTTGCCATACGCAATCGGCTTTCGCAGGAATGGAGGAATCCCCTGCTGACCTAATTAATCAAATCACGACTTCAGCATTGTTTGCCTTACGGTGCGCCACGACTCCTTATGCATCGTAATGACGGTTCGATACCGCGGTTACGACGTGGTCAACCTGTGTCTCCATTATTGACATTTGCTGACAGCGAAGTTGCCCATTTGACACACTCCGTGTACTGGCAGTAATTATGCCAATTAGAACTATTACGACTATCTGCACAATGTTAATAATTATTGCAAATACGTACCGTACGGGTCACCGCGTCGTTGTCGTGTCGCGCGCGCAATGATTTTGCCATAATTTTGCAACAATCCCAATGATATTTGTAGAATATTCACGCACATTGTAGTATTTCGGCTACTCACCTGAAAGTTAAAAAAAAATACAATAGTTACACACGTAAAGTTTAAAATGAATGTATCCCACCGGCCGCGCCAGCTGCTCGTATTTTCATCTCACATCGCGGCCGCAGAGCGAGAAAGGAGAATGCGCTCTCGTTCTCTCGGTTCTCCGGTATAATTTAAAGTAGAAACTTTACCAATATAATGCAATTAACAGTGCGAACCGAATGGTGAATACCAAATGAGGAGAACGATACGAGATAAGCGCTGAAACAAGGCCGAAAGTAAGTGGGATTGGACACCGCTGCTGATTTCAACTCGGTTTGATATTTTCAACGAAAATGTTTTGCAGCCGAGTCGCAAAAAAAAAAAAAAAAAAACAAAAGGAAGAATAACACAAAAAACGCGAAGCTTTTGTTGCTAATTTACATGATATTAATCTGCCGTCCAATATGCAATAGTACAGTCCAATACACATACAAATATAAAAAAAATAATAAAAAAGTTTTACGTTAAATATAATATTTTCGTCAAACATTTTTCTCACGTATTTCTCGTTTCTATTAAATTCATACATAATTACATTTTATGCGCTTCTATAAATCGCGTGCGAATGGTTGACGCAAGTTTTTTAAAACACAATCCTCAAGAACCGGACCTTCACAACCCTTATTGACTATTTACCGAACATTTATATTAACCGGTTTTTATTTTTTTTTTTTTTTTTTATGGTTATAGTAACCCCGTCTGTTGACAATTTATTACGTTAGATATAAGTTGACAGTATTAATTAGTTTTATATCTCGACCGATAATTTTTAACCTATTCGAATGTTTTACGCATTAATATAATATGTCAGATACTGCGCTGAAGAAGGTCAGAAAAATCTGACCGAAACGTTCGCTCTCCCTTTACCGCTTTACATGTTTTTATATTTGTTATGTTTGTCATTGCGTTTTAATTTTGAAATATATTGTTTTTAAGGACGTTATAAAATTGCACTTAATGCCAAATTTTGTTCCTTTTATTTGTATATCATTTAGAGCTCTTTAGTGTTATTTATCTTTTTACAAGAAAATATTAATATTTGCATTATCAAATGACTGAGCGCTGGTTTATCTTGGATATATTTTCTATGTATTGCAAAAGAAAATAAGGAGGAATCGATTTCAAATAACTTTGTTCAATATTCCGTTGTAATATACGTATATTAAATATTTATATATTAAATATTTAAATATAGATAAATGTTTGTAAATATAATAATCTTTTTGCGAAAGAGAAAAAGAGGTTACAAAAAAGTTTCGTCAATCTAGCATCCCTGCCACGAGACATCATGTTTGAATGTTTGAAATAATTAAGTGCTAATTTATTACTAATAGTTTGCTCTAATCTCAAATTTATCACTTTTACAAATTAGCAGGAAACATTGCTTTTAAAGATTGAATGTTGAATTAATAGGTATTATATTAAAATTTCTATTTTCGAAAAAACATTTACAATGAAAATATCGGGTTAACGGAATCGATGGATGAAAGAAAATGCAGACAAATATAAAAAATTATCTGAGACATACACGTCAGTGGGATCACAATGAATTAGTATTCGTAATTGTATTATAAAAATAACAAGTAAGAAAATATTTCATTAATGTCAAGAATATTAATGAAGAATTTCTCGATTTTTTTCTAAAAGACCTTAAAAAGCTACGCAATATACATATGTATAATCTGCCATCATTGCGAAAATCTTTCATCTTGAGCAAAGAGTTTTTCTCGGCACTTTCATTGTAGTAATATTCTGTGTAAGTGCAATTTCAAGTACCTACGCATATTGATTCTCATAAGTACAATATATATCGTTCTCATTCCCCGCGATATGAATAATGCATGGGAGTGATTCTTATCGCGCCCAAGTGTGGCGCGAACGAACTTTGAACAGTGGAACTTTCGAGTTTTTTCGCTTTACGCTCTCGAGTCCGGAGGATATTTCAACTTCGGACTCGAGTACATCAAGAGTTACGTCGTCCTGGCGGAACAACAGCCTCGCATTCCGTATATATATATGTGTGTGGAAAAAGTTCGGTAGATTCGATCAAGTACTTTCGACCGGTGGCTTCGAATTTTCCGGCCCTTTTCATCCTCCTTCTCTTCCTCGCATTGAGATCCCTCGGGGACGGCAAATATATATATACGGCGTTTCTTTATTTTAAAAAGAAAAAAAAATTAACACACGGCACTGTACATGGTTAAACGCGTTAAGCGCACTTTGTCGAGGCCATTAGTGTCGGAAACACTGCCCTTTTTCCCCGACGAGAGGATAGTCGCGCGCGGCGAGCAAAAAAAACGTCGAAGCCTCCGATGAAAGGAAATTACTATGCCGCGAAATGGGAACTGTATTTTGTCGCACACACTCCGGTGTGTGTTAGATCACGATATATTATTCAAGTGATACGTGACGGAAATGCAGATATCGTGACCTCCATTCTACTGGAAAAAGAAACGCCCGCGGCACTCTGGGAATGGGGGGAAAAAAAAAAGAAAAAAAAAAAAAAGAGTAAAACGATGGAAAATGTTGCAAACGCGACTGGGCGTGTCCGGCACGGATCTCCGCCCGCTCTCTTTTTCTTCTCCTTTTTTTTTTTTTTTTTTTTTTTTTCTCACTCCGCATCCCACGCGCGTGCTTGATAATAGGAGCTGTTCGTCCTTCACATTCGTCCGTCCGCTCAATTCGCTCTCCTTTCGGGCTATTCGCGATGAACGATTTACTAGACAGCTTGATTTAGGAAAGCCGTCAAAGACTGGATCACGAGATATGGCTGATATGGGAAGAGGCGGGGGGGGGGGGGGGGGAGGGAGGGAACTGGAAGAAGAAAAAGAAGAAAGCAATCACGAACACACACATACACGAAAGCACGCGATACCGAAAACATGCACGCACGCAAAAATTGAAAACGCTCGTGCGCGACCAAATTTACGATGTCTTTTTTTTTGCGTATCGCTCAAGGATATTAAAAGAGTGCCGCCGGAGATTTATCGCGGTGCGATTCCTTCTCCACGAGTAGCCTCTCAAATATAGTAAGTAATCAAATATATCGTTTCTCGTAGAGAGAATATGCAATTTCGACAAAATATTTACCGACATGGGCGAAAAGCCGCTGATGAACTGTGCAAAAATCTTGAAAACCGCCATAGTAATAACGAGCGCCGTTTAGTAAAAATATATCTCTATTTTTTCTCTCTCTCTCTCTCTCTCTCTCATATCCTAGATATAAAGCACTATATATTACAGATATACCTGGACAGAGCGTAAAGTATCGTTTCAGGTCAAGAGAGTAAAATTCAAGTAGTCGAGATACAGTTCTAGTTAACCGTATATTTATAGGTCGCATAAATGAGGCGCTCTATAAAAGAACAAACCTTAACGTAAAAAAAAAAAAAAAAAAAAAAAAAAAAAGTCATATGTAAATCGATACGGAAATCGAGTCTTATTTTTGCTGGCTGATTATCGTTTAACTGCACCTAATTATGCTATCTGATAAAAGCTCTTTTCGCTCTTCTTCTGCGCTCCATCTTTTTTTTGACGTGTCAATCCGTCGCGTTCGAAACGTCTCAATTTTAGAAAATCACGAGATCCGAATCGTCGGGACAAAAAAAACGCCCAATCTTCGAGGTCGAAGGCGCCGAGAAACGAAGTGTCAGGCGGCGACAAATGTAGAGTATCCGGTATGCGGTGGTGCGCGAGCGTAAGCTTCTAGAAAAAGAAAAGAAGCTGCAAAACCTCTTTAATCTTTCTGGCAGGCTAATTACGCGACAGAAGTGTTCCGCCATGCGGCTCGTACTTCCTTTTTAACGGCCAGTACTCGAGCAGCGACCGCGCAACTAACTGGCGGATTTAAACTCTACCCTAGAGTGACGTAAATATACAACGTGCTGATTTTAAAATTAATCTTATTGAAAACAATCACTTTTTCATCACGCATTAAAAATTTTAATATATTAATGATGAGTAATTTATATACCACGCGGAAAAAAAAAAGTGAATTTCACGCGTTGACATATCATTCACATTAGAAAGGGTAATGAGATTTACACAAGAGAGTGCATCATCTTTATGGTAAATGAGATGCAGAAGAGCCGTTGTTTATTTTTTCAAACTTGCTGATGGACGGCTGACTTACACGATGATGCGCGAATAACGCCACTCGATCATGCTTAGGTCTCGGGATATTTCAGCATCGTAAGCAAGAATGATAATTCTGTGCTATTATATAATAATGATAAAAAATGAGTTACTGCGCGCAATTAATTCGTCATAAAAATAATGCGCATCCAGGATTTCAACTTAATTGTTTCTTAATTATCTGCAAGTGAATTTTTCTTCGAGACATTTTTAATTCAATCGGTCAACATTGAAGCAACCAGTTTAGTTTTGATAAATTGTACGTCATTAAATAGCAAGAATATTAAAAATGAAATAAAAATGACTAACTGCGGAGATCCAATTAAAAAATCAGTTATCCGTAATAAACCTTTCCTTTATTTACGCGATGTCAAGTCAAGAGCTATTTCTCTTCGCTGAGAAGCGGATAACAGGAACAAGCGAAATACAATTGAAGAGAAATATCGATCGCATAACCGCTTCATAATCAAAAATTCCATTAATTAGAAAGTCTTCTCGATACAATTTCTCGACGATCCAACCTATGATGTGCTGCATTATCGAAATTTATGTCGCGCTTTAATCGGAAACGTACTTCATTACCGGAACACTCTGTCGGATTTCTGGTGAGCGACGTTTTCATAACTTTTCAGAGAAGATTAAGTCTCGAGTAACAGCGACGTAGCGGAAAAAAGGTTCTCGAGGAGATATCTCATAGCTTGAAGGCGAGTGATGATGAAAATGAGCGACAGTCGACCGCGATCGGCCCTCGTTTTCAGTGAGATCGCCTAGAGCTTTCTGGGCGGAAAGTTCAAGTTTTGCAAAAATCACCCCGCGATAGAGGTAAAAGAGAACGAGTACGTACTCGAAGGATCCGACATACCGACAACCGCAACCCTCCCCTTTCCCCCTCGTCTAAGAGCAGGAACTGTGACACATTACTGATAATGTAAATGTTATTACGAGAAAATTATACATGTACCGTTCCTTTTAATTTCTTTCCCCCTTTCGGTGCTTGATACATGGCACACTTGGCAAAGATTATTCGCACTAAGAATTTTTAATAACGACGAACCTCGATCGATATCTCTCTTCACTGGTGCAGCGATTGATTCCAATATTCGAAAAGAGCTGATTTTTCAACACGCAACGATGCTGCAGACATCAAAACGCTCAAGTGCCATCATGCTCTCTATCCCTAGTTGCAATTTCGAACAAGATGAAAGAACCATCATAGAAAGGGAGAGGCAAAGAGAGGATACAAACCGCTGGTATACCTATGTTGAAAATCGATAACAATAAGCAGTAACGGAGATCGACATAAGCCGCTGATCGACGAGACTGAATTTAATGGAGAACATTCCCAAAGGGAATAGGTAGACAGGTCGTTACATCGGTAGGCATCGTTATTACTTCGGGCAGCTTCATACGATACGTGCTTTCTCGGCGATTCTATCCAGATACACAGGGATACGTCAAGGAAAAAAAAACTCACGAAAACTCAATCAATTTTGCAAGCTACTTTAACGACCACGACTGCGATTAATATCGGCTTTGTATCCGCGATCGTCGCACAAAAAGAAGAAGCTAACGCCCGCTCTGAGCGTGCAAATTCTTTGACCGTCGAAAGGACACAGTGTGAAAATAAGTAGCATCATGAAGAGGGAAATTTATTGCACCGCCGAATAAATTTCTTTAGCAGATTGTCGCAAGGTTGCACGAAGATGCAAATTACTTGCAAAAGATCGCACCTCTCTTTCTTTCTTTCTCTACCTCTGGAGTATAGAATGCATAGCGCAAACGATATTCCTCCTTCGCATGTTCCATTTCCGCGTGGATGTACATGATAAAGGAATGTCATACGTCGCTCGTGCCATTCTTTATAAAACTTTCAGTATTTCTTCGAGCGCTACGACGTCATAGAAAATATCATACGTGTACCTCACGCACAAAAAGAGAGAGAGAGAGAGAGAGAGAGAGAGAGAGACGCTATGCAAAAAAAAAAAAAAAAAAAAAAAAAAAAAAAGTACAGTCCGTCCGCGCGGTTTACAGATGCGGAATATTAAACAGCTTGGGACGAGCATGAATCTCTCCCATTGGGCGACGACGATGCACTGCGTCTATGTATATCGGAATTAACAATTCGACAAAACTGGTGCACGCGCGTTCGATTTTTCCATTGTTATACAGAAAAACGAAAAAGTAAAAAAAAAAAAAAAATTGCAAAGCAATGACCTGTACGGATAATATTTTTCAATAATATTCGAAAAGAAAAATATATGCGTGATGCATTCATACTTGTCGAATACAAATTGACGGAAGCGATGTATAGTATATAGAATAACGAAAAAAAGAACAAAAATTCATTGAAAAAAATCCATGGAAAAAAGATGCTTCTCCCCGAAGAAGATGATTTTTTATTTCATAATTCGGCGTGTCGCCCCACGATAATGATGCGACCAAGTAAGAGAGCGAGACGAACATTACGTTTGAAAATTTTTCACGTTTGTTCAACATCCAAGAGCTGACACGAAAGTATCCGATACTTGGAGACCCACATATGGTCGATTTAGAATTACACGTCGCTCGATCATTCCTCGGGAGACGTCTGAGAGCATCGCGATACGCCGCGTATCTGGGGGCGAGGATGGAATGACAGCTCGGGGTGGCCGCGAGGAACATTGACCGATCGTTTTATTAACCTGATCTTCGGCGAAGTAATAGTCATTTTTCTGCGCGGGTCGCCCTCCCCGGCAGACGAAAGCAACCGCCGTCGTCGTGACAGCGACCTGTCCGGTAACCCCGATCCATTATATGTCGGTTGACAGCGCAAACAGCGTCGTCGTGCTTCTAGCCGACGACCAATGCATTTCAAATAGAGGCATTTACGGGCGTCGTGGCTTTTATGCGGCGTCGCGCGCGAGAGAAGAAGGGCATAAGTAGATAAAGAGTGTACACGTAAGATCAGATCACATATCTTGCGCATTCGTATACAAAGGCTATTCTATAAAACAATTTAGATATTTATTTATTTAGAGAATAAACGGAGAAAAATCTGCCTCGCTCAAAAGAATATTTTACTAACGTAGACAGATTTCTAGATGTCTCAATTAAAATTTATTGCTATTTTTTGCATCCGTATGTTGAATATTGTTTGTCACATATAGAATTTATAGCAACAATATTCTAGCAATACCTCTGGAAAATTTAAATCTCATTGCCAAATATAATTGTCCTTAACAGTAGACCTTAAAAATAGACACCAAAATTTTCTGTCTAAATTACTCTAATAGTACAGATATATATATATAAATTCCGTCTCTATCATTTAAAATTTAAATTGTTTAAGTACAAAACATACGCAGTATACACTATTTGCCAATCATTTATCTGTTTCAATTAATTTTTTACACCGACAAAATTGTTGTTCAAGTTGCAAGATTATT
Source organism: Anoplolepis gracilipes (assembly GCF_047496725.1). Taxonomy (NCBI): domain Eukaryota; kingdom Metazoa; phylum Arthropoda; class Insecta; order Hymenoptera; family Formicidae; genus Anoplolepis; species Anoplolepis gracilipes. Next base: position 530,341 of record NC_132970.1, on the reverse strand, counting down.
TTTTTGAATGCATAATACTTCGCGTAATAAGTTCTCATTCGTCTCGGTGTGTTTTTTAATAGTGTCAAGTAAGTCGTATACAATTTACACGGAATGTATTATTACACGGTTATTCTTCAACGGAGGGGCTTGACAAGGGAAGAAAAGCATTCTCGCGGAGTGCTGAATGTGACGTAAACACTTCGACGGCGCCAACGGTAGGAGACCCGGCAGGAATTCATTAGTAAACTTCTCCTACGGGGAGTAGGACTCGTCGGCGTTTAAAGAAATTACTTCGAGCACTTCAAGGGGAACCGCGAATTATGGCGTTTCTCTTCGCGAACGAATCAAGAAAAGACGTTCGCGCTTACTGACAAAAAGATGAAGTCATGTCGCGGCTTGGAGATTGAATACTTAAAAATTGACATATTTTTCACCAAAGGAGCAAAAAGTGACACACGGAAAGGGAGAGAAAAAAATAGTTTCTTTTTTTTTTTTTTTTTTTTTTTTTATATTCTCGAGACATAGCCGGTATGTTGTCGAGAATAAGAAATATGCGCGACTCGGAATGCGAGACTCTCGCTAGGAATTGCATCCACGTGTTACACGTCGCTTTCGCTTGAAATGACAGAAGCTGATCTTATGATTAGATGAGTTTGTTTTTTTTTTCTGTTTTTCAAGACGAGGAAAAATTCAACCGCTCTTATTCATATTTCACACAAGAAGACTACTAACGAAAGACTAGGGTCTCAATAGATTAATTAACGTATATTATGTAGAGATTATAAATTATTAGATTCTGCATTGTGGCTGTTTTCAAGTTGCAACCGCTTGTCTCGCAAGGTATTTTCCAATGTTTCCACAAGTACGTCTTCTCCCCACGTAATGCCACGTTTTGTCGCGCAACTCTCTCCTTCTTTGATAAAAATTTTCATCTCTTAATTTCGATTAACTTTTGCAAGACGCAAATTTAAAAAATGCCTTACAACCAAGATTAAAATGTTACTTGATGTAAGCTTAATAAAATGCATGACACAATGTTAAAGCGATAAATTAAATGCTCTTTCAGAGCATTTTACAGTCTCGAATTGTAGATTTGAAAGAAATTGCAAAAGATGAAAGATATCATGTGAAAAATCAATTTCATTAATTTTAGGCGAATTGAAATATATGAACAAAGACATTTCTCTGTCACATTCGCGTCATTGCTGCTCTGTAATCAAAAAACTCGCGACGGAACATCACATGACGAAAGGAAGAGATTTTGGATTAAGCGACGAGTGACGGAGGGTTGGCGGCGAGATTAACCCTCAGCGCTCCTGTATTTTCTCTCATCGAAGACGAGTGCGGACCTCGTCTTTCGAAACTAAGCCTTTGATGATCCACCAAAATCTTTTCGAGCGTGATCAAAATACAAATCTCGTTTACATGGTCTGGTGAGAAATTTCGAAACCTATCCACACCGTCATCAAAATTGCAATATTATCTCACTCGAGCAATACTCAATTAAACATGCAAATATTATGAAAAGTCGATATATAGAATATTAAACATTCAATAAATATTAGCAATATTTAACAATGTGCAATCAAATGTGACATATTTAATACAAATTAATTAAAAACAGTCAAAGGTATAAAAATGATGTTTAATAAAAAATGATATTTTTCAATTATTAGTTAATAATTTAAATAACTATTGAAATAAAATGCAGCAGTTTCTCGCACAGTTCAACGAGTTTCGATCAAAGGTCGATATTCTTTTATGTGCTTAGAGAAACGTGAAATTGTGTCTCCTTGACGGCAACTTTCGTAATCAATGCTCGTTAATGAACAAAATAAATTTCCAATTATGGCCATTATCTACGGGATGTTTCGCTGATATTATCGATGACGCGATACTCGAACGGCGAGGCGCACGCGTTATAATGTACTTAACTTGTGCCTCCGAGCATGTTAGCTCTCTGTCTCGAGATTACGTAACACGTTATACAACTTGTATGGCAACTGTTGTCGGTGGCAACTTTTCCCCACCTGTCACGTGGCCTATTAAAGAGGGTACATTGCCAATTCACCCCGTAATGTGCGACGCGATGATTAACATCGCCCGTCATTTAAACCGTGAACAAAGGCAATACATATAGAACACAGCGCCGTTTAACATGCTCCATTAATTAAAAGCGACGTCATTTTTCTCGCACTTCCCTTTGCCCCCTCTTCTGTGTTTATTAAAAACATTACAATAGCGTAAACGTTACATTCTTACGTTTCATTTTTCCTTTTTTTTTTTTTTCCCTTGATAATTACGTCCAATTTGCTAGTGTCGCGTGAAACGGATATCAAAAAAATATAACAATAATCATTTCTCTTTTTTTTTTTTTTTTTTTTGTAAAATATGCTTATTATCATGTTATATAGTGTTATTGTAGCAAGAAAGGAAATGAGCTAAAAAATGTTGAAGTTTCTCAAAAATTTGAAAAGAAAGTTAATTTAGTATAGAAAAATCGAAAATAATGATTTAAAAAAAAGATGGAAGAAGGAAAAAAGGACAGTGGCTCTAAAATGAAACAGGAATAGAGAAAATTAATCATTTTAAATACTTGGGTTATATATTAGAAAGAAATAACAGGTACATATTAAGGAAACAATTTAAAAATATTATGTGTGCCATGAAACAAATATAAAGCAAATAAAGAAAAGAAAATTTATAGAATATTTTAAGAGAAAGATATGAATATTTGATCATTTATAATAAAGAGTATGTTAATATTTGGAGCAGAAATCTGGGAATGGAAGAAATATGAGATGTTTTAAAGATGCCAGGATAAATATATACAATAAACGCTAAAGTTAGACTGAAATACATATAATATATTGTTAGGAAAGAAACCAAAAAGCAGAATTTGAAAATAGAAACAGGTAAAAGAACAAACTTGAAAGAAGAAATTGAGAGACATAATATACTGAAGAAATATTTTAGGGAAATAGAGAATCTATAATAAAAACAAATGGGAGAGAAATAGATAAATGTATTTTCGTGGATGAAATGTCTGGGATATAAATTAAAAGATTAAGCGAGGGTTCGAAGTAATAAGTTAATAAATAACCGCAAGAGACTCAAAAATAGATACAACAATAAGATTCAGAATTGTAAATATGATATAAGAAGAGAGTTATATACAATAGAGGAACCCTAGAATATTTAAGAAAACAAGGGCAGAAGCTTTTTAAAAAATTATTGCAAGATTTAGATGTGGGAACGAAGAATTGCGTAATAAATTCTAGCGTGAACAAGAAAAAAATATATGTATAATTTGTCAGAAAATCACTAAAATCAAAATGTTGGAGCATTTAGAAAATAACTGTATCGATTAGAAAGATTAAAAATAGCACACGAATGATTCATATTTTAGGAGAGAGCGAATTAACTGAATGAAACAAATTGTAAGGACAAGGAAAAAAATACGACCAAAGAAAATAACCTTAAGAAAAAAATAATATAAAATTCCTAATGAATAAATAATATAAAATAATAAATTTCAAGTTAAAGACTGCTATTTATGATTTATTTATAATTATTTAAGTCTGATATAATTATTATAAAAAAAGGTAGCATCAAATCAAGTTACGAGGTAAAAACTAATTAAATTAAATTAAGAGATACTATCATGTAAAACATATTTTATACATATACACGACATTACTATAATTTTTTAAAAACCCGCTTTTCACACAAAACCGAAAGACTATCTATCTATTATAATTTATACCGTCCAACGCAATCTCTCAATTTATTTGCGTAAAAACGTATATGTGATAATAGATATTTACAGAAATATCACGCTAATGACACGTATTATTAAATTACAATCGCAACGTGCGAGCAAAAGGCAATATTAATTACCTGTAATAATGTAAGATAATCTAACATTTCAGTATCTTTAAAGGATTAATGTTTGAATTAGAACGGCGCGGCGGGCTGTTTGAGGTTGAATAGCGCATCTAATCACCCGAGTGATGTCGCAAGCTTGATTAGTCCTAAACTCACATTATATCATCTTCAATGTTCTATGGACTGGTTGTCAAAAAAAAAAAAAAAAAAAAAAAAAAAGAATCGAAAACAGATTCGCTGCAAGCGTCCAATTAGTTTATCGGATCAAATTGATTTATTACACTTTCAACTCGATCCACATGTACATGTGTATAATAAATTGCGAACATTTGATCAAATAAAAAATATTTAGACGATTAAAAAAATAATTTAAATTTTAATACGGGCGTACGTATCGCGCAAAGTAAATTTAGACATTAAACAATACCCTCTTCTCTGCGAAACAAATATCTTGGAAAGTAACTTGTATATTGATATAAAGTTTGGCGAAATGGTTTACTATACATATAACAACGCAGTTATACACACTAAAAGTTTCAGCTCGCAACTGCATTATCTAATACGGAGCATTATCTCAGGGAAGAAATTCTGCCGAAGGAATCTCTTCGAAACTCATCAAGAATGTCTATAAATGCGATTTAATCTAGGTAGAGTGAGTCGTATTCCGGAGACAAAAGTTTTACCATCCGGCGCATTGGATTCCAGTTTCGAAAAGCTACCTTTTCGATTTGTCATGGTGCGCGAAACGCGCGACTTTTTTAAAAGTCGTGCATTGCACAAGGAAAGTGATTAATCGTTCCAATGGCCACGACATCGCTCGTTTGTATACATTTCGGTGCGCTGTAAACTTGCAGCACGAAAGTTTTAACACGGCAAACTCGCGTACACAACAAAGACAGCTTCCTAGTTCAATTCTTAAAGAAACAATGAAACAATGAAATTGTCTTTAGGAAATATATCACACAAGGACAACGAGACGCGATGAACTCTCACGTACAAACCGATTATAAACGCGATTCGGAAGATGTATAATTTTATCTACATCTACTTTTACTTAGATTGTGGAAAATGTTAAGAGATAAATATCGTTTGTAAGCTTGAATATGCAAGTAGAATCATTAGTTGTTATTTGATAGATTATCTGCCGGTGAAAAACACAACTGTAATTAATTAATTGCGAGATTAATTATTCAGTTGTTTAATTCATTTTCTCGTAATAGCAAAATATTAGTCTAATTAACTTAATCCGCTCTTAATGAAGTTCGTATATGTTACAACAAAACTTTGGTTATTACGAGTCTCGTTCCAATAATTAAACTCCGCGTTTTATAATTGCACAAAAAAAAAAAAAAAAAAAAAAAAAAAATAGCATCTCCATCAAGTAGAAATTTTCTCTCTTTCTGCAGCTCTTGCGTTTTTCTTGCATGATCTTAGATTTTTTAATCGACGCTGTGTATTCAAACAAAAGTCTCTTAAACGAAACTTGAAGACAAAAATTGCGTGCAACTCGGCCAAACTAAAATTGCAGCGGTTGTCGTTCGAGCATTTAGTGGATAGTCCGCGGTGCGGTGAAAAAGACGGCTTATCCTAGCCGCATTAAAACTTTAACGTTATCTACAGAGAGAGAGAGAGAGAGAGAGAGAGAGAGAGAGAAAGAGAGAGAGAGAGAGAGACGCGGAGATGGAACGAAATGACGGCGGATAGCGTGCAGAGAAAATTCGCGGTTTTCGACACTTAAATACATAACGACACGAAAGCGCCCGAGTGACTTTCTCTGAGATAAAACCAATTTTGCCTTTTTAAGACGTTTGGTTCGCGAGCAAAGAGAGTAAAAACGTGACGCGTGCGAGAAACGAGCTTCACGGTTGTTGTACATTACTTGCGGCGGCAAATTGCTAGGGAATAATACAAATGTAGTTGGAGAACAGGCGTAATGGCCACTAACTGCGACGTGTGGTTCGTTCCACGTTATCGATACTAAATTTCGCGCAAGGTAGAAAAGGACAGCCAAAACTTGCTCCTAACAGGGAGAGAGAGAGAGAGAGAGAGAGAGAGAGAGAGAGAGAGAGAGAGAGAGAGAGAGAGAGAGAGAGAGAGAGAGAGAGAGAGAGAGAGAGAGAGAGAGAGAGAGAGAGAGAGAGAGAGAGGGAGAAAAGGAGGAGGAAGGACATTGATGTAATAGCGCCGATATATCGGCACGAACGAGCATCCAAGCTTCCGCATGACACGGCTCCGGGATCGTACATAAGCGCCAGCCCGAACAACAAATGACCGTCCGTCGCGGGTTGTTGCGGAAGGGTACGACATCCGGTTCTACAGGCGGACGGAACGCGTGATCGATCATTATTGGAGAGCGCCGCCTCGTCCTTTCTCGTCGCTCTCTCGCGTATACTTCAACCTGCCGCGATATCTCGTGAGTCCATCACATCGGGGTGTTCCTGAAGACTGGCTTACTTCGCTAGTTAATCTCCATAACTGAAGTTTGATCCGAGCGCAAAGCTGACTAAAACTAAAATGTTTATTCAACGAGAGACGCCGGATCGACTGAGGAACGGGCGAACGCGCCCTCTCTCTCTTTCTCTCTCTCTCGTTTTAAATAATTATGTAATTAAGTAAAATAATTTAATCTTTCAAATCGGGACGCTTTAATGTTGAAATTTCATGAGATGAATGTTTACGAATAAACGAGAATGAAATAATAAACGTTATTTAAAAGTAAAAGATTGCTTCATTATTGCATAAAATTTTCACAAATGTCTAAAATACGAAATTTATGAATATAATGAATTTAGTCCAAAACAAGAATAATATTATCCGTTCTCGCTTTGTCGATAAATTATTTTAATAATAATTACGAAAAGACGTGACGTCGCGGTGAGGTCGCGGCTGTCACTATGCTAACGTAAAACAAAACGGGCGCAAATTGGTATTGGAATTCCATTATGTTGCGAATGGATGCGTGTGGACCGACCTAATTCGATCGAAATGATCTTTAAACAGGGTTTATAGGGTCTTTAAAATTTCCATGAATACGAGAGGCTACAGTGGCGAATAGATACGGTATCATTTCGAGATTCTATATATGTTGGCTAATGATAGACATTGGTGCTCCAGATTGGTGCGCAATGAATTGACGATAACGTTTCGGCATATTTATTTTCAATTTCGATATCTGATTAATAATAAGTATCAAAGATATCGTTCATCAATGTATGAATTTAACAATTCTAAATATTATCGAACCGCACGATTAAAATAATTTTCGTTTCGATATCTGAGTTTAGACCCTCTTACAAGGAGAGGTCATGTACTCTGCTTCACCGATTTTGATAAAAATTTTTTTGCGAGTAGTAGTCGTCCAATAAAGGTTCCTTGCAAAATTATTCGATGCACTTTTCGAAATTTGCAGAGAAAGAAAATATTTCATAAAGAAAAGTTATTTTTTTTAAATATATTTTTTTTCTTTATGAATTTTTTTTCTGCAAATTCGGAGAAGTGCATCAAATGGCTTTGCAAGGAAACTTCATTGGACGATAACTACGTATAAAAAAATTTTTATCAAAATCGGTGAAGCAGAGTACATGACCTCTTCTTGTTAGACACATAAATCTGCTCTCTGGCTTGACCCAGAATCGAAATTTTTCATTTATCCATCTACTGTTAACTCTATCGTATAAAATTTCTGTTCAATTTCTAATCAATCTATTATATAATTATTTTCAGCCATCACAGAAGACTCGCCCGTTAATTTCGAATAAGATGGAGTTCCATCGAGCTCGTACAGTTCACAGACACGCCACTGGTCCGAAAATCACTGGTCCAGCTAGTAGAGCAACGTCTTTCCGCCGTCACCGCTATACCGGCCGGAAGGCGAGGAGACTCCGTAATTATGACGCCATTATCGTCGCGCCGAGGGCGCTTAATTACACGGCGCTAGAAGCCCTGGCATACGTTGCGAAGCAAGTTACGTTAAGACGCTCGCGGGAATACTTACTCGAGAGATGTGGCGAGGGCGAAGGCCGCGGGTCGCACCGCGGAGATGGAAGTAAACGGCGGGACCTGACATAATTTTAACCCGCCGGGTCTTGTTAATTACAAGGCGCGTCGTGTACGCCATGTGGCAGTTTCTGATCACCACGACCTACACTGCAGTCTGTGCCATAACAACATAACGCGCTTTCTCTGATTACACGTTGCATCGAGAAAAGCACATTTTTTAGCTGTGATTTTTAAAGGATAAAAAGAGAAACTTTATATAAGACACAAAAACATATCCTCGGAAATATTTTTACTGTTGCAGAATTTGCTATATATAAACACTTGAAATATTCTCTGCTACTTATACATATATTACTGTACATTGGTAAAATAATACAATCAACTCAAATGAGATAAATTTGACGCTCATGAATTTATATCAATATTTTTATCGACAACATAAATATCCGTAAAATATGGACGCAATTATGGTAATTACATCTCTCTCCTTCAGTATGCAATAACAACTGGCCTATCATGTAAATAATACGTGTATACCTTGTTGCAATTCCTTGCTGAATACTGTGGGAAGGATGTACAGTCACTATACACAGATATCAGGCAAATAATATAACGCGCTTTTTCTGATTACACGTTGCATCGAGAAAAGCACATTTTTTAGCTGTGATTTTTAAAGGATAAAAAGAGAAACTTTATATAAGACACAAAAACGTATCCTCGGAAATATTTTCACTGTTGCAGAATTTGCTATATATAAACACTTGAAATATTCTCTGCTACTTATACATATATTACTGTATATTGGTAAAATAATACAATCAACTCAAATGAGATAAATTTGACGCTCATGAATTTATATCAATATTTTTATCGACAACATAAATATCCGTAAAATATGGACGCAATTATGGTAATTACATCTCTCCCCTTCAGTATGCAATAACAACTGGCCTATCATGTAAATAATACGTGTATACCTTGTTGCAATTCCTTGCTGAATACTATGGGAAGGATGTACAGTCACTATACGCGGATATCAGGCAAACAATCGCTCATGTACAAACGAAACGTACAAACAGATCCGTTGATACGTACACACATATTACAGAGACGAACGTTTGCGTACGCATCACAACATCATGCTAACTGCATGTCATTCCTCATCGAGGCAATACGCATTGTTGTTTGTTAATTTGGTGAGAAACTATATAAAAATAAAGGTTTTTCTTTTAAATTTTCATCTTTTTATTTCGTGCAGTATGGCTCGAACTAAAGAAGAAGCTACATGCTACAAAGTCCACGTTAATTGAATAGTATTGTTTATATTACGTGCTCCTGGTTTTTGATTAAGTTTGCTCGTCATCTTGGCACTCCATTAGTACGATCACATCGGCGCGCGACTCTAATGTCGGTGAGTCGTGAAAAATGAACGAGTATAAAAATTCAAGGCGTCTGGAAACTAATGAGTGGTGACGGTACATGACGTATATATATATATATATATATATATATATGCAATGTACGCATTTCCTGCAATATAACGCGGTCAACCACCAGGCAAACGACCAACCACCTAGGCTTCAGTAGGCTCTTTCGCTAACGATCGCACTCCAAATTACAGGCGGAATCTGGGGCATAGCCGCAATACGGCATTTCGGCCGGGATATGAGACACGAGGTTATAGAGAGCCTTTCGCCAAGATAACGGACGGAAGTTGTCCGTTTATCGATGCCAAAACGGAAGCCGTATCGCGAATAAAGCGCGACAAACAATCGCAAATAATAACTGGATAATAGCTGGTGGTCATTTTGCAAGGAACGATGACGCATTCGAAAAATCGCAATGACGGTAGAAATGCATTCGTTGCCCGCATTCTCGTGGCGCGCATTCTGTAACTCGCTAAATAGAATACAAATTGCGTCATAGAGGAAATTAGCCACGTAACGCGTTTTCACTTAATTGCGGCAAATACAGCCTCCCCCTCCCCAACCCTGCTGCCCTCCACTCGAATCGGCAACCGGGAACGCGCGTCGCGTGGCTGATAATTCGCGAGATAATTCACGAAATTTCAGAGTGAGTTTCTCGGTATTACAGCAGTCAATATAATTGACGAGCAACGGGCAGTACGTCGCGGCGTGAAATTGAATTAAAGCACTGTCAACCGGTCCCGGTAGCAACTGTTACTGCAAATTTGTACGACACGTTCAACAGTGTTCACAGGACGACACCTCGTGTCAACGGATATAATAATAATCATACGTCGGAAACTGCATCGGTTTGCCCTTATTTTTTCAGGAAACACAATTTATCGATCAGCGCGCGATGGTGCGCGACGAGTTCCATCGAGTTCCGCATTTAATAGCGTGCCGATCAACCTTATTGTCGTTTAATCCAAGTCTCGCGCTGATGATATTGCTGTTTAATCATACGTAATTACATATCGGCGCGGTTAACGTTGACTCTCGTGATTCCGAATCGAGCCGAATATTCGAATCGCGATTTCGCAACGTTGCGTGATATATTTGTGCAACAATTTATTTCGTGACCGCAAAGCGATGACCCTACCTCTCCCGCTCCCCCCCCCCCCCGCCCTCGCCTCACAATCCAATTATAAATTCATATTTATTACCGTTAATTAAATGAATATTTCTACTTTTAAAAAACCTCGAAAATACTCTCATGTAAAACGGTTCGATTTCGAAACGTATAATTAGATGGACAAAGAAACCTTAGCAATCAAAGAGAACGTCAGAAAATACTTTGTCCAACGTGATCAATCTATCGTTGTTAAATAGAGCAAGTAAAGAGTTATGGCACTCGTGATACTTTTATATCGTAAGATCGATTTAAAGTTCGCGCATCCTGACAGAGTTCGGACTCCCCGAGGAAACTGCTGAGATAGCGAAATCCTAGACAACTTTTTGCTTTCAATGAGCGTCGATAAAACTGAAATTGATAAGAAAACGAAAAATGTCATTATCCAAAACGTTCCGTAACTATTTCTCAAAAAAATATACGCAAGCTCCAACTAATTTTGATCTTTAATTCTACAAGCACCTTTAACCGTGTGATTTTACTTTTACTTCAAATGGCTGTCCATAAAAAAAGTTCTACAAAATTAGAATCATACATTTTTACAAAGGAATATAATATTCAGGTATTTTTCTATCTTAACTTTGTAACTACATCTCAAAATTTAAATTAAAACCTACAAAGTTAAAGCGATATAAATTAAATTTGCAAAAATTTTCCTTGCTCGGAAAATTGCCGGAACGGCATTGCAAAATTTCATTGAAAGATCACGGGAATAGTAATACGGGTTGTATAAATTCGCGAAAAGCGAATTCGTCCACGAAGGAAGAACTAACTCAAACCGAGCGGGTCACCAAGTTCTTTAAACGTAACGTAGTGCCCGCGTCTCAGCTCGCGGAAGCCGCCCGAGGATTTAAGTTCGCAAACTTCAAACTTTGTCTAATTACGGTCTGTAAAGATCTTGATGTTCGAAACGCCCTGCTCTTCCATCAACCCAAATACACCGATTAAACGTATATATATATATATATTCGTGTTAAATGTTATCCATTCTTAGCTTTTCAATCTATAAAATAAATCTAAATACAAGATTTTTCCAAAAAACATATATATGCAAAAATTCTCGTTATTACTTCATGATATACAGATACTTTAAATTTTTCTCTTACAAAAAAAAAAAAAAAAAAAGAAAAGAATTTTATTAGTTTCCACAATTATTGCAGAGCTTTTTACATTGCGTTTATTTACTTTTTTATTTAAGCCGATTCCACAAACTGACCATAAAATCTCACTTCACGGAACGAGAATGCGAATTTATCGTTGCTCTGCAAAATGTGATACTTAAATCGAATGCTATTCAGTGCAAGTGCAACACACTGTATCCGCTAGTATATAGACACTAAGAAAAATCCGCTTTACAAATTTTTACGATATCATTGCCACTAACGGTGTTTTCGTAAAAATTCCCACGATAGAGACTAGACGGTGGAAATGCAACGACGGGCGTACACATGTACACGCAAAATATAGAAAAAGGAAAATATACATATATATATATATATATATATTCCTAAAGCAAGAACAAAATCAGGAAATATGATTCGAGTCATATTGATGTGCACCACGTTCAGTCGGATACGAGCTGGCACAAATATTTCGAGCATCGAATGTCAAACGAGCCGGTAAAGCGTAGCGAAGCAAAACGGGATTATTGTACCGTACGAGAAGCGAATTGAGACACTTTGATGTTTTTATGTGCTACAAACGTATTTTCATTGGCGTCGATGTAACGAAAAAAGAGCAAAATCAGCTTCAGCGAGACGTGTTTACACTTCCATGAATGAACAGAAATAAGTTTGAGATATCAATGGTCTGGTGAATAGCTGGTCGATATATAAAAGTGAAAAATGAAAAGTATATTCATTTAACGTCAAGAATAAAATCGTTTTGATATATCACTGTTCGAATGTTTTCTTGCGAAATTCAGAATTATTTATCGCCGACACGTAAAATGTTTATCAATAATATTCTATAATCGCTAATTGTTACATAAAATGTACAAGATTCAAATGTATGAAAATGCAAATCAGGTCATATGTTACGATAACTTTACAGATAAAGTAGTATCTGCTTGTGTTACAATTGATAACAATAATTAATTGTTCACGCTGTATTTTAATGAAGAATATTTGCGAGAGATCGATAATTTTATTTGTAGCGTTTCGGAATATGACTACGACAAAATTATCGCGACATTTCAGAGCCTGATAATGTTATTAGTAATGTAATAAATAAAGAAGATTGAAATGTATGAAAACTCGAATCAGGCTGCATGTTACGATAACTTTACAGATAAGATAATATCCACTTGTGCTACAATCGATAGCAATAATTAATCATTTCACGTCGGATTTTAACAAAGGATGTCCGTTGAAAGATATCGATAACTTTATTAAGCGTTTCAGAATATGACTATGACGGAGTTATCGGGACGCGAGAGCGACATTTCAGAGTTCGATAATGTTATCGGTAATATAGCGTGCACCAACATACCGGGCGGAAACGCGCGATCGTCTATTCGATCCGGGATCCGGCAATACATTCGCGTACGATGGAACACAGCAGATAGAGGTATTCGTATCGCCGGCGTATTTAAGTTCGAAGCATTCTCCAATAATAGGAATAGAGACCGTCCTGGAATCCGGCATAAATACGCCCCAGAATTCTCCGCTATATTACTTTACTATTGGCTGACGTGCGGCACGGAAAAATTCACGAGGGTTCGTTGTACGCGATTTTTCCTCCGCACCATCCCTCCTTCCTTTAAAGGCTCCTACACATCATCGGCTGTGAATTATGTACGACGAGATGAGTAAGCATATTTCTTATCTCCCATTCAAAGGTGCTTAATTTAACAAATCTGTATAAAAACGAACGATCAGATAGCGATAATCAGTGTTTCATGTAGACAACGTTGAAGTCATCTAGATAAAGATAAGACATTCAATATTTTATTTCAAATAAGAGAAAGATAATTTATTTCAAGTTTATCTAGATAAAATTATAATACATACACCTTATCTAGATGATTTTAAGATTAAATAAAATTTGCTTTGAAAAATATAATTAAGGAAAAAATGAAAATATTATAATCGTATGCTGCTGTCGAATCTGACACCACTGAGTTAGTGTATACTATATGTTGAATAATTCATGAAGCATTGATTGTGTTGAACAAAACTCAGCGTTTAGTAAGTGCGTTTAGTGATCCTTTAATATGATTGGATCTTATTTTTGAGTTGCCTTTGAAAATAAATCTAAGAACGGAATATTTATTTATTTATTAAAAAGTACTTATTAAGGATAAAGTTTTGTTGATTGCAGAATTATCTTAAATAATTTAAAGCAGATAATCCATTTCTAAGATAAAGATATAAATATTTCATTATTATCTAGATATAGATGAAATAAAGCAGTTGCTTCAACTAAATGATTATCTAGATAACAGAAAATACTAGCGATAATTATCATCGAGATGCTTTGAATCTCGCAATTCAATGCAATTCCTCTTATTATCGCTTGTTATATTATATTTATATGATTGCTTGCGAATTCTTTTATTACAAGTTAAACGTCATTTAATTTTCGCTTACTCTAGTTCATCGTTTGCTGATGTGCACGTGTCTTTAGCAGATAATATCGAAGCGAAATGGCCTAATACATCGTCGCACGCGACGCCGTCCTTTCGTTACCGAAATAAGCCAATATAATTATTTGCTCCGTTAGTTTTTGCGAGGCACCGAAAACATTCGGCCAAAACCTCATCTGCAGTTACGCATTCCTGCCGCGTGCCAGACTACATCCCGATCACCCGCTATACAAATTGGTCGCGTTCGGGATGTTTCGGATTTTCGAGATATTCTGCATGCTGCACTGGCGACGAGTTGAAAAGTAATATTTTCACCGCGACATCTGAAGAAGCTTGCCTAAGATTCCACCCTGTACGAAAGCAACAGCTATATTTTAACGTACGTCCCTTCTTGGCAAAATGTCAAGTCATGTTCTTCGACTTACATCGTACGTGTTCTCTCTTTCCCTCTCTCTCTATACATATATTTATATTTAAATATTGTAAAACATATATATATAGATATGTACAATATATCAGAGCAGAGTAGATATTTGTAGATAGCGAACGCAGCAGTTCAAGAGACATCGATCCTCATGCTTTTCATGCTTGGAAAAAGCGCCAAAGCACGCTCTGATATATTTCGAGAAATAGAAAAGCTCTCAATGTGTCCGACTCGTAAAGATTTCATCCTTATAGAGCGAATAATCGGAGCGTGTCTTCGCAGCTGAATTGGCGTGCTGATTTCACTGACAGGAGACAATCGATGCATATTTCTCTCCCTCTTTCCATCGAAAACTTAATATAATATAAACAACGGGTTAATTAAAAACGACCTGACTAGCCAAAAGGCTAGTCAGGTCGTTTTTAATTAACCCGTTGTTTATAATTAAATACTAGCGACTTTAATAACTTATAATTTTAATATAATATAATTGCCGAGTCAAAAGTCGGCATTTCTCGCAGAACAAGACCCTAGCGTAAATATTTAGCGCACGAATTCGTGGCGAAAGGAATGTTTATTCCCCGGCGATCCACGGGGACACCTTATCTCGACCAATGTCTTCGCGTTTCGCAAAGAGCAAATTACGAGCGCGACGAAATTGCCTTTGCCGAAAAGCTGCGAAAAATCCTCGACTATGAGCCGTTTTTTCCCGGCAGTGAACTGGGCGTTGGGCGATCACAACGGTAACGATAAGTTCACGATAATTGAGCGACGATATTTTACAAGGAATAAGCTAAACACGATAAAAAATGCTAGCCGCTTCGTTACAAGCGAAACTTTTACTTCTCACCGTAATTCGTTTCGGCGTTCGTTCCACATGATTTCTTGATTCATTCGCCAGACGAGCACCTCTAATCTTTTGCCAATATTTTATATAGAAACTTATATCGCGATCACGCAACTAATGTGATTCAGCTGTCAAACGAAATCGGTAAACATTGATACAAATATCACGTTTCATACTGATGTTCAATAAATTGACGAGTGCAGCGACAAGATTTATGATTATATACTGCATATATCGCTAACATTGCGAATTAGATAATTACATGGACAATTCTACATGATCAAAGGATTTGCCGCACGTACAAATATTGTGAACGGAATTTACGATTGCACACTTTGCTTTAACGTATGCCGTTTTTGCATTCAAAAGCTGCTTGCGCGACCAAAACATGATAATACATTGAATATTGATTGATTAATATCCGCTTGGTAATTTTAAAAGAGTTAATTTCGCTTCTCACCCCGCGTGAGAATTTGCTTCATGATTGATTTGCCAATTGTGTATGAAAGAGTGACTTTGGAAATTCGCGTTGGCCTATATTTTATATTAAACGAACGATGGCGACCTTTATATTAGTGTTTCAACTATGCCGTCATCGTCACCTTTACTCGTCGGATATCTTGCGCTACTTTATCCTTAACCTTTAGCCTAGACAGGCAAGATTGGCAAGTTGCGGCGTACGATATCGTGTTCCTAGTATTACTAGCCCTTCATCTCTAATTTCAATCAAGTCAGCGACACCGTTAATCTATCCATCCACTTATCTTAACCGAGGAAGCTACTAGATCAGAGCGGAATTTATTTTACCCCATGTATATAAAGCACACTCTTAGGCATAATTGCTAAAGGAAATGCCTTTAGAAAAATGTCAATATTAATCTGAAAGTTCAGTAACATTTAAAATGTATTACTCAGTTTGGATCGATTATTATCTATTGCATGTGACATGTATAACTAATTAATATATAGAGAAATTAATAATAGAAAAATGCAGAAATAAACTAAGATTTTTAATTATAAATTATAGTCATTTTTGAAAGCGATAATATTTTTTAGTTATTATTTATATTATTGTTATCATGTTCATGCAACCATATGTATGATTGTATGTATCATAATTGTGATTTATATATATTATGGTAAGATGTAATAAAAGAGATACAATATAAATATGATGATAAGGATCATAATTGAAAGAAGGGGAAACCCTGTTTAAATTACTATACAATTATAGTTGCAAATACCAGACACTCTTAATGTGAAAACTATGATGGTGCATGTTGAGAAATGTATAAAAAAAAAATGTTCTCAAACTTTAATCAATTAACAATTAGTTTTCAAGAAGACAAGCTAGACGGAATTTTCGATCTCGGGCTCGTGACAGCAACGAAGAGCATCGAGAGCGTGCCACGAGGACCGATGTGACGATCGATCACGTGGACGATCATGAGGCACATTTCGTGGCCGTCCGCAAAGCGACGGAGCTACGGATGGTTTACGGACGGGTCGAGCGAAATAATTGCCCGGATTTAATTAACAGTAGTCAACGCCAGGCGTTCGTCAACGTGGCGCCGGGCTAATAAATAGCGGGAGATCGCTATGCACGGTGAGTTGGCGTACGAGAGAGAGAGAGAGAGAGAGAGAGAGAGAGCCAGGAACCGCGAGCGGATAATGTGTAATATTTCACCAAGATGAACGCGTCAAGCGAACCTTCGCGGTCGCTTGACGCAGACCACGATGGCCTCGGTCCAGCGCTTGATCCAGGAGCTCGACAGAAGCCCGCTTTCTTATTCAGGTCGAAATTCCAATTGGAATAAACACAATGCGCCACTGCCTCTCGAGCTTAACCGTCTTAAAGATAGGGAAGAAAGGGTGACTTTATCGTCGTCTCGGTCAGGTGCATCGATAAATATATTTCGTGAATGCAAACATGGCGCTTCAGGTATACAATATCCCCTTTCTCACGCTTAGTTCTACTAATGGCGATAACACAATTCACCGTGCCTCGCGCATGCTAAAGCAACGATTAAACGAGCCTGTTTGTTCGCCGCTAGTCGGCGAGTTTAACGGCGGCTGCAAAACTAGCTTTGTGTAATTGTGTAAACCGGTAAACTCTCACCGGTTTGTAAATCCGAGGGTATAAGAGAGGTACAAACGCCCGGTCAACTTTCGCGGCTTTTCCGACGAAAGCGAGCGATATTACCATTCCGATAATAAATTCGCTCCATGTAGCGCTAAATAGAGCGCAGATTAATTCGTGCATATTAATTAGCGAATATTGTTTGCACGTGAAAAAGTCTTTGTTTGAAAATTTTGATGACTATTTTATTCATTTGCTTTTCAAGAAAAATTAGACGCTTTGTTTCTCTTAAAAAAAAAGCATGTAAAATATTACTCGAGAATAGCCTGAGAAATTTAGATAAATATAATCAAATTACTATAATAATGCTTTTTTGTAAATTTCTCAAAGTAGGTAATTTGGAATCATACTCAGCGTCAAAACACTATTTTTTTTTTTTTTTTTAGATTGTGTTATTAACAGTTTATCGACTCGCTATCTATATCATCAATCAGCGGGTATATTTTCCGTAAAAAATCACTCAATTAGTTAGTTTTTTTTCACGATGCTATAAATATAAAACAATCTAACAAATTCAGTCAATTTTATCGATAAAAACGTCGCGATTATGTTCGCAGTCGATCATAGCAGCATTCTTGCTAAGGTTTAACTCCAACGTTTAACCAAAACTTTTTCGTTCACATTTTCGCTGCTGCTACGTCCATATTTTGCCGGCTCAATATCGTACGTATAGTTAGCGGGTATACATGCATATGCATGATACATGACAATGAATGGTTGCTCGAAGCAAAAAAAAACAGGTTAGCGGTGAGAATATTCCCTGTTTTAATTATCTCCGTTTTAATAGTCGACTACGCAGAGCCAACAGCTAATCTGATTCTTCGTAAAAATTTTTTTTTTTTTTCTTCTTCAAATCGCGGATAATTTTTAACGGTGACGAAATAGCTATAGAATCCTTGTACGAATACAAAGCATTTCGTATATATATTATTGCGGAGCAGAAGGCAAATATCGCGATATATTTTGTTATATTCTGTCGAATATTCAACAGAGAAAAGTATACATTATATAATACACATATAGAGAAATAGCCGAGTATTTTTGTTTTCGAGATTATATTATATAACAGAAAGACTGGTTGCAAGGTAGAATTTAATTATACGTTTATCGCTTCGACGTCGGAATTTCATTCACGGAAAAAGATTATTCGATAATTTGCGTTGGCAAGCGAGCTATGAAATAGAGAGGAGCGGAGAATTGATACGTAATAAAAATCGGGCAATAATAATAATCGCGACGATATGGTGCGAGCTTAATCGCGCGTAACATCCTCGACGATATCCATGCGATACGTTTTCTCGCGCACGGAAGGGGATGAGATGTTCTACAAATTTTCTACCTATAAAGATACATCTTGACGTTGTCGTTTCAGCGTCCCGTTTCAGCGAACCCGAAACTCGAGCTACTTCGGATAACGCGGTAAACGTCGTATCGGGACACGATACTACGCCTGCGAACAACCGTATTCCAAACGTCGCGTGTGTATACGCTGCATACATAATTCAACAGCGCAGGTGACAAGTGAGGATGAGAAAACAGACGTTTCCTTTTCCGTCCTAAAATGAAGATAAGTTACATACGGAAAACACCTAGATGCCCCATACATATACCATATACCGAGAATGCGTTATTGTCGCGCGTCTCATTCTCTCTCTCTCTCTCTCTCTCTCTCTCTCTCTCTCTCTTTCGTGTTCTAAAACCTTGTTCTCTATTATTGTCTCGCAACGCGAGACAAACGAGATTTAATAAGGTTCTTTCGTAGCAATTAATCCTCGATAATAACGATCTCGCCTCTTCGATTCTCGAGGAAAGCGTCGCCGCGATAGCTTTTAACGAGACCGGTACTTCTCGGCTCGATTGCTCTCGCTAAACAGACATTGCACTCGTAATGCCACCGCTTCTCAGCCTTCGACTTTATTTAACTTCGTCATTATTCCGAAATAGCCATGCGCGTTTAACCCGTGCACTTCATACCCATGGAAACGACGTTTCGCGAAAGTACGCTTTAATGATTTCTCTCGCCGTATACTGCGCCAGCTGTTTCCCGCGAAGAAAACAGGAGCGGACAAATATACATTTCAAGGAATCGAAGGTATATTACTGTGTATATTACTAGCGTCCCGACAATGCTATTACGATCGTTTCGCGTCCACACCAACCACGAGCTCGTAAACCGAATTCGCTCGGTCGAGTTAACGGGCGCATTTGAAAAGGGGGAGGAAAAAAAAAAAAAAAAAAAAAAAAAAACGAAAAAGAAGCTTTCATCGGTTCGTATTTGTAAATTTGCAGCCGTTGTTGTACATGACGGCGGAAAGTTTACGCTACTACTATCGTTGTTATATCGGCGCGCGCGAAACAGGTCGGCTCTGCGCGGAGCGGGAGGCTGCGGAGGCAGGAAGCGGAGCGGAACTTGAGCTTTTCACCCTGGCATGCCTGACAAAGAAGCTAAAATCTTCAATGTTTTACAATAATGGATTTTCATAAGGAAGAAAAGGGGAGGCCTCTGAATATAAGTTCGCGCAACTACTAATAGTTGACTGTGCGGTCCAATCTTTTCTTCCATTTTATACGACTAGCGCTATTAAGTTTTCAATCGAAAGAATTCGTTACGATATGCGTAGCAATAACTATCCTATAAAATAATAAAAAAAAGAGCGACAGCAAAAATCGCCCATTTTTGGTCCTACGATTTTAGAACTTAATTTACGTGTCAAATTATATATACTTTATAATGAGACATCAATTACAAAAAAAATTTTTAATTGAGGTTTCAGAGATATGGGGGATCAAAGTAATCAAAAATCATTAACGCGTCACAGCTCATCCCCCTTGAGTCACGAATTTTTATCTCTCCGATAATTCAAAACTTCGTACTCGGAGATTTTTCTGGCTGCTAACAACAAAGTTTAAAGTCAGATTTTCAAAATGTAAAATGATCCAATATGGCGAACCGTATATTAAAGAAAATAAAATGTTTTAATTTCTATGAAACATTTAATATCCAGGGGTTTCTTGGGTCGCTGATTATAAATCTAAAGTCAGATCTTCAGAAAAAAATGGTTGACGTAGTACGGCAAAATATTTGGGCCTAGGATAGACCGAATATTTAAAAACTGTTCTCAATTATTTCATTCTGTATGTCCATTTTTATCTTTGTGTTAATTTTTATCTTTATCAGTTTCTGTCTCTGTTTGTAACCATGTCAAATCTTGTTACGTAAATCAACAATAGAAGTAATTATTGAGATTTAATTTTATTATTAAAATATAATAATGAAAACAAGAGTAATTATTGAAATTAATATAATTAAAATAATAATTTATAGTATAATAATATATTTACAATAATTATTATCAATAAAACAATATATATTACAGTATAGGTATTTAAAGGAATTTTAAAATTTTAAAAATTTGTTAGGGCTTGAAAATTTTATAAGTCTTTGAGCAAATTTCGTGTATTAGAATTTCGTATCCATGAAAAAAAAAATCTTCCACTACTGATTTCTACGTCATGAAAATTAAATCATTGTATTTATCATACTGAATCGGTCATTTTGAAAATCTGATTTCAAACTTTAATGTCAGCACATAGCTAGAAAAACCCTCAGGTATGAAATTTTTAATTATCAAACTGGCAAAATTCGTGTTTTAAAGCAAGTGTCTCACCATGAGGTATCATTTGGCGCACAAATTAATTTAAAAATTGCGGGACCAAAATTGGGCGAAAAAAACCATTGATTTTGCGGTTACTCTTTCTAAAGAGAAAATGGATATTTTATAATCAACATTTTCGGATTGGAGAAAATTCTCTATTTTACAACCTTTTTATTTCGCACCAAATATGTAAATGTTCTCGCAACTGCATTTTATTGAATTTTATTGGATTATATTATAGTACATTGAATTTAATTGAATTATATTGACCGCTTTACTTTATACGTAGGATTTAGTCAACGGTTTTGTTTTGCAAATAATAATACACCGCCTGACCGCCGATCCGAACGAGATGATTATCAAGTAGAAATTTGTAATGCATCGCCAAACAGATGCCGAGAGACCATAAGGAGCAACAGGCTACGGGCAATTAATTGATGCAATTTACGACGTCTTAACTCTGTCTCTCGCGCTATACGTTGCTCCCGATCTCCGATCGCGAATGGGGGAGCCGATATAATCCGGGATTATGGAGCAATGATCACAACGTCGGTACCTACGCCGTCGAGATACGCCATCCCGTTATCGTATCACAACGGATTATATCAAATAATCATTCCTTAATTTCCTAACAAGCCAATGAAACGTAAAATTAATTTTCGTTTCTATTCTTCTTTTGCTTTAAAAAACGAAAGATTATATTCTACACTGAAAATCCTGACAATTCTTCTTTTCTTAATATGAGAATTTATATTGAACAAGACACATAAATAATTGTAAATATAAAATTTAGGATTTGTCTTTTTATATTTACAATAATATAACGTCCAGAATTTCACGGTGAAGATGCATTAAGTGATCTACAAGCATCTACAATCTATTATTGACTTGCATTTTCCCTCAGAATTGATTATGAATGTTAATTATTGTAAAAAAATATTTTTTTAAAGCAACGTATATACTGTGAAATATTATTACACAGTTGGAAAATTTGTTTTCTTTTGTTTTGTTAAAAATTTTGCTAGTTAAAATATTATGTTCAAATTTAACACATTTACTTGTTAATTTAACATATTACTGTTTTGTTAATTAAAGTCAACTGTTAAATTATGAAAATAATTGAAAAAGAGTGTAAATAACACAATGTGCACGTATATTTAATGTTAAATTATAATATGTTTCGAATTATTAGTGACAGAAGATTTATCTGTTAAAATTTACAGAAAAAAATATTGAGTTTATTCTATAATATAAGAATGACTGTGTTAATATCGTCTTTTAATACGTTCTCGACGTATCTTGACGTGTACCTCACATTAATATTACATAATAATATTAAAGTAACATATATAACATGTTACTTTAACATTATTTTTTCGTTAAATTTTCACTCAAAAATTATATCAAACTATGAAATTTACATTTATTTTTGTTAAAATATAACATGACATTAATGTTACTATTTAACATATGCCTAATATGTTAAATTAATAGAAAAATTTCTGTGGACCGTTTGAAACAATTGTGCAATTTGTGTTAAATTTAACACAAATTTTCAAACTATACAGTATAAAAAATTGTGCGTCCGTATGTTGAAATTTTCTTGTGTTACCACGTTTTGATTACTACTTTAATGTAAAATTAACGTACAGCTGATATGTTATTATTTTTATAATATTTTCATGTGTTACATTTATGTCAATTTTATAACTTAACACGCTGTGTATGTCTCTTAGAAATGGAACATTATTCGCTCAAAAACATGACCTTGCAACTTCAACAAAAATTTTCTAGGTGTAAAAAATTAACTGAAACAGATAAATTATTAGCAAATACTGTGATACTGCATATATTTTGCACTTAATTAATTTAAATGACAGAGACAGAATTTATATCTGTACTATTAGTATAATTTAGACAGAAAATTTTTCTGTGATGCCTATCTTTAAAGCCTATTGTCAAGGACAATTATATTTGTGATTAATATTTGGTAATGGGATCTAAATTTTCTCGAGGTATTGCTAGAATATTGCTGCTAAAAATTTTATACGTGACAAACAATATTCTAACAGATACAAAAAGTAGCAATAAATTTTAATTGAGACATCTAGAAATCAATCTACATTAGTAAAATATTTTTTTGAGTGTTTTGAGTGCTTTTAACACATCATTAACAATCATTTCAAACAATCAACATGTTTCAAAATCAGTTTAACATTCTAAGAAAAGTTAAAAAAAATCTTTGAGTAATCATGAACTTTAAAATGTCTTATCAACATTTCTTACAAATTATTGTACATACTCTTTTATGTAGTTTTTAATTAATTTGTATGTTATATTTACATCATACTTAAAGTCGCAATAACAAAAATAAATGTAAAATTTTATGTCAATTACTTAATATTTCTAATTTGTCAATAAGTAACATACATTAAATGAGTTATTTTAAGTGAAAATTTAGAGTGGACTTTCTGGGACATGCAAAAAGATGTTAAAATTCACATTTTATTTTTTACTGTAATATGTAAAAGATCTTATCTTGAAAGTCTAACGAACGCGATTTTTAAATTATTATCGAGAAACAGCAACCACGTACTGTTCGTCGCAGAGCAAATACGAGCGTGCGTTAACGAGAAGGCGAACACACCGGAGACGGAACGAGTGCAAAGCGCTCGTCTCAAGTCTCATCCCGCGGTCGGATACTCGGGTTGTGCAAAGTCCCCACGTAATGATAGTTCCAGAGATAGTACATTATTAAAGAAACGAGTTTGAGGAGTCTCGAGGTGGATAACTTAGGAGAGCGATATATGTATAAACGAACGAGAAACGGAACGAAATTAGCGAAAGCATAACAAAGCTCCAAGGTCATTAAGCTCGATCAACTTTAAGTCTATTTTCTCGTCTTGCTTCGTTTCCGCAAGAGTTCTTCAGTAATATATCGAGATTGTACGATGATCGGCAATTTTTTTTATTAAGTACTACATAATTCATGCTCAAAGCAGCGTTGAAAATTCGATACAATAGATATCACTCAAAAAAATATTTTACTAATGTAAATAGATTTCTAGATGTCTCAATTGAAATTTATTACTATTTTTTATATCTCTTAGAGAGATTATTTGTCACATATAGAATTTATAGCAGCAATATTCTAATAATTTAGGTCCCATTGCCAAATATTAATCACAAATATAATTGTCCTTTAATAGAACTTAGAGATAGACACCACAGAAAAATTTTCTGTCTAAATTACTAATAATACGGATATGAATTCTGTCATTTAAATTGAGTAAAAAATATATTTGCAGTATTTGCTAATCATTTATCTGTTTCGGTTAATTTTTTATAGCTAGAAAATTTTTGTTCAAGTTGCAAGATTATTTTTTTGAGTGTATAGAATTTAATATCTCGAATATAATAAAAAAAAAAAAAAAAAAAAAAAAAAAACAATATCAATTTGATAGCAAAGCGAAGCTTTGGTCGGAATTTGTTGGTCCGCCGTAGAAATTTTTCATGAACAGGAGGACGTATCGCGCGCACCCGCTGTTCTCGACGCTATCCATCAGAGCTATCTATAGAGACCACCATGAATATTTCGGCGGCGTTAACAATTGCAGATTTTAAATCGACTAGACAAACCGTTGCCGTTTGCTAATTCGTTTCCCGCAATGTCCCGCACGTGTAGCGATGCAGCTGCTGGCGGAGTTTACCCGGGCCACGCGGCACGCTGAAGTTTGTGTTTCCAAGATTTACTCAGACTGGGCTTTGTATCTTGTACACATTGCGATTGCAGCGGCAGGTGCGATATTGCATCATGCTATATGCACACAGTAATACGATGCGGTATACTAAGCGCTATGGTTTGGCTTTAATTGTGCCGCGCGATCAAATACCATAATAGAAACGTGATTACCTCAATAAAAATGTAATGTAACACGCTAAAAGCGAGAGAGAGAGAGAGAGAGAGAGAGAGACATTAAAGCTTTTACAAAAAATTTGGATTATGATATAAATAAAATTTATTTGTATAATGTTTATTCAACATATAATCTATACGCGTTATAATGCGCATATAATTTCATACATAAATATAATTGAAAAAAATTTATAGGTCGTAGCGTAATAATTACGTCATATTCTCGGTTTTCCTTTTATACTGCTGTCCGTGAAACTCTCTTTCTCTCTCTTTCTCTCGAAGGATAAAATTATATATTAATATCTAGCGCCTCCACCTCGACAACAACAATTTGCATCCAGTACTTTAGATATAAAGTTTTTATATATTCCTATAAGAAAAAGACCAAAGTTATAAACTTAGTAATGAATATTACCTCCATCCGTAACGCAGGGACAGCAAAGGACAGACGTCCTTTATTACGCCGGACGGTCCAATAATTTTCTAATGCTTCTTCCCTTCGTACTTTTCGCGCTCGTCCAAGAAAATATTACTAAAAAATAAAGCGCAAACAACTTTTCGAAACGTTTTCCCGACTCTGTGACGTAAACTCCGCCGAGCAGCAATTTTTCATGACCGAGCTGTTGCCCTCGAATTCGTGTCAATAATGCACGAGTGGCAGATTGATCTGATCCTCATTAACTATGGAGCGTGAGATATAGTCAAACCTTGAAGAAAGCAACTAAAGTAGAATGTAAGTGGAACGTTCTAAAGATAGTTGCCGTACACACACAAGCGAGGCGAGGCGAGGCGAGGCGAGGCAACGCCTGTTAAAGCGGAACTAGCGAGACGAGATCATGGTGGCGTTCGGTCTATCCGCACTAGGGAATAACTACTTACAAAGTGAAACAATATATATGTGTTGATGCTTCAAACTCCTGCAATAAATAATACAACCGTACATCAATTCGCTCTACTGTCTCGTCGCTCGGGAGATACAATGTGACTGACTCTATTGTATTATTGACCAATGTTACGATATTTTCGTCCAGATATAGTTACAAATCTCTTTTCATTTGTTGAAAGCTTTATTCGCGATAAAAGTTATTCACCGAACAATATATGAATCCATTAATAGTATATATATTATATAATATGTGATATCGACGGGTAAAATATTAAAGGAACATTCTTTACGATCTAAAATCGAATTTTCTAATTTTATAAAGACATGTTTATTTTTTATAAAATCGAGAAAATCTTCATGGAAAGATTTTAAAATTGGCAACAAATAATACTTTAATATCTCTAGACAAAAAATTGTGTCTAAATTTAAAAAGCTGATTTTTAACATATTTTTAAGTTTCAACGATGAATCTTTTATTATATATTAGTTTGTATTTGATCGTTTGAGTCCAGCCAGTCGACACACAAGGCTTTGAACACTGAAGATGAATTTAGAATGCCGATTCCTTAATCTACAGGACGGTATTTCTCGAAACATCCAAAAGAGCCGCGCGCCGTAAATCCGAGCGACGGAACAGGAATGAAAGGAGGGTCTGAGAAACTCGAGGAAACTCATTTCGCGTGGTACACGACGGAAGAATCGGCCGTCAGAAGCAGCTATTACGATCATATAGCGCGCGGGATATACCCGTCGCCTCATCTCCTGAAATTCTTCTCGACGGAGTCGTTGGCCAGGTGTGAGTCGAGATAACTGGTCGCTGTCCGAAAAAAGACTCTTCGAGAACAACATTCTCGAATCGACATCGGAGGGAAAGAAAGGTAACGACGAAGATGAAAGGCATCTCGTTAGGGGACTGCGACGGAAGATTGGAAACAGTTACGATTATGGCGGAGCTGCCGTTAATATCAAAAATACAATCCACCTAGAGAGAATCTCTCTCGTAACGATAACGTCTGCGCAAAGGCATTCGTCTCTCGCCTTTTTTTTTCTCCCCGGTAATTTCGTCCAACTACAACGTCCCGCGAATTTTGCAATTGACCATCGCCTGCCTTTCTTGAATAAATATCGAATGAGAAAGCTGGGCAAGATGTTGCAGAATTCTCAACTTTGTCCTTGACCTCTTTGACGAGAAAAAATCTTTGCTTTAAGAAAAGATTTGATCGGAGATCGTCATGATTCGACATTTTTATTAAGTATCTTGATGATTGATCTGAAACTAGACTGTTGAAAAAGAAAGATTTCAAGGTTTATATTGCACAATATTTTGTTTTCTATCGATATTTTTTTATTCCTCCATTAACTAGAGCGTAATAAAGCGCCTGTCTACTCATCACACATCATCGAAAGAACGAAAGAGCCAAGTGCGATGAGTGACGTTCAAACTAACGATGACATCCGGATATGTATAGAAAGCTACGATGGTTCTCGCTCCCTAACGAGGGTTAACGCAGCTGCGATCGATATAATGGGGAGAAGAGCGTTATTTGTTCCGAGTAGCCGTGCACAGAACGCTGGATATAAAAGTCGTATCAGTCTCGATTTCCCGCGTCGCGCGGAAAATTTTTGCTCGACTGTTTCACATGTCGTAAAAACGATACACTTTTCCCGCGTTAATATCCGTAACTTAAGTCTCGCGAGAAACATTTCGGTGACGTTTCCAGGTACAAAATGTGCGGAAATATATACAGTTTCTGCAAATTTATTGGCTGCCCTCGATCGAAATGTATCTCCATTGGGAATCAAGCGGTTTATCGAACCGTGTAATGCGATTTCTGTAGCAACTTTCCGAGTCTGATATTGTGTACTGTTCTAATTCATTAATCTCAATAATTGACCTCACTTATATATATATGTATTTATCACAACTCTTTGCTTTATCAAATGCATATGTTATTACATAATTGTAACTAAAAAATTGCAAAAATTATATTATGAGAATCTTGCGCTCCGATATACAAGGTGAGGAAAAAGTATGGAAACTCTGAAAAATCTCGAAAAATTTAAGCTTTATAAAAAAAAAGAATCTAAGGCAATATATATTTATTTTTTCATTTATTTCATATTCTATATTAAAAAGTATATCATAACAAACATATTTAAAATATCTCAAATTCTTAACCAAAAGAAGTTTTATAGTGTTTTGGAAAGCTCTCGAGGTAAGCCATAAGAATATGTGATTAAAAACAGGGTATTCCATTTAAGAAATTGAAGGTGATCTTCACCTAACCTTCAAGCGATTATTCAAGGTCAAATCAATGACACCACCTAATGTCCCTCTCGAAACCGTACAACTTTTGTCTGAAACATCTTTCTGTAAAACTACTGTATTGTTTGAGATTTTTCAAGTTTTCCATATTTTTTTCTCATCCTGTATATTTACATCGCCTTGAGAGAAATGTTTGAAAATTTAACACAACGCAGTACATGCGCAAGACAGAAAAATTCTCAATCCAAAATGCAATGGCAATGATATGAATAAATAACATGTCTAACAATATGATTCGTGAGGAATAATATATGCAATATACAGGGTGTTCTGTAATTGATGAAAAACCTGCTAATGGCAGATTCTTTGATCATTTATAGTCGATTTTCCTCAGCGAAAATATCGAGGGACGTCATCATTTTCTGCAAGTTTTTATCCTTACTTATACATCTTTGTAATTAAGTCTTAAATTAAAATTCTATTAGAGTAAACTCTATCTGAAATTAACTAAAGAATATAGTTTTGGTAATTTTTTAACTCTAAAAAGTTTAGTTTGCGAAAAGCGCCTTTTTTTAATCGCTTATAACTCGGAAATTATTGATGCCTCGACATTTTCGCCGAGGAAAAGTCGTTTCCAAATGATCTCAAGAATCTGCCACTAGCAGGTTTTTCACTAATTACAGAACACCCTGTATATTATATAATATACGTATATGGTAACGCGTAACACATGCCAGTCAATTATCGTACAAACTAGCGTTGTTTATTGAAACGTCACGATGCCTATTAATTATCGTTCTCGTAATTACAGAAAATTTTACCGATATTGTCTTCCGACATGATTTACAGAATATCGAGAAACATTTCCCTTTCATAATGTTTTCCAAATTGAAACGTTTTACATACGCGGAGCTCCATTAATGTATTTTCTATTTCGAGTAAATCCATGATCCGATTTTAAGTACCATTGCTTTATGACCGAATGTAATTTATATATAAATCTAGTTCCACGCTTTCAAATACGGACGGATTAAATTGAGTTGGATGAATATAAAATAAATATAAAAAAAAAAATTGCGTCGATCGTGCGCACAATGAAGAGTCGAGGGTTTCAAAACATTTTTGAAAATGTTAACTCATGCGTGAGCGTTAAAAGAAAGAAAAAAAAAAAAGAGAGACACGGTAAATCTCGTCAGGGAATAACACGGCGAACTCAATTACGCAATCGGCAACAAAGGCACGAGAATCAAATATTTTTTTATTCATGATCGAGCACACGGTTCTTTACAAAAATGCTCACTTTGTTCAAAAGCTAACTAACCATTGTCAAGCTAACTATTTACGTTCCATGCATAATTTGTAGATTTTATTGGGAGGAATTTCCCATCCTCTTCTACGAATGAAGCAATTAATGAACTGAATATTAAAGTTATAATTCGAACAAAACCTCAAGTCTCTAACAATAACAGTCGCATATTTTTTTTTTTAATATTATCTCATATTGTCAAAGAATTCAAGGACTTTATAATTCGTGAATTTTCTAAAGGTTCTTGAATTTCTATTTCATTGCTTAGGGCCAGGATTTTTGTGTTCCTTTCTATATTGGAAAATCAAGCTTCTACCATATATTACAAAGTATAGAGAAACGCAATCTTATATCGCGAATTCGTGCAGAAATTCTTTCAAAAGTTGTTTAAGAATTTTGCATGCATACATATTATGCCCCACCACACTAGGTTATCGATCAGAAAACATATAATTCTAGCGCAACGCAAACGTAATGCGCGCGGTTATAATGGCGACTGCGCACGCTATTAGACGATATTGCGAATTATGCGCGGCATAAGCTGCGCCTGAAATCGGCCGTAAGGGAAATAAACGCGGTGCATTGACCTGTCAGAGCGATCCGTTGTTGTTTCGACGAGAGGAAGTATCATCGATGCCCGGCCGAGCGAGAGCAAAAGTACGTCGAGTGAGCTGACCCGAATTTGTCGCGCGTACCGTTACGCTCGCGATCGAGAACACTAAACGGCCAATGTGTGTCGTCAATGTTTTATATTTAAATGAATCCCGATGCCAATACCAGGCGCCGAATGTGCTCTCGCACATGTTCTTCGTAGCCTCCCGGAAACGTACAAGCGGTTGACGTTAAAACACTTTTCCGAGAAAAATTTTCGCTGCCCGCGATGATCACCCTTATCTTTGGAAATTTCGAATCGATTTTTTTTCCTCTTCTCGGCGAAAAAAAAAAAAAATAAAAGTATAAACGCAATTGAATAATTTCTTTTCTTTCTTTCTTTTTTTTTTTTTTTTTTTTTTTTGGCTTTATACGTACAATAGAATAAAAAAAAAAACAGCTGGCTACGCGAGTTCATTTTCCAGTTAGCGTCTCAATTGTGGAAAAAAAGAGCGGGTCTTAATTCACCGCGTTCGCACTCACTCCAGATGCAAACATTTGAAGAATTTGTTTTTCATCCGTATGTACGCTATGCTTGCAATCCACTTTGCTTGCATCACACATATTTCCGTTGCACACACAGATGCACGATCGATCGACCGGCGATGCCGACCGACCGCGCCTACTACGCCGGAATGAAATTAAAATCGGAGATTCGCGGTGGAGAGTTCTGCAAACCCGCCGCGGCGAAAACACGTCGAATTCCGATTGCGGAGAAATACCAGACCGGACAGAGGAATCGTGGAGAGGACGCCGCCGAGTAAGGGCAATTCAGCCAATTCGGGAATCACGGCTGCCATTCCTGGCGCCAAGTCAGCG
This sequence comes from Anoplolepis gracilipes, assembly GCF_047496725.1. Lineage (NCBI taxonomy): Eukaryota > Metazoa > Arthropoda > Insecta > Hymenoptera > Formicidae > Anoplolepis > Anoplolepis gracilipes. Next base: position 499,380 of record NC_132970.1, on the reverse strand, counting down.
CTCTTGCGGGAAGAAAGAAAATTAAATAACTCTCTTCCTCGTCTTCGGTCCCACAGATTTTTAGGCAACGAGTCGCCGATATCAAGCGAATCGCAAGACGACCGTTGTATTTACACGGGAAGGAGGATATCTAACCGATGATATCTAACTGAATTTGATCGAATCGTTTGTCAAACGTCAATATATTTAATAATGAAATTTGTAATAAGCTCCGTCATTTACAATCACTAAGAAAATACACATACGCGATCATACAGAAGAGATATGTGCATATTTTATTTTTCGCAGTATTTTATTAAATTATATCTTAACAATATATATTATATTTAATTGTCACAATGATATAATCACAATCATCAAATAAATTCACCTTAGAAGACGGAATTAATCGATCGAAAATATGAATTATTCGAGTGCATTAAAGTTACCTAGTCAAAGATCGCGAAATGTTATAAACGCATTCATATGATGTTCTATAAAAGTGACAAATATTCTCGTAGCTCGTATATTCAATCGTACGAAAAAAAAAAAAAAAAAAAAAAGTGAAAGAGGATAACTGCGGAATACGAGTGTCAAAAGAAAAGCCACGGGAACAAAACTAATTACCGCTTTTCGCATTGAGCTTTATTGAAGTCTTATCATGCTACTGCTATTCAACTACTTCTCCCTTCGTCATCGACTTATTCTCTCTTTCCCTTTGCCTTCGTCGTAAATCTAAAATTAATATGATGCGGAACATGCCGCGAAACAAACTTATCCGACCTAGTAAAGTTATTCCGTTGCATTCGTACGAAGATGGTTAACTTATTGCCGTGTTAGCAACATAAATTCAAAGTCCCACAAAGATCTCAAGGCTTATGTCAAAGGTTAATGAAACGAAATGTATGTACATAACTGCTCTCTCTCCCTCCTTCCCTCTCTCTCTCTCTCTCTCTCTCTCTCTTTCGCTCAAAAAGAACTAATCTTTAAATGAAGAGGATTTGAGAAATGCATTCATAACGTCTTCACACATAAATGAGAGAGAAAAAAAATATCTTTCTAAAAGTAATTAATCTTCGATTATTATAATTAAAGTTACAAAATAAAAATTTTCTAATAAAGTCAATTCAAGTAAGAAAATGTATTTATATTCAATAAAAAATTATATTAAATTATCTTGTCTTAAAGATTGTCGTAAAGATACTATATAAATTCTAACTTTGTAATATTACAAACCTTTGCTGTAAAATGAGATTTGATTCTAGTCAACGAGGATTACAAATTCAATAAACGCTTCTTCAAGCATATTTCTTCGTGTAAAACAGTGGCGTAAAACATGGCGAGTAATGCAAGTGGTGTAAATGAAATCCTAGTAATGCAAGGGACGACGTACGCCAGGACGCGCCAATTATAACGAAGCGAGATTCGCGTAGCGTGTCCAAAGTCGCGAGCGTGAGATGACCGAAAAGCCCATTCATCGGATGGACACGTCTCACCGAGGCTAACCGTGATAAGGTTTTGCCGCTCGATCTAGCATCCGGAACCCGGAGAGGCCGAAGAGGGTTGTACACCCTCTAAGCTCTCTATGCCACGGGTTCTCTCTTCCCCAGGGATCGCCGTTCTCAGGCGGCGACATTCCTGCATACGTGCCTGTATTAAGCGCATCCGTGCGCGCGCGTGCACGCTCGAGGTATGCACGTACGTGTATGCAGCTGTCTTCCTTCCGCGTGCATTTACCCGGTCCTGGACATTCGCCAGGACCTCTATTACATTCCGTCTAATGTCCGAACGTGCGGTGGGCCCCACGGTTATATCAGCACGAATCGTCCGAATTTACGGATATTCCCTTACGTGATGCGCGTTACGTCACATCTTTGTTTCATCGTCGTGAGTCAGATCGATTGTCGCTCTTCGCACAATCAATCAATGTCCCTTTTCTAAAGTACCTGTCGTCGTTCAAATGAGTCCGAATAATAATACACGATATATACATTCTCGTGCACGTGTTGTAATCTCGAGGGATCTCGTAGTACAGCGTGCGTGGTCGAATGAACGTGAGCTGGCCGATAAGTCGATTCGAGAACCCTCGGATTTCGTGCCGTTCACGTACACCGTACACCGTACACCATACACCTTAAGAATGTCGCACAGTGATCCGAAAGAAAGAAAAAAAAAAAAAAAAGACAAGCAAAGTAAGCAAGTTCGAGAAAGGGACGAGGGCGCTCCCGAAAAGGGTTCCAATAGCGTGTAGCAATAGCGATCTGTGTATTAATCAAATGTTGGTTGGAAACTAATAGAGAAAGAGATACGCACGTGAGATGTCTCCGAACTTTAGGCCAACCCCGATTTTTATATGTCGCGAGAAAACGGAAACATGTATTTTTGCGCAAAGATTAAGTAACTGTCGGAGGGATGGAATATTCGAAGCGCCCCGTATATTTGAATTGCAGATAACCTACTTTTGCAAACTCCACTTAACTTTGCCGGAGGACTCGTCGACGTTACTGCGACGTAAACTCTAATCGAATGATCGAACATTCTTCGCGTTCCCTTTAAAGGTAAATTGCGTCGTGGAACGATTGTCTTCGCCGACGGATCTTTTTCCTCTCTTCCCTCATACGAAGAGAGTTCATACGGTTTAATTTTTGTTGCGCAGAATTTTCGCATCGGTCTTTGCTTCTCTCTCTCAATTCTCCGTCGGCAATATTCTTTTTCTTTTAAATAACCTTGCCGATCGTACCGCGAATGCGCCAAGCTCTCGGTATTTAATATTCGAGATGACTGTCGCGCAATTACAGAATGCGCTATCATTATACGCGCGTTAACTTTTGCATAATTTCTACGTCGAGCTCTCCGCTTCTATAAGTTAATTATGATGATTACGCGACGAATCGCGAACATGGAAGGTAAACGAGAAATCTCACTTGAAAATTTTATCGCATCGACTACGTGTAATAAACTAACATCAAAATTTCGCTGCGTTATTATCACGTACAAGTATCATATCGCACACTCGTACCTCCGCTCGGCAATCAATTCGCGTTACTGACTCAACGTTAAATCTAAAATTCAAGGATATTATCATGTCGCGTAGATTATGATTGATTTGATTTAAAAGACAGGGTCGGAAGTGACGAGAAAGACACGTGGCGGTCAAAGTATTATGAAAGAGAAAGCAAAGAGGACTCGATAAATCTCTTTATTATTCACTTGAAAAAAAGATAATATAATTTACTTATATACTTTCATTATTTCACTAACCTTTCGATCGACTTTCATCGACATAAATAATATTCTTAATAAGCTTAATTTTGATAATCGAGAATAAATTGGAATATATTTTTGTGCAAATAAAAAATAAACGAAGATGCCTGGCTTCTTCTCGGCTTTCAAGATAGAGCAACGGATTATAGAGCCAGATGTTTGCGCAGAGCAGATTCGGGGAGGCACACTATACTAGGCTTAGCAAACTGTCATAAATTTTCAGAATACAGGGCTTAAAGTATTACCTAAGCACGCGCTATCCTCTCCCAACATTTTCAGTGCGGACGAATGGTCGATTCGATATCGTCTACTTCCATTGTACCGAAACGCAATATTGTGTCATCATAAACATTGAATACTATCCCAAAAATTAATTTACACATCCAACAAATATTCTTCATACATACACTAAAGAAAATGAACTTTTACATCTATAATAAATTGATACAGTTGATAACGAAATGTAAACCACAAGGAGAAATTTGTGTACTTAAGACGGAACAAGTAAACATAATTCAAATATAAAGAAATCGACGATGTCATTATCCTATATATATATTGTGGGGATCTAATAATAATAATAATAATAAAGATTAATAATAATTTAGTAATAATCCGCGTTATGTTAGCGTGTTGTTGTTTTCTTCCCCTTCTTTTCATCGCGTGTATTATTGTTGACGAGCGAGGGGTTAATCGCGAAACAAAAAGATACCGGTCAAAGACAGACAGAAGACGTTGGACGATATACGCGAACGGTAGCAAAGTAATTGTGACAAGCGACGACGATTTGTTAGCCCTGTACAAAAACTGTGTTTTAAATATATTCAAACTATTTAATAATATTAAAAATTTACATTTGTGTTTATCATCCCACAATATGAAGAAATGAGATTAAAACGGTACATTAATACGATCGCGATGCAAGAAAATTAACAAAGAATAGGCCTCCATTTTATACTTTAAAGTTTAAAGTCACGGCTATCAGATGTAATAGTGCTTCTGCCAGAAAGCCTGTAATGGTAAATCCGTCGGCTCCTTGTAAGAGCCAAGTTCACTCCGGTGCGGCAATATAAATCCGGAATCTCTTCGAAATTGGACAGCCAAGACTTATTCGAGATTAGCAACCGTGAAAGATATGATTTTACGCGGTTACATCCGGCCCGTCTGCCCGCTCGGCAAATTCACGAGGAGGATGAGGAGGAGGAGGAGGAGGAGGAGGAGGAGGAGGAGGAGGAGGAGGAGGAGGAGGAGGAGGAGGAGGAGGAGGAGGAGAAGAAGAAGGAGGAGGCAGTCGAGCGTAATATATGCACTTTCCACCGACGGATTATACGTCCTTCCACTGTTTATTTGCTTCGTGTACTACTTAGAGCCCCGACGTCTACCATGTCGCATTATTATTCATAGGATCTCCCTTTGCTCTCCCGGATGCCTCGTCATCTCTCTTGTGGCCACGTCTATCGATCCTTTCGCGGCCACAATTTTTCCCGTTCGCGAATAATACCTATTCGCGGCTCCTTTTTTTACGAGCTCGCGTAAATAACCAATTGCTTCGTGTTGCACTCCTTCTCGTTATTCTTGACTACTGACGTATAGGCAGGCGCCAACCGTAAGATACATATAATTGCCAGGCGTAAAACAGATATGGCAGTGCTATATTCCATATTCACGTATCGAGTAAAACGATAAACCGATCATTTTCTTGACGATCGGGAGAGAGGGAAACGTGCGAGTGTGCGTGTATAATTGCGTGTATAATTAATTGATATACAGGACAATATACATGATTATTAATTTGAGTAATAATTCATTAATATAAACAAAAAAACTTTGTACGATATTAAAAGACACTCAACGCGATATGGACTTTTATATTTGTATTAATCTTACGACTCATATCTTGTGTATTTTTGCGCAGAAGATGGCTTGAAAAATCAAGCCGGACGTTTGTCCGCTTTTTATTAACAAAATTGTATAATATGTTGATAATTCACTGATTTGCGCCGTAATATTATTTAGTTTTATTATGTTCACTCAATTAATTGTTTTCTAAACTGTATTAGTTTAGCTCTTTCATGCCTTTTACACACTCATTAATATAAACAATGTTGTATAATCGAGGAATGTAAAACGCGAGTATAAACTTGTATCGATCGATCGAGTATATCGAGTATATCGACGATATCCACGGCTTGTGAGCTATTTTCACGACGATTACAATCAACGTCAGTTAAATTTCCCAGTATGCATTTTCGACGTAGTTGAAATTCGAAACTATACCGACGACCATGAGCCAACATACGGATGCAGCAATCGGACGGACTGGCCGCGTTCGATTAACTACGAGTGCGCCTTGAATTTCTACTCGTCACTCCCTCGGAAGATCCGGACAAGAAAACTGACACAGACTGCGCGTGCCGGGATCAATACGCATTCAAAGCAAATAGGTTAAAGTGCTCGACATCTACACAATCGATACGTTTAATACAATACTCCGAAGTTGTTAAGTCCTCCTGATACTTGCATTGTGCAATATAGTATGTATATCGTACATAATGAGGAGCTAGCGTGTAAAACTTAATGCTAGAAGAGCATCATGAGATAACACAGGGTAGCGATATATACAGGGTGTCCTGTAATTGATGAAAAATCTGCTATTGGCAGATTTTTGAGATCATTTGGAGTCGATTTTTCCTCAAAATCCAGCAAAAATATCCAGAGACGTCGTAATCTTTTGCAAGTTTCTAATTTTTATCATTATCTATATATCTTTGTAATTAAGCCTTAAATTACAAGTTCTATCAGAGCAAACTCTATCTGAAATACTAAACTTAACTGAAGAATGTAGTTTTAGTAATTTTTCAAAAAAAGTTTCGTTTGCAAAGAGCGCCTTTTTTTCAATCGCTTATAACTCGGAAATTATTGATGCCTCGACATTTTCGATTGCCATTAGCAGGTTTTTCACCAATTACAGGACACCCTGTGTATCGTGAAACGATAAATTCTGTTCGCCATAAACGAAAGCTGTTACAAGTAATCGAGTCGCTTCTGCCGAGTTCAATGAATCTGCTTTATACGGTGCTTGCGTATATTTATAGTTAACGTTAAGTCGAAAGTGTATATCTTTTTATCACTCACCTCGCACGGACTTACACTTGCTATGTAATTCATAGGCTAGGTAATAAATCTGATTGGACTATACTTGCTACAAAAAGATTTACGTTACATGTCAGTAATAGATCGCTACTTTTCTCGATGTGTAAGGCTGACAGTTTTCCGATTATTTTTCTATTGCATTGCAAATTAAGATAAGAAATCACGCAATATTCGAATTGTAAAACGTAACGAGGTATTAATATTTGATCGATCATGTAATTCAATCGAGAAAATAAAATGCTTTAATAAGGAAAAACCATGACGAAAAATTATTTAAACAAACTAGATAACAGTCATTTTTGTGTATTTGCGAAAAAACTATTGCAAATTCGAAAAAAAAAAGAATATTAAATATATAAAAGGAAAGTTCAAAAGTGGCGTTTTAAAAAAAAACATTCTCTTTTTCAGCCTCTTTGGGATTTAAAATCGCATTAACGCAAATATGAATAGCATTTAAGTCGACATTTTAAAGTAACGAATCGTACCTACTCTCACGCCCGTGTCTTGTAATTAAAATATTACCGTAATTACCAGCTCTTCAGCGCGAGAAGGAATTATACTTTGAGTTACAGAGATTGCGAACAGCCGGTAAACTTATCGAAAACTTTCTCGACTATCTTACTTCTCTCTGGCTCTGAATTTTATACTTCTAAAAAAAGCGATCGAAAAAGTGTCCGATCGAAAACTTCCAAATTCTTTCCGTTATTTTCATCTTGTCCAAAAGCATCGTGACAACATTCGATCGAGGAAAGAAGGAAGGGGAAGGATAGAAAATGAGAATAAAAAAGCGTACAGTAACTTTCCATTGTTCGATCAAATAAAAATTACCCCAAGATAGGTCAAATATCGATAGGGCACGGGGGAAATAGAGAGGAGAAAAGAAAAAAAACATGAGAGAAAAAGGATGAACGACAAGGCCGAGGAGAACTATTCTTCCTTGAAATGCAAATTCATTGAAATGAATTCCGACGCGATGTAAGACTGTCGCAATACTGAGAAGGAGCGAAGGGAAAAGAGAAAAGCATCACCGCCGCCTGTTCTCCACCCTCACCTCCGCCTCCTCCTCTCCCTCCCCGTCCTTCTCCGCGAACGTGTCACCGTCTCCTTCCTTCATTTTTACTCGCAACCCTGGCATTGCGTCTTCTTTGTCTCAACTTATCCACCGAGAAGGAATTTTTCGAGTTAATTTTCTCGCAGCACCGAGTGATATTCCCCGAGCGAGTATTTACATTTTCGTCGGCCCGTTGACTTCACCCTCCTTCCATCTCGTCTTCTTCGTCTTCTTCGTCTTCTCTCCTTACGCAAAGTCTCCTCCTTCCAATCTTACTCGGGACCGGAGCAAAAAATGGACGCAGTCAATTTCCCGCGATTAACTGTCGCTGAACAGCACGCACTTCGCAGTTACTATGCCAAATGCGAAATTGAAGTAGGTAGTCGGTTTGCTTGAAGAAAATCAACGTTTCTCTTAGTCGGTGCTTCATTTAGAAATTATATGGACAAGTCGAGTCATAAAATCTTCCTTTTTGTAGATTTTTAATTACCGTTAGTGAGGCGCGTTGTAACAGCGAACGAAAAAAAAAAGAAAAAAAAAAAAGCGTTACATTTCTCAAAAGAGAAATATTTGTCATCCCTCATGGAAATGAGATAGACATTTGCTTCGCACAAAAGAAAAGAAATTTTCTCTTCTCTTTCTTTTAACGTCTTGCCCCGCGAATCGCGAGGCTTTACTCCGACGTTTATGTACATAGTCAACCGTGACGTCTCTCGTAACGAGGGGGCAATGCAGAAGTGAAAACTACCCATGTGGGCATCCGATAGATAACAACGGTATGCGCGCTCTCATCGCGGCCCAGTCGCGGGACGAGATCGATACGTCGAACGCGACACACGTCGATTCCAGAGGCGGTCCCCCCATCCCATCTCTCTCCACCGCGCTTCGTGTTTGCGGCTCCGTTATCTGCGAGATACACATAGGATTATAACGTCGCTACGGATGTTGAGAACACTTACGAAGACGAGTCCACACGGACGAGGACGCCGAGATTTAGGCGGCGGCCGGCTTTATGCAAATCATATTTTATGGGATACGGGCACGCGCCATCTGTCCGATGAGAGAGATAGAGAGAGAAAGAGAGAGAGAGAGAGAGAGAGAGAACTGGGACAGGTTAACCCAAAGAGGAAGGGGGGGAGAAAGGGCGCCAGAAATCCTTTATTTAATAGCGGTATCTCGTGCGCCCGTACTTTCAGCGAGAATACTCCTCGTCAAATCGCATCAGAGCGGCGTTAAAACAATTTATATCCTCCCCTACGGTGACGGGCTTTTCTCGTGGGTGCTGTTAGGGTGATACGGGGTTGGTCCTTAATTCACAGATTACATTCCCTACCTTGCTATGGCTCGCCCAGCTTTTGCTGTCGATCTCTGCCATCGTAATTCTCTTCATCTCGGACTTCTTACTCTTTCTTTTTCTCTTTTCCCCCTTTCTCTCTCTCTTTCTGTCAAACAATGCCATTTGTATTTAATGTATTTTCGTGTCGCTGATGCGTCGAAATTGACAAATAGTATCCGAGCTTATAATTATACGCGCTTACACATCTTAATAAAACCACGTGACATATCGCACAGTTTGATATCGAAACGTATTTGCATTACAACGTTATTTTTAAAAACAAACTCGCATCTTTGCACAATTGCAAACAGCTTGTAAAAAAACAGTTGTAGACAAAGCCTAACTAATGGTAGTGGCCATGTTAATTAATTATAGGACATTAACGTTGCGGACTGCTTTGAATCGCCATTATAGAGAATTCGTTTAAGAATAAAGAGCTTTTACTGAAAATAGAGAGAAGGGGAAAGTCATTTAAGAACAAATTACTCTCTAATTAAGACCAGGATAAAACAAAGGTGTCTGTTTACGAGCACTTTACGACAGTTTAAAAAGAAAAAAAAAAAACTACCTCTCGAAACGTCGTCAGCGCGGTTATTGCCCGCGTTAATCGTCATCAACGTCGTCGTCGTCGTCGGTACTTCTCGTTACGTCAATGCAAATCATAAAGCGGTTTGAGCGATTTACACTTCGCGCTTTATGCTTGAAAAATTAACTCGGCAGAAAATACATTCCGCCGTGTTAATAACGCCGATAGTGTCGCGAAACAAAGTAACCTTTGTGCACTCTGAATCCCCACGAAGCTTTAAAAAGTTCGCTCGCTCTCACGGCGATTATATATGTATGTGTGTGTATAGCGCTTTATGCAAAAATCGCGTGCGATATAATGCAATCAAGATGACGAAGAAGTCGCCGCTTGTGCTCGCGGGCTTTGCATGTTTTTCTCTTTCTCTCTTTCTCTCTCTCTCTCTCTTTCTCTCTTTCTTTTTCTTTCTTTTTTTTTTTTTTTTTTTTTTCCATTACACATCACTTCGTTAATCCTCGCAATGTTGCAGCTTTTGTTATGCCGTCGTCTTTCTTCTCTCGAGTCTCTGCGAACGGAAACGCGTTTGTAGATATGTAAAAACATATCGCGCAAAACCTCGACGAAACCGCATTACAAAGCTTGCCAGTAGCTGCGATTGCATAATTAAACATCACTTGAGAGACGACGGCGACGGTCAAACTCATACCCGAGACGAAATTCCGATACAGATACCGTCGTCATTCTATCTCTAAAAGATCGCGACGCTTGTCGTGCGATGCGGATTGTAAATAGTATATCGGAAATGGGAAGAAATCGAAGAAAGGAAGAGACGAACAAGAAGCGCTTATACAAGTATGTATAAGTCAGGTTATTGGCAGCGTGTAAAGCTTTATCCCGCTTTAGAGATGCGCGAAGAAAGGCTCGCGCGAAGATACGCGTGCTGGCTCTATTGTGGATGCAACTGTAGCCTATAACGGCTCCTGTAAAATTAATGGAGCGTCTGCCGTGTTGCGGGCACGGGATAGACATGAACTATTCAAGAAGGGCGCGATAGACGCGCATTTAGTAAGATACGGCGGGAGGGAAAAGAAGGAGGGGGATGCTTAAGGGGCCGCTATATATTTTGTTGGAAGAGTATCGGGGCCAACGTCAGACTTTCCAAAGCGATATAGGCATCAGGTGCGGCGGGTATCGGTTTATCGAAAATTTCTCAGGGTGAGCGTGTGCCTTCGCAAGCTGCAGAAACGTTTCGCTTCACCGGCCAGAGGCAAACCTCGAGGTCGTAATTCGACGCGTTTACAGTGATAAAGTATCAGGCAAACCCGTACGCACTCTGCCAAATTACCGACACTTTTTCTCTCTCCGCCACTCGGTTATATCGATATGCGAATGTAACATGATTCGTGAGATGAGAGAAATAACGAGCTAATATGCGTCTGACATTACGATGTAGCAAGAATAAAATGTAGCTTTTTCATCATAATTATATTTAAATGTAAAAAATTTATTTAAAAAAAAATTTCCGATACTGCTAAATTATTCTTTTCAATAAACCAAAAGGATAAAATGTTACTGATTAAAAAAAATTCAATTTAAAAAAATAGAACAAAGATATGAGCTTGAAATAAAAATATCTTTTCATTGGTGCACCCATTATTGAAATCATTCGTTTTATTGAGAATATTCTATCAATCGCAGTTAAAGCTCGATATTACAGTAATAAAAAGGGTAGGAAAAATAAAGCGCGAGTATTGGGTGCAGGAAGCCCGTAGATCGGACAAGTACGTTTCATATATAGCTCGATAGGCGAGAGCTGCTTCGTAGCTTCTGATCTATAAACATTTTAATGGTCAGTGGTTACATCCGCAGCACGTATTTACGACGGGCATAAGGACGATATCATTGCGCTCACGTATAGCCCACGTTATATACTCTATTTCGCCTCGTCCTGGACACCGAAACGAATATCGTAGTATCGGCTCTTCTGACATGTTTACGTATCGCCGGTCTTGAATGAAAATGCTACTATCCACTATACTTAATGATATGAAAATATACATGTTGATATATTGTTTGATACAATCGTAATTTAATAGAGATAATTCAATAAGGGAATATCGCATTTTGACAGATTTCACAGGCTCACAAATGCAACTCCCCAAACGCCTCGAACGTTTCTCCTGAATCTGCCTGAGGTCTACCGAAAGTTAAGGTACGCATATATAGAAGATATATTCTGTTAATCGTTCCGCGTATACAAATGTTGCACGTTGCGCGAGAGCGCACGAGACATCTCAACACTGTCGAGTAATTATTCTAAATCGTGTAGACGACGGTATTCCGTACACGTAATGCGTCGCATTTCGAGGGAGAACGAGGTAGTCACATTTTGCCGGCGAAACGTTTATTAAATGAAAGGACGCATGACACAAATAATGTTTGCAATAAAGGGAAGGCGCTTTAAAGCGATGTAATATATGGAATAATGTTTCACGAGTCGAACAAGAGAAAGCTCAAAGCGGCGGTTCAGTTGTAATTGCGCGAGTAGCGCAGTATTGGACGTAATGCAGGAATATCAAATTCATTTTATTCATTGTCGACATCGCAAACCTAATATTGCAATGAATATATTATCGAGGGAAACTGATACTCAGATTCGTATAATAAATTCTGCGTTACTTAAATTATATGCGCGCACATTAAAACTGACTTCTATTAGAGTTACATATGATATTTTGATTTTTACGATAATAAAATTAAAAAAAAAAAAAAAAAAAAAAAAAAAAAAAAAAATTTATAAAAAAAAATTATTTTTATATTTATAAAAAAAAATTATATATAAATTATTTTCTTGAATTCTATAAAATATAATCCGTACTTATCGAATATGTCAATTCACGAACCATGTGATATGATAGGTGTATATAAGTTCGCGTAGAAATCGCGAAAATAATTTCTCTCTTTTATGCGTAATAATGAAGACACGTGCGATGATTGACGTTAAGTGAATTTTTCTTATCCGTAGCAAAGATCGAACTCCCCGAAATAACACAGATTTCATCCAATCTTCGATGGAAAAAATGTCGACTGCCAAAGCTCCGTTCGTCTCTTTTCTGAGAGCTTTCGTTCTCCCTTTCCCTTCCTCTCAGGCCTCTCTTCCCTTCGCAAGCTTTGCCAATCGGAGACTTGTCGAAAGGCCAATTTTACGTCAGTTCGACGCGCAGCTCCAATACTTCTATCCAATAATCCTCCGGTAATTGGATAAACCGCAAAATAACGCGAAGAGCTGACTGCTGAAAGTTCGCGTCGCGATATCGATATCTCACACTTCAGTGAGTCTAATTCAAACCAATTAAACATGTTTTCGTACGTGAATGTGCGCGTGAACGAAAGCAACGTACAATCATATTTCTCAGGATCTATGACTTTCAACGCGCGTAAAACCCGCGCGTCTCTCAAAGAGAATAAAAGATCCAACCCGATATAGTTTTTCTTTACGAGGTCTGCGTTATTGGAAAGCGTGTTCACGACTGCATCTGAATGACTCTCATCTTTTTCATATACCGTTATACGCGTACATTTAACCGTGTCGAAGTACTTCTATACTTTTATACTTTGAAATTCCTAGTTTACTTTTAAATAATAGCTGGACAAAATATGCTAAAAAAAGAGAGTGAGAGATATATCGTGCTAATCAAAAACTAATAGTCCATCCATTTTTCTTGAAAGAAAAGGTTAAAGTTCTCATAAAGAGCGTTTCCGGTTTACGGCTACTTCAAAGGCATTTTATGACATAGAACGTTAGGCTCTGAAAGCGATCGTTTTGGCAAAGTACGTTACGTGTCGGTGTTAATTTTTGCTAGTTTCTCGTTTATATTTAAAAAATCTGCACTTGGCGAAACCAAGGAAGATAGTAGAATAAGATAGTATGAATAAGTAAGACGAGACATTAAATGTCAGATGCTAGCGCTGTAGCGCGATTACAATGCGAACAAAGGATGACACTTTCAGTTTGTGAAAGATCTAAAATCCGGAATTAAACTACAGAATTCTTCAATTGAAGGAAACTTCAATTATCGGTGCTGAGACGAGGTTTGTTGAGTAAGGACTGGTAAGTCGCTCGATACAAGAGTCGAAAGTGCGCGAGCGAAAAGTGTTACGTTGTCCTTATCCGCTAGAACGTCGAGAAAGTTGGCGCTACTCGCAAACTCTATTTTGTTCTGTTATTAATAAACCTACGAAGAGCTGCATCGCGCGCTACCACCTCGTATTGTCCTACCTCGCACAAAGAACTCGATACACTTTCAACTTCGACCCTTAGTAACTGCCGTTCGCGAAAGTTAATTCGGTCACGAAGTCCATAAAATGCAATCTGGCGAGAGTAACAAGGATTGAACTCTTCTGAGAGATAATGCCAGCACGTTAATCTATAGTTAATTGCGTTTACACGAATAAGGACGTATATCATGCAATTTCGAAAATTTGTTTTCAAATATGTCATAGAAGCTTTATATTTATCTATCAAGTTAGAAGGTAAATACACGTAACAAATTCTGTGCGTGTGTATGTATATGTGTGACGTATCATTGAGAAAAAACTTAGCTCGTTCGGCGATCTTTCTATTCGTAAGATCTTCGTGTAGTGAAAGCAAAGTAAAACAAATGACCACAACTTTGTGCAAGAAAAAGGAATTTTCTCCTTCGAGGATATGTGTCAGCGAAAAACTTCCGGATGAACTTTGTTTGAGACTTGTATATACGAACGACGAATCGACGCGACGTATCGAATCATATCGCTTAAATTAAATAAGTTTTCCCAGATGAGCTTGCACGAATGTGTATACAATATTATAAGCGCAAGTTGAGATACTACTAACTTTGACGAAGAAACAATCGAGGGAAACTTTTTCATAGCCTGATATATTATCACATTGCGTAGTACTTTGAAGAAATCGCAAGAGAGACCACGATATAGCATCGACAGTAATTCAATTTACTTCGAGTCGATCGAAATCTCTGAGACGCTCCCGAAAAGATTCTCGCGAGATACATCTCATAACGCTCTTCGCGTCTTCGTGCTCCGGTCGCAAATAGTAAATTTTCAACAACTAGGTCAGAACCGAGAAACGTGCGCACCCTAAATCTAATAAAATTGTAAATACCAGGTCAAATACTTATACTAAGTTGTACGTACGTGTTTCTCGTACCTGTATCTCGATCTTGGCGTGTATCTGGCATTTATTTTCGGTCGTCTAGTCTTATAGCCTAGGCTTGTATCGTGAATCAACTCTATTAACAATTTGCATATACAAAGCAGGGCCCATATCAGATGGGACTGTGAAAGGCAAACTTCCCATTTTATAACGATTGCTGCTCCTTTCCCGTCATGTAATTAACATGTATTGTCTACACTGATTTACGTCAAACTGAATAATACCTACGATAAGATTCGCTGTCGTTATGCCATAAACATCCGCGACCGATTAGCTTTATATGTCGCTTCATTATATTAACTTTATTTTTTAAGTAATTTGAAATATGACATTGTCAGTTTGTCAAACAGCATATGTCTTTCCTCTTTTTAAAACCATTCTATTAACGAAATTAAAAAACTCACATGATGCGTACTACATAAAAAAATTACAAATTTAATTAAATTATCGCAAGAAAGGATGAATTATATTGTTTTAAATGAAAATAACCACAAAAAAAGGTAAATATTTATCTACATGTATATCTTTCTACGCAATATTTTTTTATACATTCACCATTTTAATATATAGCTGTCGCGTCTGAAGGATCGATAACGAGTCTACAAAAATACAAATAAAAAAGCAGTTAATTCGAGGATTATATCGGCGCATTCTTTCGTGATTTAAAATTTGATTAACAAGAATAGCGCCGGGTCACCTCGTTCGTTGCAATCAGACCGACCTAGCAATTATCCGAAAAAGTATCGTCGCTTTTCGACGAGTAAAACTAGCAAAGAGAGATACAAGTGGCAAACTGACGTTCGGGGCGCGTCGGGGTGGCAAGCGGAAAGAAACTAAACGCAGGGATGGATAAGTAGAGATAGGGTAGGATAGGAAAACTCGCTCTCTTCCCTCCTTGCAGATCCGCGATGTCGTCTCTCGCGGGGACTCTTGAGACTCGCTACGTCGCGTCGGCAGATAAGGTAAAGGGAAAGCACGAATTTCTACGTGCTCGACATACGAGCGCAGTCGACCTCGCGTAACGGAACCGGATTTCAGATTCCCAGGATCCCATTGAACAACACGCCACGACGACTATATCAACCTAGGTCGTATGCAAATCGGTGATCGCACACGTGTAACACGCACGTACCGCACACCCAATATTCCGCGAGAAATTCCTTCGCTCCCCGCCGTGTGAACTCGCGACGCGAGTACTTTTCGCGGTGAAAGAGTTAAAACATTCGCGTTATTCTTTTACCATGTACGTCAATCTCGATGGAACAATAAAGGCGCGGGTCGACGATGCGTCTCATTCAGATGTTTTCGAATCCCGGTTAAATCGATCGTAAGCGATTCGATTGCGAGAGGCTTGCTTCGAATAAACAATGCCTGATTTAATCCGTATTTAATCGAGCGATATAGTAGCAGAGAGAAAATAAAAAGATCGGATTTATAAATATGATAAATAAAATATAATAAAAGTTTCCAATACACGCCGAGATTGTATATTTACACATTTTTTTTTTTTTTTTTTTTTTTTTTTTTTTTTGCGAAAACTTAGTTAAAAGAAGATTAAAGATTTTCTATATGTATACTTGAATTATTTAAAATATATAAAAGAGTGTTATTGATATTTTCGTCCTAGTCTACTAAATATCTCATCAACTTCTTTATAGTTAATGAATAAAAAATACATCTAACGGTAAAAAATATGAAATAAATGACCAGTAAGAAATATAAATAAAAAATTGATCTGATGATATTCCATTTTGTGGAACGAGTTACAAACATTTTAAAAATCAGGTACGATTGATGTTACTTTTGAATTTATCATAGCTCATAAAAATTTAACAATATAGTTTTATTCTATATCTTTGTATTTTTTAAAAATAGGTTACATTTTATTATAGAATATTTTATATTTAATGTATAATATTAGATTTATTATAAAGATTAAATCGATATTTATAAATAAACTGATCACGTTTTCTAAAACGTACCAAGGTTTTTTAAGTCGTATCGGCGCAACTTATAAAAAATTTATATAAAACAAAATTAAAATGTATTAAAACAATGTAGTAAAACTGTGCTAATGAGATCCGAGTTACTTGTAAATATATTATTTAATAATTATTACTTTATGTTGAAAATATTTTCTTCTTTATTTATTACTGATTAATATATAAAATATAGTTTAACGTGAAATATGAATATGTTTTTAATAGTATAAACATGTATAGTAAATGATTTCTTTTCTCACCTATATTTGTTTTATTACATTCGTTTTATCATTTTTCAAGGAGGTACGATTCAGAAAACTGGTTACTTAAATCTCATACTTTTTACACTATGTCATGAAAAGATTTATAACAAATTAATTTGTTCTTAACAAAAGAATAAGTATCTAAGAGTAGGCGTTTAAACATCAAACTAAAAAGGCCTAATATTTATTTGCGTACAAATTCGTGTCAAAATAGAAAATATAATATAAAATATGTGGTACGATATTGGCAATTCTGTCCTATCAGCTTTTCTAATAATAACTGGGTAATTATAACGCGTAGACTTTAAAAGATAAGTATAAAATTGATAAAAGTCAATACAAGATTTACAAGAGAACATTAACAGCTTTGGTGATATCTTTAATCCTATCAAGTGTACGTCATGATTGGAAAATGACCGTCTTTGGCCGTGCTCATTTATCGATTTCGAGTGTCGATAAAAACAAGATAGCGACATACCTTGCTTAACAGTCGCGCTTTGAGTTCACTAGTTTAGCTAATTAAGTTTTGAACAAGTTTCGTTTCCCTTAGATCTTAATTTCACCAAGAAGTTCACCAAATACCAAAAGCAGAGGACTCGTAGCAAACGACCCTTTTGGAGATCACTATGGTCAGCGAAACCAGTATTGGCGAACGAACGGTGCAAATGTCATCCAGAGAATTCGCTAACTTGGTGTACTTAACAGAGACTCGATACCGCAAATGCGGTCCTCGCTAAATGAAAATTAGAGCACGAATATACATCAGTGATCGATTAATTACTTGCATTTCGCTGCAATGACATTTTAGAAAATATTGACTTAGGCTATTGGCTGGCTGCCGCGGGCTTGACCTATAAATCGCATAATATAAATATATTTTATAATATTTTAAAATAAAATTGTTCATGCAATTACGCAATATTCTTGTTGGAAAATCAGAAAAAAAAAATGTTGAAATAATATTCAATTCATTTATTAAAACGAAAATTAATTTGAAAAATAATTAAACCCGGAAAACGAATAAGTACGATAAAGTACCATAACCATATTAGCGGATTTTAATTACAGCTAATTCCTTTAGAACTGGTGAAACGTACGCTAAAATATTACGCTTACAATACGCACGGAAAATATATATCGGATATTTTAATAGAGTACTCCTCCTCTTATGTAACCTAGTTTACATCTCTCGCCTGCCGCTTCACGAGTACGAATATACTACGACCGACTTTATGCCCAGATATCTGCTAAATAATGGGCATGCATAAAGAATAAGAAAGAAAGAATGAAAGAGGGAAACAGAAAGGTTGAATTAGACCAACAAGAAAGGAAGAGACGTCTGTACGGTAGCGTGCAAAATACACCAGGCATTTGATTTTCATCTACCAACGGCGGAACAAGCTTGCTGGCTTGCAAATATCATACCTTAAAAAAAATGGAGAACAACAACACGAGTATGCGCGGGAAACAAGAGTGCATACAGGGTGGATACTCGGAGCGAGAAACAGGCAAACTAGGAAACGCGAATGCAGCAGTTACGGATTAAGCACAACTAAACATCCCTTAAACAACTCGGTCATAAATTCGCCGGGAAGATTAAGACGCCCCTGTGCCGCCCCTAGTCTCCCTTCCTCCCTCTCTCTCTCCCTCTCTCTCTCTCTCTTTCCTTTCGACGTATGCCGTATGCCCCGGAGACTCCGAGACGTTTGCAGGAATACGAGAGAGGAAGGAACTTGCGGCTCTCACAGCTTTCATCCTCCGCCATTTCTATATTCTCCCTCTCCTTCTTTCTTCTTTACTCTTGCGTGTTCAGATTCTTCTTTCATCCCTCTCACTCGCTGTTACTCTCTCATTCGCCCTCGCTAAACCTTTAGCTAAATCGGCCAACCCAAACCCTTAACTACGTCTGATTATTGCGGTTAGAAGAGATAAAGCCACTTAATTTTATCCCTTCAGGCCTAATAATGTCCCTTGCGTCCGCCGCTGTCGAGAACTAAGGAAATAGTTGCGTTTAGGAAACAGCAGGACGTCCTAATTCGCCTACGGCCTCAAAGTTTCAACCAAGTCGCACGCGTTCGTTAATAACGTCGTATGCATGAAGCGGACGATCGATGTGCAGGCAAACGCCATGGATACGAAACATCGTCGTCGAAACAGAGTGAAAGTCCTCGTGTTTACATAAGCGTCATTTGTAGAAAATATATACATAATTAAAAACACAAAGTATCGATATCGTAGTGTTCTTTGCGTAAAACTATTTAGGTTCGTACATTATATGTGTATATACGTACATATATCTATCTTTCGACTTGTATTGCCAGGGTAGAGAACGAATCCATGGACTCGAGCAGAATCGACGCTCAATTAATTCCCCTCGTCCCTCACCTCCTTTTCCTCCTTCATCGTTACGGTATAAATAGAATTCCCCGTGAATTCAATAAAGGAGATCGCGACCACCGATAACCGATAGTGAGGGGGTAGTTGCGCGACTCTCTTTCTCTCTTCCTCTCTCTATCTCTTTTTCTGTCTTCCGCCCCGTTCGGCATGTATCGATTTTCCTTCAAAGCGTATTAGAGGTATTCCGAATATACTTTCCGTGTCGATGAGTAGCCATCCGAGGTGATGGGCCGTTAAAAGCTGTTCTCGGTCAAGTGTGGTAAAGTGCTTGCACGGATCGATGGAAACGAACTCGCGCGACGTTAAATGAATGCCGCCAGTGTCTCGCAGAAAATCTTGAAGGAGAAATTCTCCTCTCAAAAATTCATCATCCTCTTCCGACCGTACGTACGCTGTTTCCAAAGTAAACACAGCGAGTTAAACGTTACTTTAGACATAATATTGACACTGAAGCATCTTCGCGGAACTAGCAGTTGCTGCATTTACTCTTTAAAACAAAGAGATATTTCCCCCTGCCCCCCTCCCCCGCCTCCCCGTCTCCGCCCCTCTTCACGTTACCCTGCTTATTTTTCGAAATATATCTTCGTAAATCATGACACATGTGCGCGCGTGCACAATGAAAGATCAAGTTACAAACAAAGATGAGAATCTTTTTCTTTCCATTAAACCGAAATGCATTTTGCTCTCCTCCACGCGGGTACATCCAAGTATTCGTTCTCCGCATTCCGTCTATCCCAAGCCAATGTTATTGCTTATCGGGACAACGGATCGTAAATTGAAAAATAATTCCAACTAATTTTTTTTCTCTCAATAACAATATCTATCCAGGTCGCTTGGAATTGCGTTACATCCCGAACAGAAAGGATGAGAGAGAGAGAGAGAGAGAGAGAGAGAGAGAGAGAGAGAGAGAGAGAGAGAAACAATAATCACAAGAATCGATCGTACAAAAGGATCGAAAAAGACACCGCAGATGCCATATAACGTAATTTTAATGGTTATCAAAAATTGTTTTCTAATCAATTAGACTAAAATTATTATCTAATCAATTCGCGACTTATCAATAAAATATTACAAAAAAAAATTCAGAAATTATAACAGAAAAAAAAAAAAAAAAAAAAAAAAAGAGAGAAAATATCAAATTGCACATTAATGTTTTATAAATCGTTTTTCAATAATTTTGATGAAAAATTTTTTATACAGCTCTTAGTACATTACCATTCCAAGCTTTTCAGAGATACTAAAGAATTTCCCGTGATCTTCTTACTAAGTCTCAGTGGATCAAAGAATAACTTTGCGAATAAAAGTAGGGGGAGGGGGAGAGAGGGGAAGGGGAGGGGAAAGAATGACCCTCCCTCGTTCACTTCGGAAACATATGTCTTGGAAGTTACGAGGTGACTCGGGCAAACTACGAGCCATTTCAACGTTAGCCTCGTAGGTGCCCCTTGAACTTACGTGCTCGTTTCGCCGGTTCGCCCGAATCGGCGTCTGAACCACGTTAATGGCTTCGAACAGAAATTTTGCCGTAACTGCACGCGTTTCGGTTTACACGGCATGGAACGCTGTTAACATCGCGTTTTGAATAGACACGAAGTGTAACGAGCTTCCATGTATATGCATTGATTAATCGATGCTACAACAACTCGATTTATTAGAGCACTAACGAAGCTTAAATCGTGATCTGAGTATCGATGCAAAACTTTAAATAACCGTAGATTTACATCATCATCTACTTTTTTTATTATACATTTTATTGCTTATTATTTTCTCAACGTGGACTTTACGGATTAAAAAGAGAAATAAAAGAGAGACGTGTGGGTGTGTTTATTGTGTGTAGAAAAGAAAGAGTAGCGAGTTACTGACAATACTTTACGAAAAAAAAAAAGTATATAAATAAATATTCAATAAATATATAATAAATAAATAAGTACAAAATATAAATAAATAAATATATATATATATATATATATATATATATATATAAAGCTTATTTTTCAATAAATTGAAACATTTTTCGTCACGTTTCTTTACGAACTGAGAAATGTCAAGTTATAAGCTCTTATACGACGCTATTAAAATTTGTCCACGATATCCATGACAGTAACTACATACTTTGCCCAGCTTTAAGGAAAAACTTTGGTCTTAATCTTCACGCGCGTATATCACCGGTCCGAAAGACACTTAAAAGTAAGTTTCATAAACTCATCGCCAAGTATATCAGCGTATCGCCCGTCGACTATGATACACCACGGATACTCTCCCCTGCAAAAGTTGATACTTCCTACGTGAGGATTTTTTTGCGAAAATCCGACCCGAGCGCGGAGGCTGCGAATATGCAAGCTTATTCTCATTATCGATTCCTATTCCGCTCGAGTAACGTGATAGGAAAACAACAATACTTGTTATCGATGCCTATTTTCGAACCTATTCCAACACGCTTCTCTATTTCCTTCGTCGATACGCAGCCCGATACGCCAGAGCGATTCAATGCGAGCGCATTCTATTAGCGTAAGAAGGACAGATTCGGGCACGTAATGGAGAATCGTGTCAGCGTAAGGTAAAGAGTGCATGTTATAACGTTATAACGTTATGTACCATTTTTTCTCTCGTTTCCTCGTAGTCTGAAAACTCGACAGGAAAAACTCGCCGTTTACATCGAGTTTATATAAAAAAGAACATATCGACTCTGTACTTCGAGCATTTTCGCGCATAGTTTTCGTGTGTAAATAAATTCAGAAACATCGAGAAGTTTCGCATTCGTTGCAAAAGTATTACTTGGCAATTTATCACCCCCCTACTTTGTGCCCATCTTTTTTCTCGATGTCTAGAAACCGCTTATTCCGATGCTTCTATATTTACTGCCCGTTTTCGTGTATTTTCGCCCGTTACAGGTTTTTTTCTCATAAAGCAAAAAAAAAAATGCTAAATTTTTTCGTTTCCCAATTGAGCACTTCATGCACCAGTTCGATCACTGCAAAACGAGTATAAATTATGCGAAAAAAATCCCCCCAAAATTAATGTTCCTTTTCCAAAATAATATTGTGATTCTCAAAGACACGTAATGGATATCGTTTGGAACATGTTTCTATGAGTTTCTATGAGGCAATTAATAATAAGCCATTTCCTTGGTCTCTTGTTATCGCTAAAAAAAAATTTCTCCCGTTACGACACAATGCTTCCTCTACAATGACGGATTCAATTATTTTCTCTCGAGTTATCCCATCATCCTCGTCGCGTGACCAATATCTTTTACTCAAAAACAAGAAGAAAGTAACCGGGTTTACCGACGTTAAAATAACGCTGACGACGCGAATTCTTCCTGGAGAAAAGTGGCGTATATACGGTAACCAGCGGCCGATGGAAAGGCGCGTGACACCTAGTTAAGTAAGTACGGTAAAAGGCAGCTCTTCGCCGACGACCGGCATCCAAGTTACGTCGATATTTCTTCGCTCGACGTTTATAATAACCGCCTGGCCATCTCTCTCACCCTCTCTCTCTCTCTCTCTCTCTCTCTTTCTCTTTCTCTCTTGGACGTAGAGAACAATACCGAAGGCGCCAGTTTATGTACATCACAGGCAACACTTTTATGCTCGAACGCGCTGCCGCGACATCAGCGTCGCCGAGAGCCCGGTACTAGCCGAGAGTGATCTGTGTATATTTAGATACGCGAGAGACGAAGTTTAACGACAAACGAGGTTCATTATACCCGGGAAAACAAGGCCCGCAATGTATATACACCAAGAAAAATATAGCAGCATCGATCGCACGCAACGACGATATATCTTGACACCCAGACATCTCGCAGCTTTATCAACGAACGTAGAGATAGGTACAGGTACGTACTTTAAAATAAACGCGCGATATATACCAACCATATCGGAGAGAGCGGTTCTACAACGTTCTAGTAGTTTCCAATTTCCGATATGGTGGAAACTAAAGTGTATGCTCACCAACACGCGACAGATACAAAGACGCGCGCGTTAGAAGTGATTAATTAATTTAATCATGCCAAAGAACGCCGCGAAGCGTCGATCAAAGAGAATTATGTAAAATTTGACTAAGGTGGAGTTGTCGCACGCGTAATCTGCTTCAATGCGTGCGCGTGTCTACTCACGTAACGAGCGGAGGAAATAGAATTACCAGCAACGTTATATCGAATAATATCATATTTATTGCATACTCAAATATGGTAGAAAATCCGTTTTTAAACTTTAGATATTTTATATCCTATATATTCTCGCATATGAGAGTAACGAAAGAAACCTCATAGGACCTCATCAACATCAGGACTTCACCTCTGATTGTTGAAATCCTACTGACAATGAGGGAAAAGTGTGGTGGTATTTGCAACTATAATTGCACAATAAATTAATTATAGTTTTGCTATTCTCATTTTTATAGTTATTATTGCTATATTAAATATATAAAAATAACCATATAGTTTTGCCAAACAAGGTTCCTCCTTCTTTCAATTATGGTCGTTATCACCACATTTATATGTATAGTATCTCTAACCATATATAAATCACAATTATTACGATATGTACCATCATATATATATATATATATATATATATATATATATATATATATGTATATAGTTGCATAAACATACAAACAGGCTATGATAAGAATAATATAGTTAAGCGAACTATAAAAATATTGTTGCTTGCAAAAATGACTATAAATTATAATTAAATTACGATAAATGCAACAACCATTTATTTCTCTCACAATCAATATAAAATTGATACTGTCGAAAGGATCTCCAGGGTATAGATCCAATAGGATATGGATGACATGGATTGTTATCGATTGTATCTATACATCTTTATCTCGGCCGCGATTGCATTGTTAACATGGAGCGTATTGTTTGAACGTCATATCGGCGCGAGGCCTCGGGCAACCAATCAGCGTTTGCGGTAGCCGTGCCTTATCAAAGATTTCCGCCACCTAGCCGCAGGGCTTAAATCAACCCACCACCCTCCGACCAGTTCCTTTCTACAGTTTACGGAATTCTGTCGCAAACAGCAACGCGAATTAGTACTCGCAGTAAGAGATCAAGAACTCTAATTGCCAGAGTTCTCGGTGAAAACTCGTAATGAGCGAGCGCGAAATATCATTGTCCGCAAGCTTCGAATGAACGGCATCGTACATTCGATTACGCAATCTGACGAGACCCCGTGGTGGGGTTAAAAATTAGGGTTAGCGCGACTCGCGATAACGCGTATAATTATCATCGCGTTCGAAGATCCTCTGTACGCGAACATTCACGACAATTTATAACAATTTAATTATCCGCGCGCGGTACACGCGCGCGTTATATTAATTAATATTTATCGATAATGGAATACTAGACAACACGTTCGTCGCGATATAACCGTATGGCGCTCATCAAGCAATAATAAGCAACGATAATTACTCGTTAATTGGATGACGCCATCCATATAATAACTATTTTACAAAATGAAAATGTGACAGGTCAGCGACAGCTCGATGTAAGAAAATTCTAAGGGTATTCATAAATAATTAGCGTAAACGACAGTCGTGCGTAAAACATTGAAAAGGGAAAGAGGGAAAAAGGGACAAGAAAACGTATATATGTACCTAGAGAAGGGAATAGAATCTAACTCGGGCACACACACAATTTTCTATTAAACGTGACGTATTGACGTTACACTGTACGTTCGTCGCATATATCAGTGTGTCGTCGCTTCCATTACGCCTGCTTTACGATTTCGAGAGTAACTCGGCGAGCGACTTTAACGTATAAATCTCTCGCCACGTCGTCTTTAATGTCATATCCGGCGGTCGCCTCGTCAACGAACGTTCGGTAAATTGGTGACGTAATTACGGGTCTTCGCTCGCTCACAGGTTTAGCTGTCTCGTGGAATTGCTCGTAACGGCCGATCGGAACCCCGTGTCAACCGGAATACGGTATACATATAGCAACACATACGTTTGCAACGTGGTCCTGTTACAAGCTCTCTGCTCGTGTGACTACACTCCGATTTACGCGCACCCGACATTTCGCGTAGAGAAAGGGCAAGTGGTGAAGAGAGTTGAAATGAGTTTGAATTTGGACGGGCGTCTCTCGTTAATTTTTCCCTCCGTGTCGCTGCATTGTTGGCCCGGGAAAAGGGTGTTTATTGCCCGCAGCTCGAGAAGTATCACCGGGGTACATGTTGTTTACGCAAGTATGTATGAGAGAGGGTGGGTGGGCGGGCGCGAACCTCTCTGGGTAACTGCCTGCTACACATCCCCCGTTTTAATGATTTCGATCTAACGAGCGCACGCTCTCGAAAGCCGCGCTTGAGTCTCGAGAGAGAAACGCGCGCGATGGCTCGGTATCGAATTTGTTAAAAAGCTAGTGGGAATCATCTTTGCAGGATTCGCTGAAACTTATATGTATATTTCGCTATTTTTCTCTCACAATGAGATATTTCGATATTTTTTTAGCCTAATTTTTTGTTGCGGTATAGCATATGTGCAAAGTGTCATTTGTTCAAATAAATAATATTATATTCATCAAAATTAAGCCGACATTTTTTTTCACAAATAAACGGAAAAATTATATTCTCCTGTAGCATTTCTTATTTATAAATGTCTTTTTTTTTTTTTTTTTTTTTTTTTTCCTAAGAAGATCATTCTTTTATAGATGATATTTCGACTTGGATCGGTATCGAAATGGGAAGCGAGTAATGAAACTTTCCTTGTCGAGGAGAGTAGGTCACCCAGGTATTGAAACGGCCGGGCTCTCTATATTTTCGCTCTCTCGTCCGTGCGAGCGAGAGAGTCGCGGATCAGCGGACAATCATACTTGAATAGACGCCGCGCGCACACGAGAGACTCGATATGCGTATCCGCGCGGACACGCGTTGATTCGAAATCATTGTGCCATGCCGTACCGCCGACAATCGAACCCCGACGAGTCTCGAATTTCCTGTGCTATCGCGCGAATTTTACCCTCGATGATTCGCTTGGGAGGATCAAACAGAGAAGATCGTTCCACTTTTTCTCGCGAAAAAAAATATCGTTTCACGACTTGGATTAGATAATAATAAAGAAAAAAAAAAAAAAAAAAAGAAAAAAGAAAAAAGAAACAGACAATCAACGGAGAAACACGTTTCCAGCCTTTCGCGCAAAGAGATTTGTAAATTTAACTTTCAAATTCCACGCACCCACGTCGCGAATTCTTGTATCGAAACGCGCGGATGATAACAGCGCGTCGAGAAAATGGAAATTCTTCGTGATACGATTCGAGACAGTGTCTCTACGGATAAGAGATTTTTTTAAAGCTACACCAAGAATCTATCTTAAGTAACGTTCCCGTAATTTGGGGATGTAATATTTTTCTATATAAATTCCACTTTTGTAATACACGGATAGGGAAAAAATTGAAAAAAAAAGTTGGATTAAACATGGTTACCGCGAATCATACAATTTTGGTATAAATAAATCCAAATCATTCGTGAGACTACATGTATCGATCAGCGTATATTTTTGATACTGGCGTAATATTGCGTCTCGGAAAAATAGAGATGCTTCCTTGACTATTTATATATAAATTACAATGATTCGTTCGCAAACATATATATATATATATGTATATCTCATATTGTTTTTTCACGATATTTATTGAATATTCTTAAAATCTGTAGTGCAACGCATTCAAAAAATACCGCAGATATATTTCATTTAGACACTACTATGCTCGTTGTATAAACAACGCGCAACATGAATCCATCAAACGCGCTATCGCCATAATTCAACCGTATATTTCGACCATATCTCTGAGTTATTTCACATTTTATACGGCTCGTAATATAAAAAAAAAAGACAAAAGATAAAAATAAAACTCAAAAGCAAACGGATAAATTATAACCGTTATAAAACCGATTATTTTATACATATTTCGAAAAATATGTATAAATATGTTTGTTCTTCATATTGTTATTGTATTGTATAACGGCAGGTTTGATAAATAATAAAAACCGCGTTTCGTGCTTTATATAAATATATAAATTGAATACTATTATTGTGCGTTGTTATTTATTATTAAATATAATTGTAATATTTTAGAGAGAGATTCTGAAAATCGGTAAGTAATTCTTTTATAAAATTTTCAACAAAACACGGCAAGAATATGAAACAATATGAAAGCAATATTATAAATAAAAACTATTCAGATTTTGACTTCATCTACTGACAATGAGTTTGATTGATACTAGAGAACCAGCAAACAAGCAAAAATTTTCGAAAACGTGTAATTTCTATTTTTTTATTGAAAAAATTATTTCTCTGACTATGAGACAAATTGGACTTGTCAAAGCAAAGTGATTAAAATCAAAGAAATTAAGAAATTCAAATAATGTACTAAATCGGTATTTATTTTTCACATTATATGATTTATATTATTATATTAAATTATATTATATTCAATCCAAGGTAAAATTAAATCAGGTGATGATAAAAAATGAATCTTTAACTTAAAAAGCCTGGGCAATTGTCAAAACCAAAATTCTCAAATTATTTTTATATACATTTATTTCAAAAAAGAATGAACGGCACATTCTTTTTCCATTTAATTTACATAATAGATAATTATGTAAAAATTATCTTAATACACGTAGCATTTTTCAACCTAAACTTAACTGTTCAAAGAGTGATGTTTACAGACTTTTTATAGCAAATCCTCATATTATCATCGACACAATCAAGATTTCGATTCGAATTAAAGACTCACCATTATTAATTGCAGCCAAAGCGACGGCACCGAGCAGCCATGCGACGACGCTGACGGCGGACATCTTCGTTTCCCTCGTCGCAACTTTCTCTCACATAATACGCGTCTTGCGTGCGTTAGAACGAGCTCTGGAATCAAGAAGAGGAACGTATTATGTTAAGCCGCGCGTGCCCGGTGTGTCACAAGATATTACAAGTTCGGTCGTGCATTTATCTCGCAAAGATGACGCTTTCGTAAACACCTGGTTAAGTGCCGCGTGTTCTCGGCGTTGCCGTTGCTGGAACACCGATGAGGAAAACCGAGGAAAATCGAGGAAACCCGAGGAAACGAGTGTGTTAACGTCGCTATTTGTTACTGTATAATCTCGCGTGCTGTAAGTATACCTTTTAGCCACAACAGTGGATATTTATTCAATTACGCAGGCGTCTAAAAAATTGTTGTAACTGGAAACATAAATATGTAGCTTTCAATTTTTATTTTCTTCAGTATTTTTTTATACAGTGATTTTAAATAAAAACATTATCTTTTTAAGCAAATTGCTTTATTATGTTATACATGATTATACATGTATCGAGAAAAAAAAAAAACCTTTTACCCTTTTGTACGCAGCTCGAAGATTGCAATATTCTTTTTTTGTAGAAGCGTCTACGAGATATATATCTTGAGAAATAATATTCTATTTAGCTTACCAGCAACAGAGAGGATTACAAAGTCTCGTGAATATAAAATATTTTTTCTCTCCGGCTATCTACAATAACACAGGAAAAAAAAGATAAAGGTATCGTATCTTTGCAACAAACATGGATATTCATTCTGATTATTATTTATAATAATTGTAATATTGTTGTTATCGTATAACTATATCGTAGAAATTTTATCATTGCAAAAGAGGAAGTTTATTTCAGGAGAAAAATAATCACTAGAAACGCGTGGGTTTGCAAGCTAACGATTTGAGGATTTTCACTGCATGTACGCAGGAAAGCTAAACGTGAGAAGAATTTGCGATGACGGTACCACTTATTCATATCGAGGACAATTTCATCGCTCTAACACGATTGACGCAATGAATCGCGTTCAGAAACCAAGAATCGAACCGATATAACGAATCGTTCCCGTAACCCACGTTGCAGTAAAATCTGATAAAAGATACTATGAAAAGATGTAAAGAATTTTTCAAATTTTCTAAATTTTTGTTCATATATTAAATTCTTGAACAATATAAAGTCTTTTCTCTAGTAAAAATTTTATTTGAATACTTTCTCCTAATTTTCGAACACAGATTAAATCCCAACAGCATTATAGAGCTCTTTAGGTTTTTATTTAGATTGTTAATTCTTTAACTTTAAAACTCTATTGGTGTAATTTTGATTAAAGACAAATCTATATCTTAAAAAGAAATATTTACATTGAATATCAGAATAAAATATCACATTCTTTCATTTGTATATATATATATATATATATATATATATATATATACAAATGAAAGAATATATATATATATATATGGAAAAATCTACTCCACAAACGGCACAAGAATCCTTATACCAAGAAAAGCGTGAGAAGCCTGGAAACACTCTGTAAGGTCGCACGCGGTCCGTTGAAAATTTTATTCGAGAATTTCCCGGAACATGCGGATGATTTCCTCGAGCGTTCTCCGTCCCGCGAGATGGTCCCGGGAAGCTGCTCATTCGTCTTGTCGAGATAGCGTCGTCGTTGGACGGATCCGCGAAAGACGCGACCTCCTCCTCTTACGTCGGTATAAACGTCAGCGGAATGGATCGTCATGTCTCTCATCCAGAGTCATCTTCAACTCTGTGACGTGGTCCATTATTTATACAAATCATACGCGGACTCTTTGTATAAAAACACAATCATCGCGCCATTCTGTTTATTTTCGCTAAATATTTTATCTAATGAAACATTAACGAATTGGTAAGCTATGACTTGCAATAAAACTACAATAAATTACACGGTACTTTGGTAGTTTAATTAGTTCGCGATGGACAAAATTGGCCTTTTTATAACTTTTATTATCGACGAAACGTAACGTAACGTAACGTTTTAAAGCTTAATCTAGTAAATTATAAACAGATAATTTTTAGCGTAGACAAAATTCAAACAATACAGTGGAGGATTAATTTTAAAAGACTATCTGTATCTCTTTTGTCTATCGCTTGAATATACACGCGGTACTAGGTAGCTAAATAAATGATTCTTCTTTTTTTCTGCTTTTGACTTTTTTTCTTTCTTTCTTTTTACGTCCACCGAGAGTAAGCGAGCGAAATAGATATCTATCGCTCTATTCGCACCGACTGCTGCTCTCGTAGCTTCCACACAATCCTGGCAACCCTTCAGACGCACGTTTCCCGCTGACTCTCCGCTCCTTTCATCTCGGTCCGCTTTTACTTTATGCACCGGTTGTGCGCGCGCGAACTTTATACCGTCGTACACCGTGTGCTTTGGAAACCCGAAAATTCCGCTTTGCTACGGTATCGCGAGACGCCCACAAGCCATACGTTTTCGGGCACAATTTCAGCGCGCCTTCGCGCCGCGTACATAAGTAGTATGAATAATACAAAATGAATTTTTCGCCGCAGCTTCCCGGGTTCGTAATAAAATTACGATATCGCTCGTCTCGCGTTCGCATATTTTATTCGTACTTTATAATCCTATGCGACGAGTTCTCATACATATTCTTTCACGGCGCATGTGAGAATGTAAAAACATATATATATATATATATATATATATATATATATATATATATATATATAGTATATATACATATATGAATATCGAACTTAATATCGAAAAATCTCGCCGAGAAAAACGGATCCATATATACGTACATAAAATGCATTAATCAATATATGTATTTTATAAAATTATTATTGAAAAAAAACTATTCTTTTCTCTCTATGTATATATATATATATAAAATATATAATCCTGTATTATAAAATCTTTACTACGAGATTTTAGCAATAATCTAAAAACAGAATAAACGCGATACACAGCTAGTAGAGCAGCTATTCTTCGTTACGTTTCTCAGCAAATAAGAAAGGAACGTGTGTCTTGATGATGTTGATTAGACTACGACAGAAAAGAACAAGCAGGGAAAAGGTAACAACTGTTGCTTCGTTTGTGCGCGAGGGAAAACACGTGCGCGTAACGCTTATAAAATATGAAATCATATCCAGCACATTTTTCAAGATAAAAGACCAAACGCACTTTCTTGCGAATGCACTTGTACTAGTAAAGCAGATTAAACGGGAATGTCGTGTAGTTTTCGTTTATGCGCAGTGAGAAGATAAGATCTTTTTATTTGTATTGTCTGCAACGTCCACTCTGCAGAAACGAAAAAATGCATGAAGCACGCTGAGCTGCTGAAGAAGAGATAGGAGTAATTTTGAAGAAAATTTCCAGCAGATAAGAAAATTTCTAAGAAAAGTTAAGAAAGGGAACATTAATTATAACGTAGCAAAGTATGTACTCGTATTTTCAAGAATATCATAATGTGAGATTAAAAAAATGTTGATATACATTCAAAGACAAAGGCAAAAACGGTTTCAAAAAGTACAAATTTTCTATATCTGTAATGTGTGGTATTTAAACATTTTTTTCTAATTAACAGTTAATTATGAAAAAACGCAAATTATTCAAACCTCCGAGTGGAATAGCGATATATAGGTCAAGCAAGAATAAATGACGTATACTACTTTTCGTATGCATGCAATTCATTTGTATATTAATTTTAAATTTAATTTCTACTTCCATCCCTCCTTCCTTCTCCCCCTATTGGCCCGACGCGACGGCTCACATTTATCGAGATACTTTTAATTTTTCGACGATCGCCGCTGCTACCGACGATGACATCAAAACAACAGGATTACGCGTGTCTGACGCAACTTTACAAACTTTCATAATACGAGCCTCATCTCCATAATTTAAAACGAAAAGTTAAATTAGCCCCTCTGCCACTCTTTCCTCATGCCTAAACCGGGTAAACAACCTAACGTCCGACGTAATCTGCAAAACTAACTGAACGCGCGCGGTAAATAACGCTCGCAATTAGCGCCCTCGCGTGGAAGCGCGTTTTTTTCCAAAGCGAGAAGACACTGTGGCATAAAGTATGGACTGCGCTATCCTTATTTTAGCCATAGGTGAAACAGAGACTTCACGAAAAAAAGAGCGAGATAGCGAGTGGGCGCGGATTACCTCTGTCTCTATCTATCATATGTTTCGTTGTTGACTAGAAAAAGACAGATATTGGGCGCAGATTCGTGCTGTTCTTTTTCTACACTAGGTCTCACTTTTGAATCGCGTTGCGCAGTCCATACTTCAGGTCTATGGTCGTATATCTCGTTGGGCCAATTTAACCTCGCGCACACGCTTTCGTGAGATGGATGGACGCGATGCGAGTCCTCCAACGTTTATTCACACAGCATAAACACATTTTTCACTTTTCACAAAGCGATTGGCGATTGGCGAGCAACATTATTGACCATCGCGTAAAACGGCATCCGCGTCCATTAACGTCATTATTGGTAGGAACAATAAGGACGACGCGATGCGACGGCGTGGATCGCTATCGTACGGTCGCACGAGATGTCGATCGATCACCGGTAAGGACTGCCACGAGCAAAATGATGGCGCGATCTCACGACAAACCGGCGTGGCGCGGCGCGGCGGCAGCCACAACCGGTAATAACTCAATGTAAACGCGCGTAAGTGCTATTAATAAGACCCAAAGGGGGAAGGGCGCAATCGGGTATCGTGAATGTATGATTGAATAACGCAGAGAGCGCGCGAGGCACGAATGCATTCTACGCGAAAGCGTATTTTGTTAGGGTTATCTGATGTAACGTTGATGGACACAACTGGAGTGTGTAAAGATCATAGAGGAGGTAAAACACGCGCGATTGCAACGGGGAGATTTGCCAGCACGATAGACTGCCTGCCACGCGGAAAGCGTACATCGTGAAAGTATGAAACGCTCGTTTCATAAAGGTCGCTCTCCAGAGTAACCCGGAGGGCGAAATTTTGGCAGAGCAAAACACTGAAACACAATGACCCGGTATTTATTCGCGTTAAACACCTAGACGCACATCTCCTCCGGAAGCGTCTCGCGCCACGTCTCATTTGCATTATCTCCACGTAAATGGGATACTAGTTCGGGTACTTTGTTGTTTGCTATCTTACGAGCGTCTGCGGATGCTTATAAAATGGAGATAATTAATGCAACACCTAGAGATAACGGACACACCAATCCGCGGTTATCTCTTTACCTTTGTCTTTTAGACAATCTACTTAGCTGCATCTTTACAGGCACCAAAAAGTACCGTATAATGTTACGTGATATGAAAATCCAAGTAGCATCGTGACTTTTGACAATTTCTAACTATGGGAAATGCAATTTCTAAAAGCACTTTGCGCACTATGAATTTATACAGTAATATTCTAGAATCGTTGGCCGCAAAAATCCCCGCTCTTTATCAAAGTAATTAAAATATATGTACCTAACCCGGTGTACCCAGTGTTTTTTCATATTTTGATGCATTCTATACGCAATAAAATTTGCCACACACAGAGAAAGAGAGAGAAAGAAAATGCCTAACGTTCGCACACTCATTGTTCTGTTCACAGCATTGTATTCTGTTTTCATTTAATTCACGAATTACATTTTTACAATTTACAAGCTTTTGCAGAAAATAATTTTGCATTTTTCATAAAAGATGTTATGCTGACAATCGTGTTATAAAATGCAAACATTATACACTACAAAATAGCGTTTCATTTCACGGACAAATCGAAATTACTTACTTGAAATTAATGGCATTATGATTGCGCGTTCGATCGATGTAATTAGCTGCTACCAATATTTGATGAGTCTAAGGTACATATATTCGCGCGAGCTAGCAACTAAATATATCGCACTGGAGCTTTTGACGCTGCAATGCGGCGAAAAACAGCCAAATCCACGAGAGCTCCAACAAGATCGAATGTTATATAATAGCATTAGTAGATTACAATGCATTATAGTTTAATTAATTAAATATATTAATTAAATTATATATATATATATATATATGTATAATACAAAATATAACGGAGAATTGATATCGTAAACGTATTTACGTTACAGTCATATATATGCGCAAATATATATTATACGATTCAAAAAAAAGCTTTGGAAAGCCACGTAAATTAATTTGAAGAAAATTGTTAATTTCAATAAAATGATACAGATATGTGCATCGTGTTTATATTTGCCTTTTAGGCAAATAAACGTCATGTATATGTATGCGACCTAACAATGTATAAATTTCTATAGAGAATTTTATCATTTCTTACCTATCGCTAATTATAGAGAATCGTTTCACTTGGACACCATCGTCGGAAGCGCATCGAAAATATATATAATGCCTGTCTCTTTTGCTTTTCTCCGTCTGTCTGTCGAAACGACCCCACTTGTATCTTCTCACTCGCGGCGATCAAAGCACTCGGCAAAGCTGCTCGGCCGCGAAAGCGCGCTGCTGTTAGAAACCGTCGCAATCGCTAATTGTAAGTCGCGAACCAGCCGCGGCGCGACCGGAGAAGAGGCTCGTCCATGAGAGCGACGAGAGCGGGCTCGAGGAGCTCGCGGCGCGTCGCACAAAACTTGTCGCGCGATATTACGAGCACGATATACGAGCGCCACCGGGAAAATCACGTCCTCCTATATCACCCTTTCGCCCGGTCGCCGCCGCCGCTCTCTCTCTCTCTCTCTCTCTCTCTCTCTCTCTCTCTCTCTCTCTCTCTCTCTCTCTTTTTCTCTTTCCCTTTCTCTTCCTTTCTCTTCCCGAGCTGCGGCTAATTAATCCCGAATACGAGGCGCGATAATGAGAATCCCGCGGGCGAGTTTTAATTAAAACTCTCGGGCCTCCTAAAGCCCCCTGTATGTCGTTCGCATGGCGTACTTGACCTTCCTCGCGGGAGATTTAATTGAATCCTCATCGGTGGCGAGCCGCGACGATAATGCCTACATATATATATATATATATGCATGGATTAAGCGCGCTCGCATGTTCGCCGTTGTCGCGATACATGCCGTACGTAGGGTAAATACACGCCACGTTGATCCATCGTCGCCCTTATATCGCGGTGGATCGCGGTATCATCAGCTGATCCACCGAAACTCTCCGTCGACTGGTCCAGCCACCGCGAGTGGCTATCACCGGAACACTCGCTCGCAGAGTATCGTCTGTGCTTTTGCCGCTATTGTCCTCCGCTACTGCCCGCCTCGTTACCGTCTATCACTACTTGTCGCCCTCGACTCTCACTACTACCACTACCCGTCCGCCTTACGATCCTGTTTATCACTATTATCTCCGCATATAGCCGGGTACCGCACCGGGTCACCGCTTTACAACACACTCCTTGATTATAATATCTCCCTCTACCTCTTCCTGTCGTTCGCCTAACTCGCCGAACCCTCGGCCCGCGACTAATCAGTCGAATCGTCACTCTCGAACGTGTCACTCTCGACGTTCACCCTCGACAGCCACCAGCCAGTATTCCGGCACTCGCGCGAACTCGGGGGAGGGGGGGGGGAGAGGGGAGCACTCGCGTTCAATTACCGCTTATCGTCAACGAGTAGTAGTGTAATCATCGTGGCCGCGATTCGCTCATAGTCGCGACCAGTCCCGCCGTTCACTGGAAGGATTCGCCCGGCGAGGGTGTCCGCACGCAGAGGTGCGCGCGCGCGCGCATGTGGATATAATCTGTGGTGTATGCGTGTGTGTATATAATATATATATATATATATATATATATATATGTGTATATGTGTGTGTGTGTGTATATGTGTGCGTGTACGCGCGACCAAGGATCCAGGTCCGACCGCGGCGCGATACGATGGAGAACTGACGTCCTGACGGGCTGCAGCGCCCCGACGACGGGCGTAGAGCGAACCATCTCTCGTGAAGCGAGCGGCGGGAGAGAGATCCACCACCCCATTCCCTCGTTCCGGCCGCCCCGGCACGGTGCTCTGCTTTTGCCCGTGCCACCTTGTCGTCGAGAGGGCACCGTCGTACGCGCCACCGCGCGAAATTGCACGAAATTTTCGAAAGTGCAGCGTCGGTTCCCCTCGTGCGCGCACCGGAAACGAAAATTTTTCGACATTGTACCGGGAGCTTTTGCGGAGACAAGAAATCGTCAAAGGTATATATATCGTGATAAATGTTTGCTGCAAAATACACGTTTTATATTAACCAAATATTTGGATTCTCACTGATGTTATATTTATACGTTATATACATCAATATGTACCAGAATATTTTTATTAGCTTATTACCGAAATGATAAATCGTCCGATTAATAAATGAATTACAAACTTTGTTTTAAACGTATAAAACCAATGTGTAAAATTTATTTGCATTAAAATTATTTGATTAAAAAAGCATTTCCCTCTCTTTTATATAAAATATAATGAATAAAAACTGTGAAAGTATATCGCGAAATACATATGCGAATGTCTGTCATAATTAAACTAAAATACAGTAGCTCGTCATTCAATCGATTGACGCTTCCTGTATCCTGACAGAAATAGGATACCGAATCAGACTTCAATAGTTTGATTATTTTAGACATTTTTCGTAATTCTTCATATACATATACATATATGT
The DNA here is from genome assembly GCF_047496725.1 of Anoplolepis gracilipes. Taxonomy (NCBI): domain Eukaryota; kingdom Metazoa; phylum Arthropoda; class Insecta; order Hymenoptera; family Formicidae; genus Anoplolepis; species Anoplolepis gracilipes. The sequence continues at coordinate 462,808 of NC_132970.1, read as the reverse complement.
TCAACACTTTCCTTATGCGTGTTAAAAAAATCTTGAGCTTTCTAAAAATTGCTAAAAAGTTTTGTATTAATTGAATTATTATATACGTTATACGTTATAATTTTAATATATCAATATTAATTTTTAGTTTTTAATTTAATATTCATTTTCTCACAATATATATGTTATATAATTTATATTTACAATTATATTCACACTAGCCGCTTTTATAAATCATTTTCATACAAGTTATTACACCCTTGTACATGACGTGCTGGACGATTAAAAGTGACGAATAGGTAACCTAAAAGCACGAGAAGAGGAGGTTCGCGTAATTTCTTAATCAATATGGCCTAAATCATTTTTACGACAGAATAAGGCTCGCGTTCCGAGCTGCGTGTTCTCCAAGACTTGCATGCATTTGCCAACGTCACGTGATTCGCAAAGGCCACGTAATAGACGGTCTTACATCATTCTGAATTGGATACGGTATAAACCTAAAATTGTGACGTGCAATTCGCGCGAGAATCGCTCTGTTTTTCCATTTTATTGCGAATCGCTTGGCACGTCGCTTTCTTCGCTTGCTCTTGGGAAACAGAAAAACATAATACATCAGGAAACGCAAACATTGTCTTTTATCAACGAAACAATGGAAAATGTTCAAATTCGTTACTGTACAAGGCCATTTGCGTTTGCTGGTCGCTTTATAGTCTTACGCTCTAAGCTGTATTATTAATTAAAGGAATTAACTTTGGTGGCATATACTGTGCGACCCTCGCTCGTGGAAAGGAAGGTCGAACGCCTATATCATAGTCTAATTTCCAATTAAGGCGTTATTAATACTCGCACCAGTGGACGTTATATCTCTTGGATTATATTACGATTTGCATGCGAGAGACTGTTATCACATCTGAATTTCTTATTTTAATTATATTATATAATCTCGATATAAGAGACAAAATTTATTGAGAATGAAAATAGGCGGCCGAAAATATTTGAATTTTAAACTAAAAGAGATTTGGCCATGTGCTTTAATATTTAAAAGATAGATAATTTCAAGATCATTAGAAGTGAGTCAAAGTTTTTTGAGCCATAAAAGAATAAAACTCATTTTTCGGTTAATTTCAAGTAATAATTATTTGAGAGCTACCAAATTACGGAAATAATTTTAAAATGTTCTGTAATTACCAAAAAAACATGGACAAAATACTTCTTTCTTTATATGTTTTCTGATATTTTAGCAATTTTAACTACTCTGATTATTGAAATACATTACTGGATAACAATATTGAGCTAACTATATTAACTAACTATATTTAACAAAATTCGCATTAAATTCAATACATATAACATGATGACCTAGATACATATATATCCACTGAGATATTTCTCCAAATATTATACATCCAGTGTTTGCAATACACAATTGCACGAAAAGCGTATATAATTGTGTGAAAAAATAATCACGTAATATGTATACGAAAAAACAATCCTCAATTAAAATTACTTGTACTCTTTCAAGTAATTTTTTCAAAACGAAACAAAAACTATTTGATTGAAATAATAATATATTCTTCTTAACGACAAGTTCTAAATGCTCTCGAGCAATTATCAAATATTATTCTAAAAAGGATGAAGAAAGATGTAACTGTAAAGATAAATCTAAATATATCTATGTGATTAAAACTAAAATCCGTGACTGTACATCTCCGTATATCATTCTTACTGACTTATGCCACGATGAGATGAGACACACGGACACGTTCCACACCGCAACCTTTGGGATGGTTGAAAGGTGCGAGGGATAGAGGTAGGTGGGTCGTTTCACACAGCAGCGCCTCGCTTAATTACTAGTTACTAGTAACTGGAGTTAGGAGCGTTTAGCTCACAGTTCACGCCATCCAACAAAAGCTTATAACGTTACGAACTATTCCCATTGCTACCCTAGATTCAACAACGAGGCTTCACCCGGTGCCCGGATTCGTATTACTTCGAAATCATATCAAATACGGAAACGAGTCCGCGAGTTTGTAGTTCGCGAACTGCAGTTGGCTCGGTTTACAATATAATTAATCTCGTGACTGGCCGATATGAGTTGGTCGGCTAAATATAATATCTGAGTATCTGTAGCTTATTATCCGCGTAAGTCGTGACGAAAGCTCATATTTTACCGTAATAAAATATTGCGACAGCACCTCAAATTCTGATAATCTAATCGCGATTTTTTGTCGCATTTTCGAACTTTGTAGAAAAATCAAGGCAACGCGACGCGCGAATTCAATTGTCGAGGGGGGGGGGGGGAAGGGGGAAAAAAAAAGTTTTCACCAACCGTCATTTGTTTCCCTCAACAATACAATCGGTTAATACAATTTATCGCATATCGCTGCAACTTTATTCGCTAGTGCGGTCATTTTCGGGTTGTAACGCATTTCTGAGCCATAAATCTAATATTTCTTGAATCACCGACGGAAAATTCATGGACAATAAATTGGAGTTTCGACAACGTGATTCAGCGATACCAAAAACAAACGCCCGGGCGCAAATCACAGCTATGTTTTCGAAAATCCTCCGTCCGGTATTCGCGAGATCAATTTACCAAACACCGTGAAACTTTGCAGCTTTGACATTTGCCCGACGAATGAAACTAATCAAACATTCTATTCAATACACTACAGCGCAGTCACACTATCCATAACCATTTTGTTCGAGTCAAACCGTCTCGATTAAACATGAGATTGACTGCATATACGATGAGAGATACCCCCTCGAAAGAAAGATATGTAAATTTATTCAATTTCTCAAAATGATATGCACGCATACACACACAACGTTCTAACGTTTACATGATTATGTATCACTGTAAAAAAAAAAAAAAAAAAAAAAAAAAAAAAAAAAAAAAAAAAAAAAAAAAACAAAATTTTTTAAAGCTTTAATAAATTTTTTAAGAATATTCTGTACTGTTTATGACATTCTTCTTTTTAGTAGTTGCACACAATTATAAATCTTATACGCACATGTGCTAAAAAAAAATGTTTGCAATAAATTTCGTAAGGTAACTGTCCCAGTTGTGTAAGTCATGTCCCAATAGTAAGTCACTTTTGCTTTTAAATTTATTTTATTAAACAATTATAATTAATTATTATATATATTTAAAAAGAAATATTATCGCGCCAGCTATTAGTAAAATATCACATTTTTAACTTAACTATATATAATATTGCCAAAAAATTTAAAAAAGAATTTTTAACTGACGATGGTTTTGTTTAATTCGCAGTGTAAATGTCAATAGTAAGAGAGACTACATATTTCGTAAATAAAATAAGTTTATATTTCTCTGCAAAACAAGAGATATGTTGTTTCGTATTGCAATTGGGACAAAAAGATTATAAGCGACTTACAACTTATAACTGGGTCATCCTGTAGACGGTTGTTAAAATTTAAATAATTATTTTATATACAAATAAAAATCTTTTTATTTTAATTAAATATGATAGCTAAAAGTTCAGAAAATTATTTTGTAAAATATACATATATTCCACTTATTATACTCCTTTTTTACATAAAAAAATCGTAGTCAACAATCTTAAATGACTTACAACCGGGACAGCTACCTTATAATAACAAAAGAAAAAAAAAAAGACAATTCCTTATATTTATATATAATTTGAAATTAGTGGCTCAAAAAAGTTGACACGTACAAGTTTAAAAAAAAAAAAGGAGCAAAAAAAAAAAAAAAAAAAAAGAACATTAAGTGTATTCGGTGTGGTTTGAGGGACGAAAAAGTGGCTCGTGTAAGCAAGGGTGGCAATTTGGGCAGCGGACATCCCTTGTCGCCTTTGGCGAGGCTTCCGGACTGGCCATTCTATGCAGCTGAACACAGCGTTCTCGGTCGGCTGTATCCACACGCGTGCTAGTTACATTGGGCTTTGCGCCGATGCGTGCATGTAGATCGAAGGGAATGGCGATACTACGTACACTAGAGCGGTTAGACATCCGTTGGCATCCGTTAGCCGTAGCCCGTGCACACACAGATTGGATCGGACATTGCACGCCGTCAGCTCAGCTTCTGAACAGGGAAACTGCGTCCGCCGCAGAGAGCTATACCTATCCAATAGGATACGGACTAACGCGACCGTTCGCGTACATTTAGGTTATCGAATCGTAATGTACGATACGAGAAAGGCAATCTGGCCACCGTCGTCCTGACGAGATTCTGGAATTAGTGTCAATTTCAGTAGATACGTAGATAGGTATATGTTCGGCTTACATAATGCCACGAGTTTCGGCTCGACGTGATAAAGGCGGCGGATGTGTTTAACATCGGTGTCGTCCGCCGTCAGATAATACGCATGATAATTCGTAATCAAGATTACCATCTCTCACTCGCCATCGACAATTTCGCTTCAGGACAGACGAGGCCCGCTCGGAATTCGATGACTAAACGAGAAATCCAGAGACGCGTTTATCACGATTCGCCCGCGAAATCCGTTTCTTCGCCCCGTCGTAAACTGTTAATGACTCCGCGTAATTTAATTGCGGCTCGACACCAAGTTTCGGGATGAGGTGCGTGCCAGCTCCGGATTCTCCAAACGGTCCGGCATTTCGCTCGCTAATCTACCGCACGTTGTACGCGCGCTCCTTGTGCGCCATCAATTTGGCGGCAGGGACGGACGAAGCGGAGAAGCACAAGCTCACAGTGCCAAGAAGTGCAGATTTTGCTATTTCCGCCAACGCCCCTCCGACCCGTTCCTAACCGTTGCACGACCCTTTAACGGGTAACAAGACCGCCAACAGCGGCTTCATTTGCATTTATTTCTAGCAGACTTAACGTCGACCGTGATACGAGAGGAACGGGGATGGCGCCGCGTAATTTCCAACTAATGTATATCCTCGAGGATTGCTCTCGCGGTGAAATCCGATCAAGTCGTAATTCTAAAAACCATAAGCCGTTACGCTCGTCTACGCAAAAATCACCTAGCGGAAAAGTGTCATAAAGGTCGGAAAGGTGTCATAATTTTTCCGCAACTGCATCACATTTTTTGTCCCGTTTAGTAAAGTGACGTCAGAAAATTGGGTTAAAATTATTTCGGTTTTTCGGACGAAATTTAAAAGAACTGTTGATACATCAAAATATTAGAAAAATGCTAGATTGTTCTCGCGATAAAATCCGATCAAGTCATAATTCTAAAAATCATAAGCCGTTACGCTCGTCTACGCAAAAATCGCGTAGCGGAAAAGTGTTATAAAGGTTAATTTTTCCATAACTATATCATCTTTTTTCGTTCCATTCATTAAAGTGAAATAAAAAAATCTATTTAAAATTATTTCTGTTTTTCTAACTGAAATTTAAAAGAACTGTTGATATATGAAAATATTTAAAAAAAATACTATTTTGAGATCAAAGGATGTGTAAAAATTGCAGTGTAAATAGTCCTTCTCGTATAACATGGTCTCTATCCATTCAAAAAAATTATTTTGTAGTATACGACGAGTTTTAAAACATTTTGTTACTATGATATAACAATAATCCACCCTTTCAGGTTACAGAGTATTTTTTTAAATTGGCTGTAAGAGTGTCTCTTGTTTTATACAGCTTGGTGTAAATTTATGGATTACGGTCCAAATTCGAATTTGCAAATTAAACGTGCTGTAAAAAAAAGAAAAAGAAAAAGGGGAAAAAATCTAAGCAAAGCAATGAAAAGAGAAAATATTTGCAACGGGAAGAATAATCGAACGCCGCGCCGGCGTAAAAAAAAAAAAAAAAAAAAATATCGGCAAAGGTATCGCGACAAAAGAACAAAAAGAACATATATTTACACTCTCACTGTCAGTGAGGAGGTCGAGATATATCTTCTCATGATATATTTTATCGCCTCATTCCATTAACGTGAGATATATACCTCCGCTAAGAGCCACGGTAATTGCGCGTGATTCTTCCATTCGCGCTGTTCGGTTTCATCGTACATTCTAATGAAGGCATCAACCTTCGGTGGAGAACAAACGGTTTCGCATCCTTTTCAAACGACGGCAACCCCAACCTATCGTTTTGTCGACCTGAATTCACGAACGCCCCCGACCGAGATCGGTTTAAGTGAAAGAAGAAGCGCTGGAATTACGTAAGGATAGATGCAGTAACGCGAATCGGTCCGCCGTCGTCCCGACCCCAAGATCGAGCATCGTGGATTTCAATTTCTCACGGAAAGAAGCCCGGCCATTAAACGAGGGTGGGAGGTGGTGGAAAGCCCGAGATGGATAGAGAGAAAGAGGGAGAATGAGAGAGAAAACAGCATCGACCGGGGCGCAATTCGTAGACGACGACTAGTTGCTTCCCTTCCATTATCCTTCACCTTCGATTTTCGTTAAACTGCCGAAACTGTGTGCGCTATTGGTTGTGTCGGAAAAATCGATAGTTTAATGCGACTTTATCGTCGCCGAGCAGCGTTATGGCGCTGGTCGCCGTTGCTGTGAATTTCGCGAAACGACGTGGAATAGACGGTTCACAGCGCCGAGTTAAGGACACTCGAAAATTACAAAGGGAGCGACCCACGATCCAAGTAAATGTACGCACGGTTGCCTCTCGTCTCCGCGAACATTTGTCGTCAACATTGCTCGCTTTAGCTAGACGCTCGTACGTTCGGAAAATTCTCACGACGCAGAGAGAGAGAGAGAGAGAGAGAGAGAGAGTGATTCGCTGTGAATATAAAATCTCGGTTACGGTTCTTCCACTTCTATTATCGCGAATAAAATTCAGAGTCGAACGTTAGGTTGTAAGGAATATCTCCGCGAATCCCCTCGCGATTGTGACTCATTCGTTTGCGGGTTGAATTGGCTTCGGCGACGAGAGCGCGCTAATTCGTGAATCGAATTTCAAAATTGGCGAGTCGGCCACGTGCTGCGCGTGACGGATAACGCCATAAATTTCCTCGTCGTATACGGATCATATCCTTTCGGTATGTCGGGTGTGTACGTTTATGCGGAACGATGCGCGACGGTCTCGTCGACGGTGGAATCGCGCGCGACGGCCGGTTGTCACCTGCCGCCGTGGCAGTAATTGTCAGCTTATGTGGGACGAGCATGGTATGCGCGCCAACTGTACGCTCCGCAGGCCACTCTAATAAACACGTCGTAAACCGCCGCATTATATGCATATATCGAGACACAGCAACGATAGGGCAGAGCATTGCGTATCAACAAACACGATAACGCCGCCTTTCAACTCTACACGCGGTCACAGAATCGTACAATTTTCTGAGATATTACGTTACGCATTTCAATATTATAATACATATATAATGGTTTAAATATATATAATTTACGATGACTATCAAAAAATATTATATATATATATATATATATATATATATATATATATATATATATATATATATAAATTTTTGTTACATTATACAGCAAAATACGAATAACATTATTATGATACGATATGATACGAGATAGCAATATACGAGTATTAATATTTGAATAACAAAACATCAGTAATATTGATGCATGAATCTCGTATTTTTAATGAGGTATTATTATGATATAAGCAATGAGTAATTGTATTGTTAATAATTGTATTACATCGGCCGACTATAATGCCACTACTCATGAATTATGCCATTGATGACAGGTTAACGATATGAACGATCGAGCAAAATATATCCGTGAATCCGTTACGAAGATTTATGAGGGACAAACAAGAGGCGGACAGATAAGAAATAAAATTAACACACCGCAGTCCCAGAAACTCTCGCGAGAGACTCTTCGTGGTGAATCGTAAAAAAGTAATAAAAACTGAAACTGTGCTCTCGCTTTTCTATCTTCCGGCACAACGTACAACGTTGAACAACGGAGCCGGCAAGCGGCTTAAAATTTCTCCCGTGGCTTCCTTCCGGCGAAACGTGGTCACTTTGGAACTAATTTTAGATTTTTTCAAATAATGTCTCTCTCTCTCTCTCTCTCTCCCCTTCTAACGGACAGACGAGCGATACAGATAGTCGCAACTTGGTATACGGCAAACCATAATCATTAGCCATAGCGAGGGGATAGGAACCGCCATGTTCGCGACTAACGAGCGTCGTGTTCTAACCGTGCTCACAGAAACGAGTCGAACACCGAGAGAGCGGAAGGAGAAGGAGGACGGAATTGCGAGGGGATGGGACTGGCAGAGATACGAGAGTTTAAATAACTCCCGGGGTAGATAAGGAAGCCGAGCCGCCGTGATAGTGCTTCGAGAGAACGGCAGGAGGGGACGAGAGGAAGTTGCAGGGGCCAAGTTGGCGTGTTCGTAAGCACTATTGTTTCGCTTATTGCACCGATCGCTTTTGGATTTCGGCGTAAACGAGCACCCTCTGCCTGCTTTTGCTTCTCCTTACTCTGATCTCTGTCTCTTTATCTCTCTCTCTCTCTCTCCCTTATCGTTTCCTCCTCTATCCCAACATTTCGCTTTCCACGCAAGCGCTTTCTTAATCTTTGCACAAAGTGGTGCGAGTATCGAAGATCGAAACGGAAACTGCATTAACTCGGCCACAGCTAGTGTTGTTCCGTCCTTTGATTTAGAGGAAAAGTCGTCGGCCACGTCCGTGTTCTCCCATCTAGCCTCCTTGCTTACGTTTGCGACGAGGGAGCAATTAAAAGCACGAGAAACTTCATTCAACTCCTCGCGTGTTGTATGAACAATATTGACGAAGAAAATTACGACAAAGTGAATTGATGTTATACAGTCGATGTTAAAAAAAATAATAAAATTCAAGCAAGCGCGCGCTGAAACTCGCGCCAAAAAGAGAATAAAACGATACAACAAATGCTCAGTCTAATAATATTCCGATACCTTTCGTTACAGTTTATACAAAGCGGAGGCAAATATACACATTTCGTGTCGTTTCAATGAAAGCAATTAATTTGCGCGGACGCGATAAATAAGCTTACACATGGCGATCATTCGCGCGCTCATTATCGTACAATCGAAAACAACGCGAATGAATAGTAGCATCTGGTCGCCAACGGAAAAACGTACCACCGCGCGGATGCATCGGCAAATATGTATAAGCTGGTATAAGGGGGGTGGGGGGTGGGGGGTGGGGCTGGGAGGGTCGCGAGAGCAACGTGCGGCGACGTTTAATTAGTGGCGGACACTTTACAGCGCCGCAGCGCCTGCAAATCTATCGAACGTTAGCGGCCGGATATCCGATATCCGCATCGTAGCAACCGGACGCATCACCGCAGAAAGCTACAGTGCCGTCGTGCTCGCGGAACCGCGGTATAATCGACTCGTCGTGTTAGCGTCTATGTATATATTCGCGATTTATCTCTCCAAAATGCATACAATTCTCCCGTTTTCTCCGAATCCGCCAAACCGCTAGCACAAGCGTTTTCGATACTCGTCAATTGCGAAATGTACTTGTTGAAGGCTACTTAGGGATCTCCAACAGAATAAAGCTAAAACATTGAAATCAGGGCGACGGATATGAGCGCGGATGGTTGGGCGTTGATTATCGCAGAAAAGAATTTTTCTGCGAAACTCATGAGTGTATACAGGGCACATAATTTACTTGGTGTATTTATCAAGATATAATTCAATTCTCTATACTCGAGAATTTTATAAACCCTCTTTTTTTTTTTTTTTTTGTTTTTTTTTTATAAACCCTAACGAGACGTAGGCGAGAAAAATATCGGGGCGAAACCCTGAAATCGAAGAATAAAGCTATATGTAACGTTATTGTCAACGTGACATCAAATATTCTTATATGGATTTTAAATGTCAACAAAGGTTTAATTAAGTGACAGTTGATGTATATATATGTATATTACATTATTTGGAACACGTATAAGGATATTTGACGTTACATATGCATGCAGCTTTATTATGCGAGTGTGTTTCTCGCTGCCGCATGCAGAGATGATTAATGGAAAATGTAGCGCGAAAGCTGCGCTTTGGATACGCCACAAGAAACTTCCTGCTAGCATAATCGGACGATCTCGATACTATCACATACATAAATGCATATGAATAGCAGAGAATTCGGCAAATCACCTAAAATACCTAAGGTACCTGTAATTATGTATCGCTTGCGTTATGTATACTCGGTTAGCATAGAAATAGTCAAATCAGAGATATCCGATTGAATTTACATTTCAATTTTCCCTTTATATGCTCAAATGAAATTAACCGTCTCTTGGAAATTGAATTAATATATGAAATAAAAATTATATAATTTGAAATGTGTTAATGTTCCCTCTCTCAGCGAGAAAGCAATATTTTTTCAAGAAAGAATATTCGAAAGTTTTAGTAAGAATCTAAAACTAAAAATTTAAAAAGATTGCGCTAAGATGTAAATGGCAACTATATTTCTTTTTTATCACTGTTCTGCAGAGATTTTTTTTGTTTAAAAAGTCCTTAATACTATCGCGAACGCAATATTGGGTCACGGAATAAAAATAAGGCAAATGTTCTTACAATTAGTAAAAGGAAGCAATAGCAATTTTTGTAAAATAAGAGAGCTTCAAATAAAAGTATTATACGATATATTTTTACAATGTAGTTATAATTATACAATGCACTTACAGTATAATTCTATCGTATATATGTACATACCATATATTTCTCTCCCAAATGAAAAACAGAATACGAAAAGGTTTAATGCTAAAACTTGAAAAATTCGTGACAAATGACGTAACTCTCCTAGACACAAAATTTCTCGTAGAAAGTTTGTAAGAAAAATCATATGGGATGTTCCACGTTCGCATTCGTTTCTATTCAACAACATCAACATGCGCGTACGTTTGAGTACGTAAATCATTAAAGGGAAAGACATTTCACGCTGGGTTGTCGACGGAAGAATAAAGAGAGCATTCTGCGACGGACAGCCGAAAGTGATGCCGAAAGTTGGTTCGCTGGAGTAAGAAAACAGTCGTTAAAGCCAAAGAGAAAGAGGCGGGCTTCTTATGTCGAAGCAGAGAAGGGACGACAGAGGTAAGAAGGACGACGACGGACCAAGGACGAGAGAAAAGAGTTATCAACTTCACAACCTCTCTCCCTTCCTCTCGCCTCTCTTCTCCCGTTTCCTTGCACATTTTATTCGCTTTTCGCCACGTGGCGACGGAACTGATATGACAAATCGTCCTTATGCTATGAGGTAGAAATTTTTGTCGGGTGCGAACGCACAACCCGACCCAGGGGCAGCTGGATTATTTACAGTTATTTACAGCGGGCGGAACTATAAAAAAAAAAAAAAGAAAAAAAGAACGATGGTACGGTCGATTTTTCCGGCGAGATAGGCGTATACCGTCATCGTAATCGAGGACAAAATTTACGAAAGGTCAGCGATTGCGAAGACGCTGATATATATCTACGAGTATTAGCACTTCGGGGAGCCCGTACGGTACCGTATGTTTCACGGGGAGACCCTTTGAGGTTCGCCTTTCGTGTCTAATACGATGGCGGTACATTATCGTCGCACCAAGTGAGTCATGCATTTTCCGCGGTCATGATTCATAACGGTGTAAATTTCAATTCCTGACTTTGGTGCCCCGCGAGACAAGTGTTACATGCCAGTGAGTTTGCAAAATTAAAATAATCTTTCAAAGAAATTTTCGTTCGAGACTGTCTCCATCGCAATCCTTCCGAGTAACCTACAGATCTTATAATAAGAGTTGCGACAATCCGGAAGAAAAATGGCGGATAGAAAGAGATAACAATACTTGTTTTCTTTCTCACATGATTGCATTACAATAGTAAGTCAATAGCCATGCATAATTCTTTATAAGAAACATCTTTCGTATTAGAAGGATGAATGGTTCATGAAAAAAATTTTTCTGTATTAAATAATTGTTATATTATTATTAAGAAATTTGATTATTAAAAAAAATTATTTTTAAATTAACTTTATTTTCTTTATTTTATTAATTAACTAAATTAACTTTGTTCTTTTTATTTGATTTATGAAAATTTTACCCAAAATGTTATTCTGTTTTAAATATTATGTAATAATTATTCCTTATTTTTATAATGTTGAATTTATGTTCAATTATAACATATTATTTCTATATGTTGGGTAATAAATATTTATACTTAGCTTTGTATATATTCATTAACTCATCTCTTTTGTAGCTATCTGCCTCTTTCATTTTCCGAAAATCTATCAAGCTATCCGAAAGCTACCGAATGAAACATAAATCTCAGACTAATAAAAAGACAGATTCGATTGTCGCAACTCTTATTATAGGCTCTCTAGAGAGCAACCCGTTCAAAAAGTCCATAACGTCAAAATAAGCACGTAAGTAAGAATGTAAGGGATTAAACAAAATTGTCAGACCTAGCTGAAATTATGTCTGTTACAATTAAAATGACATTTCTCTATTTAATAAAAATTCTTCGCGTAATTTGGCGACCGCCGGTTAACGCGCAACGCGATTAACATACGTACACGCGAGTGTTACGTAAATAATTTTACGACAAAAAGATCTCCACTAAAGCAGCTACTGCTCTACCGGCTACTGCCACGCAGTGTGCACGAAGTTTCTAGCGTAACCCCCTGGACGAGGTCAACGAAATAGCAATGTGACTTCAGAGTGTGGGTGGAAAAAAAAAAGTAACGCGGCGTTCGCGAGACCACCGCCAGTGGTTCAGTAGTTACGCGCTCGCGTAATGACATTTAATTAAGATAAAAGCAGAGCTTTGAAGAAAAAATTACCTAATTTCCATCCGGGTAAACGGAAACGTGTATATATATATATACGTGATTCTCTGTCGGTGACTGAAACGGCAATGATATGTATCGTATTGACCGACGAGATCTTTCGGTTAAGAGATACGAAACGATTTTTTATATATAAGGAGATAGTTTTCGAATTAAATAAATTTAATTGATTCTAATTAATAATTCTAATTAAATTTAAAAAAGAGAAAGAGAAAGTTTAACAAGTTAAATAAATTACTATTTTAAAAATATGGACGAGAGTACAAAAAGTAGAGTTTGTTATAACGTAATTTGTGTAAAAACTAATTATAAATATAAAATTTTGATATATATGTATATTTGCACTGCGAGTATTTACCTCTTGTTAAAATAAAGCAAACACCAAAGAAACATCGTAAAGCATCGTTTTATTTGAATTTTGATCTCAATTTTGATAGAATTAAAATTGAATTTGTAAATTTTGCCATACTATTCGAAAAAGCTACTTGTGACAAAGTTGTCATATTAGCTGTAACTTTCATCTAAGTTATTTACGATCATTGAGAGCCAAAATGTCACTGGGGTATATAATGTAAAAACAAAAGCGTAGAAGATTAAAATTTATTATTCATCGTCGCACACAAGCCAATGATAGTATATATGGTATTATCGTTAACTGTGGATAGATATTGACAGAATTTTTTAACGGCAATCGTGTTTAACAAACGAGCAAAAATATCCGGAATATATACGGGGGAAAAAAAAATTGTTGAATAAAAAATCTTTTATAAACACGGTTCCGCAAATGAAAACGTCGTTATTAATTTCCATGTACATTACGAAGTTGATTTATATGGAACCACAATCGCAGAAGCTTATCGGCCTATCTGTTCGCGGCATCCTGTATCGGCGAGCCTCTCTCTCTCTCTCTCTCTCTCTCTCTCTGTCCCCATGTCTCTAAACCAGCCTAATACGATTCTGTTGGCAATGTGGCGCTTTTGTGTTTCGACGAGTTAGTCGCATCCGGAATTTCGCGTGTAAACGCGAACTAACACGCATGGTCCCAATCGTCGCGCACCGCAGAACGATACAATGGACAATTTGTCAACGAACCTAACCGATGCCAGAATCTGCTCAGCGATCTTTGCGCGCTCCGCCATACTGATGTCAACGCCCCAACGTGAGAATTAATCTAGCACTGAAGGTAAATCGACCGGCTTTTAACGAATCAATGAGCTCGCGCCTGTGTATTTGTCTCTCTTCCAACAATCTCGCGCCAAGAGAGAGAAAAGTTTCATAAAGTTCTGTAAAATTGACTAAATATGTTTTACTATACCGACAAAAGGATATTCTTGTTTTAACAATATCTTTAGTTTCAAAATCCTGAAATGAGATTATATATTGCTTTAAATAAAGAAAATTCACTTGAATGAAGACATTTTATATAATTCAACCAAGTAAAATATATTCTTGTTATTTAAGAATAATTTTTTTTATAATGGAAAAGAAAAAATGTTGGATAGAAAATAACACATGTTCAAATTGAAGATTATAGTTTTCTTAGAGTCAAAATAATTATTGTATTATTGAAATGACAATTATAGCCTAATAGAAATAAGACTACACACTCTCCAAAAGGATTTCTGATTACGAGACGGAAAAATATTCTTGATGTGTTTAGTCATCGTCACATTCTCATATCGTATAGAAATAAAACAATTTTAAAATTAAATCAATTATTCCTATTCTCTCGAATTAAATAAGACTGTCTTACTATTTTTAAGACAAGAGTAACATGTACAAATCTAAGTTTATACAATATTCTTGCATTTAGAATAACTTGCTTGATGTTAGCGCCACAATAGTTGGCGCCACCAAGCGACATCTTACTAAAAATTAGCACGAGATAGCACCAAGCTCATTTTATTCTAGATTTAATAATTTTCCAACAAGATTAAAATATTATTTCTTCACTATATCGTCACTATATCGATATAGTTTATGATAGATTGAAGAGTAATAGCATTAAATCGAGAAATCTTTTCGGTGAGTGTAATGACTATAAGACTATACGGCTATATTGTTGAAGTTTGAGATTTTTAAATTCTTCTAAGAAAATTATAAATTGTTACCTATATATAAAACAATGATTCGTTTATATGAATATATAAGTTTTATTTTGACACTTACTTTTTTCTGATGTGTATGTAAGTACACCCTGCCGTAAACATAAAAATAATATTAAACGAAAGCATATCTATCAATTCTTTTCTTTTTTAATTTAAAGAGAAATTTTGCCCGTGCAATAAAGTAACATGAAAAATCTCGCGATACGTTCTCACTGATAAAATCACTGGCAAAAAATTAATGATAATTTTTTGACTCCATGTACCATAAATCTCGTTACGCGCAACAGAAAGCTGTAACGAGTTCGATGCTCGGGCGCGTTACACAAAATGCACATGTCGTTCGTAAAACGTCCGAAAGATAGATTCGACCGATTTCATTTTCATGATTTATGAACGATTCGTAAATACGGACGCCGACTCGTAAATCTAAGCATCCGTCGAATAAACGGCTGTTAACGAACACCTGCTGTCCTGCTGTTTTTGCCGGCACGACAAAAATATATCGCGATATATGTTTCGATGATGCCTTACTTCTTTCGTTTTAATTTCGATGATATTTAAATAATTTAATCGACAGAAATGCGAAACCTATTTCGGTATCACGCGGTCCAGAAATATCCTCGACCGCATAAACGGCGAATCATGACGCATCCCCGCCTCACCATTCACCGAGCGGTGAGAACAGTTATCCAAAATGCCTATACGCAATCGAAACAATGGTCCAATCGCGATTGCTAGTTTCGGTAGCCTGCAATTTCCATTTAACGCAGTTGTCTGTAAGCCGAATGTAATTCCGCGAACGTGCGTGATTAGGTTTTGGTCCTGACGCGTCGGCGCGGCATTGATCGCTGCCGTTTGCATTCATTAACAGTCGTGTTAGCACGTAATTGTATCTATAATAGTATTATACGCAATAGCGTCACATATATAACAAAAAAGAAAAAAAGAAAATATTTTATAAGAAGCTTGCGAGAAAATTTAAATTCCGAGAATCGCGCGCGCACGTGTATAAAAATAATTGCCTAACAACTGTACAATATTATAAACCGAGAAGAAACATTGTTAAATTATTAAATTTTGTGTCAATTGAAAATTGGCACTCTTATTACGTGAAAACATTTTAATTAAGGTTCAATTTCTGTTAAGTTTAACGACATTTAATTTTTAATTGTGTCAAACATTACCACAATTACAATCATTTGAAATTTTTGTTAATAATTAGTTCAACTCTCTTGTCAAAGCTTCTCATTCAAATTTAATATAGTAGAAGGTAGCATGTACATATATCCCGTATCGCATTTAATCCGTTAAAAGCAACAGGATGCGATCGGTTCCACGCGCATTTCATGGTAGAAAGTCCGATTATTGGAAGGTATAGCATCGAGTCGAATTTTACACATTTATATTTATTGCACCATACGATATATCACAAATATGGAAACGCGTTTTCAAGTTCTACGAGCGTTAGCGTACGTAGACGCGGATATGCGCGATGCGATTCCCGCCATCGTCGAGGGTTACATGAATTAAGAATCAACGTTAAATATTTCCCGATCCATACCGTTCGCGAAACTTTGCGCAAAACTAGAAAGATTACGTCTCTCCCTTCATCCCCCTTCGAGGCACCGTTATTTCACACGAGATTCCCGCCGCCGCCGCCCTCCCGGGGGCGAGGAGGGGGGGGGGGGCCTCGCGAGCTTCTCCCGTTCGTCTAATTCTGTGGCTGCCATACTTTGCTTTCCTCGTGTCAGACGTTCGTGAAATTCGGCAACGCCAGGTAAACTCTTCGACTTTAAGACCATTCATCGGTCGCGCCGTTTGTTTAAATCACAAAACCCTCACCCGCGATTTGAACGCAATAAACCACGTTCCCGTGGGAGCCCATTCGTTTGAGCATGTCGTGTATGCTTCGGGCTTTTCCAGGAGGAGGACTCGCGGGGGAGGCGGGGGTCAAAAAGAGTTTGAAATGGAGCGAACCATGACCGAAGCAGAGCTCAGCTGTCGCGCACAGGCAATCCGTGGAGAATCCTGCATCGTACAGTCCTCGATGGAAGTTTCATCTGGTGCGAATTATCCAAACGATAATGATTAATAATCGTTTTAAAATAGTTGATTTCAAAAAAAACGGAATCAGCACGAACAAAAATTGGCAAGCTTCAAACAAAAAAAAAAAAAAAAAAAATAAGCGTAACGTGTGTTTCAATCTAAAAGGTGCAAATAATGGAATAGATATTCTCTTCGTGCGATTAAACTCGCGCGCGCGTGCAAATACATATTCAAACATATATAGAATTAGAAAGTAATGAATCCGATATTGCAAAAGTTTGCGACAGAACGAGTGCGCTTTATCGATACAATTAAAAATTCAGCATTTTTATAAAAGAAAAAAATTCTGAATTCTAATGCATATCTAAATAATTTGATTTTTTTTTTTTTTTTTTAATTTCATCGAAATTGAATGTTGCAATCGATTAATAACTCGACGAATAAATTTGCCGATAACATTTACATATCGCATCTATTCCTATTCCTAATACTATTGTACTGGCTGCGACTGTACCATTCTTGATGCCGCTCTTGCAGGAATATACAGAAGAACCCCCTTTCACGCATATATGGTTACGGATGCGTGTCACTGGCATCTATGATCCTTATACCGGGGAGGACATTAGCATTCTCCAGTGTTTTGCATAATGTTGCCTTAACAGTACATCGCTTAGCGCTTTACTGTTACAACGAGTAAACGCATTACACACGGATCATTTCGTTACGCATTTTTTTTCACAAGTCCTTAATCCTTTTAACGACGCATTCTATTGGAGAATAAAAGACGAGTTATTTCCACAGAGGTGACACCTATACACATTACAAGTCCGGCATTAATCTTTTGCAGACGATTAATTAAGTGACTAGTTGACATTTATAATTGATGCACGTATTATAAAATATATTTAATGTAAATTTTACATTGTACGATATATAAATTTTGTCAATCTTACATCCTTTCTCCTCGACATTTTTGTTCATTTAGTTAACTTTTACATATATGAACATAATCTACAATACGCAGCTTAAATAATTGGATTTTATTTAAAATATTAAATAACTGCAATAATTGGATGTTATTTCAAACATTAAACAACTGCAATAATTGGATTTTATTTAAAACATTAAATAACTGCATCATAATGTGTATTGCAAAATCAAATTGCATCTATTCAAACTCTTATTGTTAGCGCTTATTGTAAAGCTCATTGATTTAAAAAATTAAAGAGAATAAACACTGTAACGGCCAAAAAAATAACTCTTTTTTGCGAATTTTTTGTAGTGTTCATAAAGCAGGTAGATAAATAAATGCTTTTGCATTGAATTAGTTATTTTTTGAACTGTTGAAAAATATTTTTTTATTTAGTTAAATACATTTTTTACTTTAGTATGAAATGTGTAGTAGGCTCTGCATGAGCATCGGCCCTTTTAAAGTCATAACCTGGAGTCTTTTAAAGTCATCTGAAATCAAAAAACCTAAAATTTTTTTTGAAGTACCTATATAAAAGTAGTTTCAATTAAGCGTACGGAAATTTTAATATTTTAATTATTCGCCAAATGGCGTACGTTTAAAAAAAAAGTTCGAAAATCGTTCCAAAGGGTACCGTTTTTTTTTTTTTGGCATTTTTTAAAGAGAAATTTTAATTGTAAAAAAAAATCCATACACTTAACTGAAAATATTAGATTTAAAAATATTTTGTGAAAATTTAAAACCATTTAAATTTAAATTGGCTGGAAAAAGTGTGGGGCCAGTTGTAAAAATGTCATACCTGTCGGGGAGCCCCATACGGCGCGCAACATAAACGTAATTTTATTATTTTTACAAATTTTAACGTAATATTTTAGGAGGTTATTCTGCACATATTATATTTTAAGAAAATATAAAAAAAGAAATTAATTTTTATGGCCGTCAGTGTTTATCCCTCTTAAATTATTTTTGCGTATTTCTATTTTGTACTTTTCGATGAAAAAATTTATCTATCTTTCATCCTTTCTCACTAACATAATTCTTGCTCGTAAAAATTATTCGCAATATTCTATTCACTATTTTTCATAAACACACATGCAAGATATGTAATTGTTTTCCGCTTTTATGACGACGACTCAAAGTCTTTGTCGAATCTCTTTTCTTTCGTTCATCCATCACCAGACTAGTGAGATCGTAATCAGTCCCCCATCGTCACAGTCCAATCAAAGAATATCTCTGGTAGACAATGAAAATTTGTAGTGTGCATACGCGTGCGCGCACATATATAGATTTCTTGTCAAATAAAAGCACGCCTGTATCGAGATACGTGTAGAGAATATCGTATCTTTTGTCCGTAGCGGTTGTAAAATTATTTTCTAGGCCTATAAGATCGTTGTCTTAAAGCCGTTTTGCACGATATAAAATTCATAACAGACACGTGTCATTATAATTTTAAGAATACTTTTTATCAATTTATATAAATTGAATCTCGTTTATATCAATCGTAATTTTGAAATAAGAATAATAGAAATGGAAAAATATTTAATTTTTTGATTAATTTAATGTATATCTTATCAATTTTTACATTTTTCTTAATTTTATTCAAGTTATTAAATATTTCTAATAGCTAATTATAATATCTTGTTAATGAAACTTTTACATTACTTATACAATGTATGTTGTCGTTAGTAAAAATTTCTCAAGAATATATATTCAACGTATAATTACTAGAGTGCCGCGATAGACATTTTGCAAATTGTATAGCTTTGCATTTTTCCAAGCATCATGTATAATAAATATCATAGAAAAAATATGCCATTTGTGCCGACGATATTAGCAAATTTCCGGAAACAACGGTGATCTTGGCTGGAAATCAACATTTCGCGTTCGATATCGTTCCGCAAAGATAAGACAATAGAGTGCAATCGTGAAGATTAATTCAGTATTACGAGTCCGCAGAGTACAAAGCCAAAGGGTTTCTAAACCAAAAGGGAACCCTTTGTTAACCCTAAATATCCATCCACCCCGTGATACAATCAAAGCGCTCACTAGGGCTTCCAAATGGACCCCACATGTTTAATTGCCTCCAGCTCCTCTTAGGATTTTTTTTTTTTCCATTAACCAAACAGACTCTTTGCATATTTTATTAAAATTTTTGAAATTTTTTTAAAAGTAGATAATAATTAAATATTAAAAAGAAGAGACCATAATTTTCGCGCTAAAGTATAAATATTTCATTTTCCGTAGCCTCCACAATACTAGCAAAATGAAAAAAATATAGAATCTGTTTGGATCGTGGGGTAAATTTTTATAGAGTTGATATGTGAGTCTCAGTATATTGTATATATATTTAGTATTAGCTATTAATAAATGACGCGACACTTTTACAAAAGATATACTTGATTTAACGCAGCGACGAAATCGCGCGAGTGTTATTACACAAATGTTAGAAAATTCAGCCTCACATTCACGCTTCTTCATGCGGTTGCCTCGTCATCGAATAGGGTGAAAGCGAGAACCAGGTGTTCGACGTTCCTCAATTACCACTGCTACCGCCGGTATCAGAAGCTTTCACATGACAAAGTAACGCGGATAGACAGTATATTAACTTTTTATTTTAGCTTCGGCGAGTATTCATGTCGAGCGGCATCTGGAGCGATCTCTGTTCTGTGTTCGTAAAAACGGATATAAACTAAACAACTTTTACAGCAACCCAGACAAGTGTTGAATAATTCATCGCCATCTCTATTACTTATGTATATATACCGTTGCCACAAACATTAATTAAAGTTGACTAAAGTTTGATTGATTCTTCTATTTTCTCTTTAGCCCTGTCTTTAAAGACAGAGAACCAATTTACATAAGTTGAGATATTACAACTCAAACAAAACTATAAACAGCATAAAACTAAAAGCATAAAGTTCAATAAGAAAAATTATTTCTGCACCGAAAGCGCGTTTAAATGTCAGAGTTCTTTCACCAGCTTTCTTTACCTTTCGATTATCGTTTTAATTCTCACGGTTTTTCCGCGCTTGTAAAAAATGTCACGTGTTGGGACGCGCAAACTGTCAGTGTAGCCTGGGATAAACGCCGGGCAATTAATGCTATATAAGCGTGTTACTGTTTTAGTTATTCTGTTTTTTTTTTTCCGACGCGCAGCTTTTGTGGAAATCGTTAGGAACAACATATTGTTAGCCAGCAAATATGATACCCGTAACTCTTTGCACTCTTGATGTTTTCGCGAATACACATATAGGCCGAGCAATGTGGGTCTTTGTAGGGGACGAGAAACGTTCTGCCGTAATATAATCCGGCGTATCTTTTTGTTTGCCGTATCACGTCGTGCGTAAAATTTCCATCCTCGACCCGCATTCTTCGGCGACACTACCGTGCTCTTCGTCGAACTCCTCGTCGTTCGTTTACCGTTGTCGTTTAATTAGAGTTATGTCTTTGCCGCGCGCCACCGTTTATCGCTTAAAGATTCCCCGGGGGAAGAGGGCAGTCAGGCGTCATAAATTACGAAAACGGCCGCGCGCGCTCGTTTGCCGTCCTGTTTACAGCAATAATATACGTTTAATTGCAACGTCAACGTCAACGGCAAGGCACGTCGTGCCTTTCCTACTGAAATAATAATTACACAAGCGACAAGTAAGCGAATGAAGGGAGGCGGGCAACCCGGACTTCTCATAATTTGCCCGCGTAAATTCTAACTAAAAAGAATACGACGGTAGGTGTGTGTGTGCGTGTGCGTGTGCGTATATGTGTGGGTGTCGTTGTAGTCGCACATACGACGAGATTAGCGCCAGTGCATAAAGAGGTGCGCCCCGTTCCCCGTCTCTCTACGCGAGAGACGAAGAGACGAAAGACAAGCTTTTAGCACGTTTATTCCGTATCACCTTATCCTCGCGGGATGTTAGTTTTTCATTAACCGCGCCGTGGGAAGCGCAGGCTGCCGGTGAGCTACTCGATATAAAAAGGTCCGCGGATAAATATGCGGGAAGCTTAACGCGACGGCCAACCGGTGCGCGGCAGATCGCAGAAAAAAAGGTCTCGATGAAAAAAAAAAAAATGTGTCACGCAGCGTGGGATACGCGGGTGTGTATCAGTAGTCCTAAAAAAATTGCCGGATCATCATTGCGGCGACAATATATCCAGCAAATGCTCTTCCGATTCTATTACATGTATAATATATACAGGATATCCGGAAAATCGCCTACAATACTTTGAGAAGTGATTCTCGGGATGCAAAAAGGAGGAAAAAAAAAAAACTATATGTATAAACATAGGTCCGGAAATAAGTCGATTCTGCGTTGTAGCCACTTTTATGTTAAAAACATTGTAATTTATCTTTAATAATCATAATATTTATAATTTATTTCATAGTGTTTTAACACAAATTACTTTATTTCGGACTATTTTGACGTAACTCAAGATGCACCACGTGGAGGCATAATGGAGGCATCCGCTTGGCAAAAATTTTAAAAATTGAAAAGAAGGAATGCCATCTTACATCCTCTATATGATGTAAAATTAAAATTTTATATTTTATTATTATTATTATATTCTCTCTCTCTCTCTTTTTCTCTCTTTCTAGCAAAACATATTACTAAACATGCATCAACAAAAATTGATGTTTTTTTTCTCTCTCCATTAGCGTGTAAAATCTCATTTATATACCTGTCAAGTTAAATTGAGCTCTAAAAGTTATAATAAAATATCGAAGCAATATAAACTGTGTAAATAATGAAAAAAACCTGCTTTAAATAAATAATGCAAAATATTTTGAAACATATCCTGATTACTTCAAATTTATATAACAATTAGCGTGAAACTTTTACGAGGGATCGCGTAATTTTTATTATAATTTATTGGATAAATATGAAAATTAAAAATTCTGATTTTGATGCGCAAAAAAAAAAAAAAAAATAAAAAAAGAAATAAATGAAGACAGATCGCGTGCGAGGGGCGAACAAAGGGTCGTTTGCAGAAAGAGGGAGAAAAAACAAGATTTCATTGTTTCGAAGCGATTCGATCGATGACTCGTAAACTTCGTCTCTTCAAATCGTCTTTCTCATTAAGTTTCAATTAATAATTCCTCCGTGCTGTTGATGTGCTGGTTTTGCCTTGTATAGCTGTCAGCCAACAGGTGCCCGAATGGCGAGCCATTTTCTTTATAAAAAGTCGGCAAGGAGAGAACGAAGAAGAAAAGACTTCGCGAAAGATTGTTTGCCGAAGAAAAAAGAGAACGCTTGTAAAACTCTTGTCTCGATCGAGCGAGAAGGGGACGAGTTTGACGGGCCGAGTATTGGGTATATGATAGAGCAGAGGGATCAAAGTACGGATATCGTCCTAAAGTATGTGTTAAGACGCGATGGAGTGAAACATGCCGCTCGTCGACACGTGGAAGTGGAAAAGTTTCCAACATTCATTGCAGGATGCTACTCTGGTTTTAGCGGGATTATCGCTGCGATATGTAATGATATCCAAGTTTCCACGCTTTCGATCCCTCAAATAAGTCTTTCATCTTGAGGAAAAGAATCACGCTAAACATACATTAGCGTAGAACGTCAAAAATATAACTTTGAAATAATTTCATTACGTCTACTTTTCACCGTAGTTCCTCTAAATTCAACGTTATATATAAAAGTCATCTCGCGTTTCGCCGAGTCGCGATATTTAATTACAATAATGTCTTATTTTGATGAAGTGATTTATGCGATAAAAGAGATTAATTTATCGTCGTAAATTGTTGAGCGCAAAAAACGGGTATTTGTAAAATGAATGATGTATTGAATACGAATCTGAGAAACGTGAGTGTAATATTTTATCGCATAATTATGCGCCCGTATTAATTATATACGTCTTTATTAGAGAAAGCGCGCGAGCGAATGAATAAGCAAGTGACACGTAAACGTTGACGTCAAAATTCAATTTCCTGCAATATTCGCGTACTTGATCACCCGCGAGCATCAATTTTGGAACGCCCATTGTGTCGGCGGACGGCACTAATAAGCCCGACGTCGTCTTAATTAAATCGAAGGAAAAGACATACACGACCGCAAATTCGATCGGGCGTGTTCGGAAAGTCGACACCTGGCGAAATTTCCTCTGACCGGTAATGACTCGTAATTACTTAAGGGGAGGAGGGGGGAGGGGAGGGGGGAAAGCGGGGGCGGTTAGAAAAATGATTGCCGGGAAGAAAAAGCTCGTTTCTCGTGCCATCGATCCGACGAAGGAGGCAGTTTCCCTCCCCCCCCTCCCTTCCCTCTCTCTCACTTCTCTTCGTTCCTCGCTTCTAAACCTCTATTATGCTCTGCATTCATGAGGAACTTGGGCGACGAAGTTTCGCCTGGTAACTTTTATTTCGAAAAAGTTATCCGTGAGATAGATAAGTAAGTAGGTAGGTAGGTAGGTAGGTAGGTAGGTAGGTAGGTAGGTAGGTAGGTAGGTAGGTAGGTAGTCGCCCTGATTTAACGATTAAGCCCGTCAAAACAGTCGCGTGCCACGAATGTAATTTGAAAACTATTAACGAACGCGTATACGTAATAATGTCCCTTTTTTATCTGCTTCTATTCCTTTATCAATTATCTTAATATCTTTTTTACAATAGAATTTCATATCGAGATAAGCACGTTGACCCAATGCAATAGTATGATTAATTTCTTTTTCAAGCGCAAAACGTTGGCCAATGTTATCCGCCGCGGTATATGCGAGACAAGTATAAAGGCGGAAATGCAGTTGCACGCGACGGATATAACGATGAGCTTGCTCTCACTCCGCGAGCATTTTATTTTCACGACGCGTTGCGTGCGCACGCAGGCTTGATGCCGTACATAATACGATTACCCGCTGTGCTACTTAATTATATCATACAGATAAATTTTATAGCGAGGTGAATCAAGGCGGAAGACACTTTGCGCGAGCAATCATTTCTATTTTAACAGCGTTGAATTTTCCATTACAGAAAATCCCTCTCGTCGATTTCGTTATCAAACGCGCTCTCCTCTCTCTCTCTCTCTCTCTCTCTCTCTTTTTCCCTGCTTGTTGGATATAATAATCATACGGCTATTCGAGCGCGAGAGATATCTCTCGCAAATATTTATTACACGCCCGATTTATGCTCGACTGTTGGTGATTATCATTTCTCATTATTTATTGTTCACCTCAAAGAGGTAGCTCAACTATTTTTCGTCGCGCGACAAAAACTTTTAATGGGATTGAAAATGATCGACAACGTTTATATGTCCTACCTTTATTAATTTTCTGATCATAATTCCATCAATATATTGTATTGTCAAAGGAGGGTGCGGGTAAAATGTGCTGATTTGTGCCCAAAAAGTCTAACGTAAGTTATATATACACGTATTTTCTTAAAGTTTTTGAGTTACTGAATGAGTTGAAAATATTCGTTTTATTGGTTTAACAATAAGTCTATGGGAAAGTGATCAAAATTCGCAAATTTTGCTTAAAAGTGAATAAATTTTTAAGTCACTTTTAATAGTAATTCAATTAGTGTCGATTTTGCAATTATTTAAGTATTTATAGATTTGTTTTATTATTTCTTTTACTAAAAACTAAAAAGGCACTTTTAATCAAACACTTTAGGAATGCTAAATTTAACATAAGAAAATCAATGTAATACATATAAAAATTAAAAAATAAATAATCAATTTATTCAAGAATCTTTAGTCTCATCAGATGTGCAGCTTATATACATAATTTAATGTTGAGGAGAGAGTTTCAAAAACATAAAAAGAGATATAAGAATAGATATTTCGACTTTATATATGTATAACATTAGCGGATCCGATCAATCAAGAAACTGACAAGATTAAGATTCTGATGTTGAATAAAACAAAACGCTATACAGTATAATACGAAAAGTAATATTGTATAATAGGGCTCCAGGCAAAGGTCTACTATAAAAAAAACTTAACGCGCCTTTAGGTGGAACCTTTATAGTAGTGCAAGTCCATTTTAAGATATTTAAAACTGTACAATGTGTATAGTTGCATCTGATGAGGCTTAAAATTCTTTGACTAAAGTGACTATTTATTTTTTAAATTTTATATTATATTGATTTTATATTATGTTAGATTTAGCATTCTTAAAATGTTTCATTTTTATATGTTTCTTTATTTTTCAGTATAAAAAAAATTATAAAACTAAACTATAAATAATTAAATAATTGCAAAATCGACACTAATTAAATTACTATTAAAAGTGACTTATTCGCCTTTAAGGCGAATTTTGACCACTTTTCCATGAACTTAGACCAATAAAAAGGGTATTTTCGTATTCAGCAACTCAAATACTATAAGAAAATATATGTAACTTTACACTTTCTGTGCAAAAACTAACATGTTTTGCCCACCCTCCTTTAAAGCCTCTTTATTATGCGATAAAAGTGCAAAAAAATAAAATGGTTATAATATAGTCAAATATAAACACATATAATTAGATATAAAAAGATCTGAGAACATATGTAATTTTATATAATCACATATAATAATATCCGAAAAATGGCGCGATATGATCTTATATGACCACATCTTTATACATGTAATCATATTTGGTTAAATCTAATTATATATGAAAACAGATCTAATCAAATATGATTATATAAAAATAAGATCATATCACGCCAAGTTTCAGATATTATTATATATATGATCAAATCACATCGCGTCAAAATTCTGATTTAATTATATATGGACAAATTATATTACATACATAGTCAGATTGCGCGAAATTTCAGATTTAATTATATATAATCGTATATAATCATAATATGTTCATTTTTTCTCGAAAGGATTAGGCGCATTAAATCGCTTCAAAATTTTACACATACACATGCGAAAGTTGCGTCCGTGTCGTCATTATTTCGCGACTGAATCCATGGTAAAAATTCGCGCTCGCACATCTTTTATTGGATCGTTACTCGCGCGAGATTACAATGCCGTCAGGAACAAACGTAGCCTACGGGCATAACGGATGTCACCATTTGTTCGAGACGTCATTTTTCAGAATGCACCATTTCTGTAATTTATATTCTTCATCGGTGACGGTGAGGCGCGCCAGCCTATCGCTTTTCTCATTCCTCTTGACCTGTCCCCGTGGCTTTTACCGTGACGAAAATTTAAGACTGCATATCGCATTGTTCGATGGTAACGATGGACGAATCCGGATATTTCGATCGTTCGTTTCTCGCGAACGCAATTTTGCTGAAATTCCTGCGCGCAAAACATTTTATTACGAAGCATCGCGGATACGTGATATTTTCTTCGCATCACGATAGCAAACATTATATAACATGGTACCAAGATAATTAATATTTCATATAATTTTTTGTTTTTGGTAAAATGAATTCTTTCCGTTCTCTGTTATTATAATTCAATAAATAAATTTTATTTCGAATTTTTTTTTTTTTTTTGCAAAGCAGGTTTGTGCAGATACAAACATAGAATAGAGACGAAAAGAGAGAGATAGAATGCAGAGCATTTTGAATGTAGTAGACAGGAAGAGTGCATAAAAGCACACGTGACCGCCAATGATAAAAAGCGAGGGGAGTCCCTCATATGCAATGACCAATGCAATTCGTAAAAGTGGCAATAAATCATTTCGACTGTAGGTGAATTTCGAGATGTTCGTGCAAAGTGGGTCGTGAGTTTCGAAAGGATGCTCTCCTACCGATTTGACGCCGGAGATAGGTAGATAGGTAGGTAGGTAGGTAGATAGATATGGATATTTAGTCCCCGACTGCACTGGAAACTATTCGCGGCCCGTATTTCGAGAGGGAAGGAATAATTTGGGTCACACGAGTCTAGCACAATGGCCGATCGCAGGGTACCAAAGCATGAAATTCAATTGAACGGGTAAATTCAGAAAAGACAACGGACCATAGCGTTGCCGATACGTAGAGCGAGATGTCCCGCTTTACGTGTTCTTCGTTTTGTGCACGCGAATACATTCCACTGAAAACGATACGCGCAATATATACGGGATCTGAATCCGCAAATTTGAATCTAATCATGCAGAAGAGAGAAGTACATATATCCAATTCTTGGGAAAAATAAAATTTTAATAACGAATAAAGCAAAAACCGCGGTAATAAATAATAAATGTATTTTTTTTTTATGCGTATGTGTTTTGTGAGAAAGCAAATTAAATTAAACAATAAAATAAAGTATTGAAAATAATTAAAAAAATAATACTCAAATTTAAAATAAATTTAAAAGTACTAGATAAAGAGATCTAAGAATTACGAATGAAAAAAAGGCCTTCATAAAGAGAAATTCAGACCCGGTAAAACCGATATAAGTCAAATGGATTTTTTTGGCATCGAGACTCCTTGCGTGAGTGGATCCATTTCCACGCACAACGCAAAGTTCCCTACTTTATCAAATTTTATTATCATCAAACGAGAAAGCCTCGCAGAAACGTCAATAAAATTAAGTATACCGGCAGCAAATTACGCGTTATCGTCTACTATTGGTACGGCGCACACTCGAATGGCAGCACACGTGCGCTATTATGTCAGTCTTTTACAACCACTATATCCGATCGACTAATCTCGCGCCCTTAAATAACGATCGACGGGACAAACAAGTCGCTTTTCACCGAGGTGACCTACTTGAAAATCGATATGCAGAACGCGAAAGCATCTTCGCGGCTCGCCGCCGAACGATCGATCGATCGATCGATCGATGGAAATACGCGCGAATGGTACTGTATGTACGAGGCTTAAATCCCGCGAGACGCGGTATAAACGGCGATAGACGTCGATTCCCGGCTGATTTGCATGACTACGCATAATAATCGA
Source organism: Anoplolepis gracilipes (assembly GCF_047496725.1). Classification (NCBI taxonomy): domain Eukaryota; kingdom Metazoa; phylum Arthropoda; class Insecta; order Hymenoptera; family Formicidae; genus Anoplolepis; species Anoplolepis gracilipes. The sequence goes on along the minus strand of NC_132970.1, from coordinate 434,188 downwards.
ACGTAGTCACGCATCCATTCGTTCGTTCCTATCGACGTCTCGAGAGCGTGCAGTACATGACATTCGCCAAGCTTGCTCCGCTCTTTGTCTCTCTCTCTCTCTCTCTCTCTCTCTCTCTTGTCCAGCCGAAGTTTCCTTCATTAAAATAGTCAGTCAATGCTCCGAGGTGCATAAAGCGTATATAAAGCGAGTAATTATTCGGTGGACCGAGTAGAATATATGCATGCGCGTGTGCACGTGTGTATGTAATATCCCTAGCCGCGCGTACCGCGCACGGGGCGTCTGTACCCCATCTCCTTCTCATAGAATAATGCGCATATTAATGCAGTAGGGTATAAATTAGTTGGGATCTGACTAGACGAGCCGGCAGCTCTCGGATACATGCAGAGACGAAAGGCATCCCGCTATACCCACATACACACATATAAACGAATCCCTCCCTTCCTTCCGCCACCCTTCCTCACCTACAACGCTGGCATATACGTGGCATATGTGTACTTATAAACGTGACAAGTAGGACAATGAAAGCTGCACGCGTTCTACGTGTTTCCTGGCAACCTCTGCTCTTGATTTATCTAACGCTGTTGCGACACCCGCCAAGTCGCGCCCGAAAGCATTTCCTTTTACGCTCTATAAGAGAGATAGAAACGCTAGATTTAGCGGGTATAAAACGCGTGTGATGAGTCGACTCTGGTCTATTTCATAACGCGCAGGCGCACGCTTTTCTTTAGGCCGCGTATTATATCGAATGACAGGAAATAAGAAACTGCTTGTTCGACAAATAAAGCATCTGCAAATATAAATATAATTCTCTTAGAAATTTGAGAAATATCGCTGGGATGTACATGATGCGAAAAAAATTTGTACTTATTATGGCATATTAAGGGAATCCTTAAAACTATTCTATATTATCGACGAAAATCTTTATCTAATGACAATATATTTGCTTAATATTCCTTTATGCAATTTATATGTGGAACCTATCTCATTTTGTTGATACAAATTGCATACGAAAACATTCGTATCGAGCAATTATTGTTTACGACCTGGCTCCAGAAAACCGATAAGAAAAACTGTAATTTCTTAACTTTTTTCTTTATTAATATAAGATCGCATAGATTCCGAAAAGGTTTCGGTGTATACTTTTTTATCGTGGAAAAGAACTTATCATTCTATACAATAAAAACATTTCGGTACAATAAAAATATCGATAATACAGGACGGTTTAGCATTCCTTAATTTCCCTTAAATGCGCATAATTTTTTTAATAAATTAATTAATACGTCCTCTTATATGAGAAAGCGAGAATCAGTAGGTTTATTTTTTTTTTATTTATTTATTGTTGAAAAGAAGATTACTAAACTTCGATATAATCGGATAATTCGTTTTTTTTTGTTTTCTTTTTTTTTTTAACCGATCGTGTATTCACGAATCCACCGATCAACCGACACAAAGCCGCGTCTGCGCGCAGATCTCATCTAAAAAATGGTGGAACCATGTTCGAGGATTAAAACATGTAAATCCATCAAGGTCTCGAAGTTTAATTTTCGACCGGGGATCCCCCGTTCGATGCGCCGCGCCGCGCGTTTCGTGTGTAAACGAAAGTACAAATCAATTTTTCAATGCGCCACGGAACGCGCTAAATCTCGAAAACGGCGACGCGAACAGGATACACCAGTCGAATGAGATGATATTGCATTTGGCTGTGCCAATGTTAAATGACGATCACTCGCGACTGTTTTATATGCGAAGCATGATGCGCGAGCACATGCAAAGTCGATTGAGTTACGCGCGTTCCGATCATTTTCTCAGCCAACCAAAAGTTTCACACGCGAATAGTTTTTATCGCGTTTGCATACGATTTCGAGACGATGAATGACGACGATGACGACGACGACGACGACGACGACGACGACAACGACGACGACGACGACGACGACGACGACCCCGACGAAGCGAAACTATTGCATCTACCGAGTATTCCGGGTCACTTTGATCCCTTTTAAATCCCTTATATTTTAGCCCGGGACTGAGAAGCAAATTGGCAAAGCTGGGGCGGTGAAAGTAATTTAGTGTCGACCGGCTCCATTTTAAAAGTACTATAGAAAAGTACTTAAAACCGATCGACTCGGTTACCCTGTAAATACTTTATAAATACGAATTAAACGCAATTTTTTTAAATTCTGGTCGAAATCAAATACGATAAATGTAGACGACACGTTTATTATCATCTTTAACGATAATATTATTTAAATGTTAATATATAATATATGCAAGTCATAAATCCCCTCAAATAAATTACAAAATAATAGACCAGTATATTATTTGACATTTCATATACGTATTGAAGATCAGTCTTTCGAGATTACGTTATTTTTGTCGAAATGAGATCGCAAAATTACTGACGAGATGCGATAATTATCACTCTGCACAATTATATCGAGCATAACTGTTAATTGTTTGGTTATTCCACGTCGATATAATAGGCTGAGCATTAATAATTCTATTTGCTTAATCAACCGTGACATCAAGAAGTATTTGTGCCGATGATTATGGATCGCATATTGCACCAGGGTTATAACGGACCACATGTCGAAGAACTAATTGATTAACTGCGCGAATAAATCATTTCGCATAGGCATGGTAAATAGCGATCTCTCAGTTGTATGTGTGTGTGTGTACATATACATATATATATATATATATATATATATGTATATAGTGAGCGTTAAATAATTAACAGTCACCGTTAAATAATTAAATAATTGGGTATCCAAATATTTATTTTTAGAAACAATGTAAAATCGAGCATATTTATTTGTGAACAATAATGGTCTTTTGCTTGTCGCACTTTGTAATAATACAATAAGCAATTTATAATAACTAATAACTTGACAATAATTTTAATTATCTCAAGTAAATTTAAAGAGTTAATTTCAAGAAATGTACTTTGAAGAACATTTGAACATTTAACATGTCTGTGAAGAATTACGTGTAGCCATAGTAATTGTATCCAATTATGTAAGAACTGTGGTCTTGCAAGAAGGTCTGGTTTGAGGGACTCGTTCGGAGAACGAAGCAGAGACTTCCGCAATGGAGCTTCAAGGTGCAGGACTAAGTCAATTTAATCAAGTAATGCACCTAGTACACGGTGCAACTTGAATAGACTTCCAGGAAGACATTAATGGACCGCGATCCTTATAATCTTCGTTTAAGCTATCTACCTCTATAAATATATCAGATAAGTATGAATTTTCCATGACGAGGCAGGTGAACTTTTAAAATATCTTCTCAAAGAAGTGACAAATCGATTTCTTACTATATCACTTAAAACGTTATGGTATTAAACAATGACAGGGAGTTTCATACTCGATTGTGTCATCATAGATAATGTAAGCTAACGTAATCTCATTCGTATGTGAAAAAAATATTGACTTGAAATTTATAAAAAAAAATTATCCTTAAAAAATATTTGTTCCAAAAAATATATTTAATTATACAAACGTAAAACATGGGATAATGTAAATTCTCGAAATTGGACGAGCTTCTTGATTACATGGAGTATTAAAATATTCCAAAACTGCGTGTCACTCTGGAAGTTTTTTCGCAAATTTATCGTCTATACGTAGCATTTTTCAATGTCCTACTTGCCAGCGCAGCGACGAGAGGGTAAGAAAAACTACTGCACGTACTGAATTTGATATAATACTTGGCGCAAATGAACTTTTCTATCGACTAATTACAAGAGCAGGAAATTTGCGTAAATGCCCGGCCCAGAACGAAATAATTAAAATTAACGAGCCAATTTTTGCACGCCCGTTATACCAAGGCGGTTCAAGCTGAGCGCGGCGCGTTTGATTAAAACCGAACGATTAGATGAACGGGGTCACATTTCCCCGTGACCTTATCAGTTACCTTAAATTGGCCCATTCGCGTCTAATTAAGCTGTTGGTAAGTTTCATGATGAAAGTCCTGTAATCGTGGCAAAATTATTGCCACGCATTTACAATATGATCTCCATAATAAAATCGGCCGCTTCAAAAACAAAGACGTTGAGTAAATCTATTTCTCTTTCTTCCTCTACCATATTTTTGTTTACAATATTGTTTTTACCGTATTTACCAAGGCGTTATAGTACGTAAGCAAAATGATATTTGATGGGAAAATTGGACGCAATTCTATATACACATACACATATCGTAATAAACGTCTCACTGACAGTCAGCGCAATAATTTGAATAACGCTGTATGTATGACCACAAAACTGATTACACTCCCATTAGCTGCCGATATCGATTCCACGTGTACCACTTGTATCTATATACGCGTATATAACTAATACCGCGTATTGCTGCCTCGTCGCATAAATGTGCTTTTAATATTTGCGATACATACGGGAAAATAAATTGATTTAAAAGCAAGATAATTCCTTTATCGATTCCGACATATTGCAATATCATCCTACAACTGTGTTTCTATACTGAAACCGAACAAATGTTTGGTTTTTGAATCGCACGTTATTCTATTAACTTATCACAATATGGTAATGTTTGCCATATGCACGCATTTCTAAAATAAAAAGAAAAAAATATTATAACTCTGTAACGCTCTGAGCAGAAATAATCGAAATAATTATATCGTTGTAGCTAAATAAAAACAAACTGTCAAGTTAGACAATAAAATAAAACCCAAATAAAGATCTCAAGTACGAATTAAAGATGCAGTAATGTAACAAGTTTACGTCATAATAAAAAATGTTATAATTTTATATAAATAATTCTATTCGTATTTTAAAAAAACAAAATTTATTTAAGTAAACACATAGAAGAGCTATCTTACAAGAGCTAAAGTGTGTATGTGTGGATATTTCAATCTTTAATTAAAATACACACATATCCTGGCGTAAATCAGGATCATTCCTTTCTCTATAATTATAATTTCTACTGAGATTTTAACAATTACAATACACATAAGAATAAATATAATATATATTAACATTAACGGACCCAACCCCAATGACCTTGACTTTGACCTTGACATATATTGTCATGATCCTGAGTAACATGCAAAAGGTTTAGCTATCGATCGTTGTTTATTAAAAATGTATTAAGACAAAAAGATTTTTACGAATTATATACAAATTTTGGTACCATATACATTTTAAAAAGCGTACTTTTAATTTGTTTATTTAAATGTAATACATTGAATGCGTAGACGGGGGAGGGGCTCCACCCTTCCCCCTGCACCCTCGCCCTGAAAAAAAACTAACCCGACCCAACCTATGTCTGAGGCATGAAATAGATTTTGCTTCGTAACACAGGTTGGGTTGGATTATTTTCCTTCGGAGTGGGGGTGGGGGGAGCCCTTCCTCCGAGCACGCATTCAATGTATCACATTTAAATAAATAAATCCATTAAAAGTACGCTTCATTAAATATACATGATGTGAGAAAATTATGTCCTGCTTATGGAACTTTTTTTTATAAATTTTTAATAAACAACGATCGACGGCTAAAATCTTTTGAATGTTACTCAAGGTTATGACCTTGACATATGTTGTTAAGGTCAAGGTCATTGGGGCTGGGTTAGTTAAAATCAATATTTATCATTAAATTTAACATGAGAACACTAACGCTTAAGTCTGAAAATGAAGACGTTATTTAAGGTTTCCGAGTAGTCACCGCGGTCATATTGCAATCGTGACGTTATAAACAAGAAATAATGTTCTGAAAATTCTTGCGTGCCATTTTTAAATAAAAAATTTCGATGAAACAAGACTACAGATTGCTTTAGCACGCTGGTAAAATTATCTGAAAACTAAACTTTTCCCTTGACAATTAATAAATAGCCGTAATAAAATGAGTGTCAAAATAAGCCTACTTACACCGAAAACACGCGGTTTTGACAACTGTCTAAAAAAGTAGAAAATGTTCCTTCCACACAGTATATTCCTTGCTAAGCTTAGTTTTCGGACAATTTTACAAGTGTGCTAAAGCGATCTATAGTGTTGTTGTTTTATTGAAATATCTCTTTATTTAAAAATACCACGCAAGAATAATGTAACTGTCAAAACGTTCACTTCAAACGTCACTTTTACGCCTAATAGAAAAAAAAAAAAAAAAAAAAAGAAACAGACAATGCGAGATAAATAAAAAGAGAGAGCAATAATGACTTGGTTCTTATTCCTACTGCAGTTATGGTTGTTGCCACCGTCAATTCAGAGTTTCTCGACGGCTACTCGGGAGTCTTAAGAAAGAGCAATTATTCGGTTCGTTCGTTACAACCTGCACATAATTACACGGAAGAAGCTACCCTGTCTTCGAATTGTCGCATAAGTACTGTTGTACTCAGGAACGGTTATACTACTCAGATTCTTCGAATCGTCTCGGAGGTGTCGTCAATTCCCGCCGTACTCGCGAATGGTATTACGTCAAAATAGGTATAGATCTGTCCGTCGCGAGATGCGCGGCATTGTTACACGAAAGATAAACACTACGAACTGAATTCCATTTTACTCGGTAATTACTATGCTATTTATTCTACCGCATGAAGTTATGCGTCGCTTCTCAAACACTCAAACTGTTGATCGACAGAAAATCGTGAAAGCGTTCACCGGCAAAAAGTTTAAGTGATCTAGAGGAATTCTTCTCTAAAACTACAATATATATAACAATTTTTTCTCTACAGTCAATTTCTCTCTATCAACTTTAGCATACACACATCTCATGAAAAATAAATTATTGTTTATATTAAATATTATTAATATTAATTAAATATTAATATTCAATTTTGAAGATAAATGTTTCCTGATAATATTTATTTAAAGAAACAATTTCTAAAAATCACCTTCTTTATTAAATTTTAGTTTAAAACTTTTATTTTTCTCGTCTACGTCTCTTTAAGGCGGTAAAAAGGGGTTTTATAGAATTCTCAAAAATGAGAATCTATTTCTTGGTAAATACACCAAGTAAAATATGTTTATACGCTAGATTTCTAAATTTCTTGTTGATAAACATTTATAGAGCCTTATTCTTTCAGTAATTTATTAAAACTTCTAGTTTAGTTGCACATATATCTGTGCAACGCAATTCGATTTTCTGACCCGTCTATAGCCTTTGATGTAAGTATGTAATTACTTGATTGCAAGAACGATAACGATTCGAAAAAAGCGATGCACTTTGTGTACTTAGTCTTTCCTATAAAATTGTGAATCTTTATAGAGATATAATGTGTTGAAAGGATACGTCGCTTTAAAAATTGAAAATGCTTGTTAAATACTGTAATACTGTATAGAGTGACAGAAATAAGAACCGAGAAGAGTTTCTATTAATTTGCGAGACGTTTAACATTACATTTCCATCTCGTGCTGTAATATAATGAACATATTCAGAATTCTTTTTCACAGTTGCTGAAATTGCGCGAAAAAGTGAAAGACTCGCGGAAAAAAGCGACGGCCGTTTCTCTCTCTCTCTCTCTCTCTTTCTCTTTCATTACGTGTACGATGATAAAAATTGGATTACAAGTTTCTCAATCTTCTCCGTACTACTTTCTTCATATGCAAGTGAATTTTCGTGAATATTCTGGCGATAATGTACCTAAAAACGACATCACAAAACTCCGCGACTTAAATTTTGAATACAATTTCAGTAAAAATACCATAACACGGAAAAAGCTAAAGATATGACAACTAACGATAAGAAAAAAATAAAAAACTCTAGTTTTATACGAGACTGCGCTCATTGAAAAAATTATTACATATTAAAAAATACAAATATTACATAATTTTATCTGTGTCTTATTTATAAAAATATAATATATAATTATTACATATATATATATATATATATATATATATATATATATATATATATACATATATGTGTGTGTGTGTGTGTGTAATAATTTAGTTCTTTTTTTTAAATAAAATTCAACATTAAATTTTTTTTAATTTTACATGTAAATTATATATATGTCATCACTAGTTTGACATTAAAAAAATATTATAATAAATTTCAAAATATGTGTACGAAAGAATTGATTTATTTTCTGTGAAAGTCTCCGAACGTGGAGTAAATTTCAAATTTACAAAAAAAAACATCTTAAATTTTCCACTTTTTGAACATGATGATAAAGCATCGAAAGTAAACGAATGATACATTACACCTGACACACGATAACCAAGTAAACTCATCTATAAGCTTCGCGATCTTACCCGAACGACCAAGTGTCTGATAAAAATTTTCATGATAAGATTTTATATACAGCTGTATTATTAATCAAAGAAAGCATCGATTAATTAACGTTTCTCGTCGTAATTTGATAAAAAAGAGGGGAGCGATCGCTAGCACGCTGACGCGATAAACGAGTTGAGCAAGAGATGCTGACAGAAAAAAGATAAAATAAGACAAACTCGTCAACCAGAGAGAAAAGTTTGAGAGGAAGCTAGCTATTATCGAATTATGGGAAGTTCATCTTTGGGGTCGCCAATATAATAAAATATAATTGTTCCATGAAGGGAAATGTGCAATTCGATGATTCCTTTAACGTATAAAACATTTATATAAAACTGTTCTTATCAATGCTTTGTCCAAATCTATTATTTATAAATAGTGGAAGAGGGAGCGGAAAAAAGATAAGAATCAAAAATAACACTGTAGTTAATTGAAGATGAAGAATAAATAAATAATACAATAATAAGTCTCGCAAAAGTATTTTGTATATGTGAAAAATAATATGAATGAATCAGTAATTTTTCATTCTATAAACATTTGTTAAAAATAAATTTGTAAATAACCATTTCAATTATTTATAGAATCAGCTGTTGCTGAAAATAAATTTGGTCGATTAGAGCTGCCTTGTATACGAGCTGTTTATTCGCGAACTCCGAATGATAATTCCGATCGAACGATAATAATGCATGGCAGATATATTATGGACGATTATGGCCATTTGAAAATTAGTGTAAACGCGAAGCGAGATAAATCGGCTCTTCGGAACGCATCATTTCTTCATTAAACGCGCGCGCGTTGAAGATCAACCGATAATGCTTCATGAACTACATACATATCTGCGAAACGCAGTTGTCTTGGTGAACGGCTTCCTTCGATCGAACATCCGGTATCCGGAACATCGTCATTATCGTTAAAAAGATGGGCATTCCTCATCGCGCAATACTCTACGGCGTGCTATGTAATAAAGAGATTCCTTTGGCTGACTGGAACGCAGTTGTGGGTGTCATTTCTATTTTCAAATTAGTCCTGTTCGTCTCGAACCGATAGACGATATAGCGAAAGAATGCGATTCATTCTAAGTCACGGATGAGAAGAGCAATCAAGAGATGGCCTTTAATTTATTTCCCGCCATACATCATTTGACAGAAAAAGAGCTGTTCGCTTTTAGAATCTATATTTCATGTAAAATTAATCGCTGCTTCTCGTATGTACAACAATTAATTATACAGGATACTCCTCCCTCAGATCGAGTGTAAAAAAAATATTTAGTTGCTAAACTATTTTTTGGTTAAGTCTAGAACACCCTGTGTAATATTAATTGTCGTACATGCGACAATCACCTGTGTGTGAAATATAGATGCTATGCAAAAAATTGTGACACTATTAATTATTCCTATTACTTTACCGCTAGAATATATGTTTTTTTTATTTTATATTAAATCTTTGAATAATAAAAATATTTTTATATCACCTACATAATGTAATAGTAATTTTTGTTTTAACGCGAATATCAATAATTGTCCAATCGACATAGAACATTGATCATTAATCGGATATCCTTACAATCAGATTAATAGGAAATGTGTTTATATCGTTCACGGACTATCGCATTGTAATTTCATTTCTAAGCAATTAATACGCCGGCTGTAACCGATGCGCGTAATGGTCCATCGTTCGCGCAGATTGACAAACGGAAAGCAAATAGGAATAGCAATGCCGATATTTGCGCGTAGCCACGATGTAAATAACGTATATCAAAGGATGTGGATATGAACGCATATGAGCTGCCGAATCTCTATTTAGCGTGCTAAATTTAACAAGACTTATATTTATATAGGATAAATAGGGAGCAATATATTGTCTATACTCCCCTATGTGCATAATTAATTCTATTTATTGATGTATACTTTTTCGAGTAAATAACTAAATTCGTATATGTTGCATAATTAATTATAGCTAAAATTTATCACATTAATTTGGTTTATATAACTCCAGGGAAAAGGAGAAACTACGACATGGAAAAAAATAAATATGAGAAAGCAAACAATAAAGTCAATGTTCTGCTGTATGTGCTGTGATAAATCGCAGCAATATCAATTCCTGCAAGACGAACTACCGTATTTCCTGAAAGCGATCTATAATAGTCGCGCGACACATTTGCGACCGATCGTTCCGATCGAAGCATCGATCGTGCAAAACCCATCGTCGAAAGATAAAATTCCCGATGTGTTATATGGAAGTAACGCGCGTGTGCATTAAACAGAAAAACAAATCGCAGGTGTGCCATAAAATCGTGTCTCTCTACCGCATTTTTTTTTATACACACTAGCGACGGTGTAGCAATCGGTGAATAACGCGAAACCACTCTCGAGTTCCATGGATCCCTCAATAATTTATCGATTAAGTGGTGCGCGAAATACGAATCTCTGGCACCACCGGGCCTGTCGTGAATTAAAAGCACGTGTCGCACTTGTCAAATTGTCATTACTCATTGTCAAAATATTGCGCCCGACTCCCGATAGAGCGGATTCCTCTAGTTTCGATGATTCCTACAGAAAATGAACTCGCAAAAAGCTTCCAAAACTCGACGTATCAAAATTTAAAAAATTATTTTGTCAAAAAATATGTACATTGTAATGTATATATATTTTTTTTTTTTTTTTACTAACTAGAATATTATAAACACGCGCCATTTATTTTGTGTGTGTGTTTAAAAATAATAGGCGAAGGAACAACCCATCCTTAGATACATATCCTTTGTACGCTATTAAAAAACGCGCATGCAACTACATACAAAAATCTTTCGAAAAATAATTAAAAAAAAAGATTGCTGCAAGTCGGGTGCCAAGTTCACAAAGCCCAATTGGACAGCTATAAGCGACACGAATGAAGCAAATCACAGCGCACACGAACGAAATATCCAATTAGCATCGCCGAAAAGAGGCTCCAATACTTCGATATATTCGAGTTCCAGGTTTCGCGCGAATTTTTTTTGGAAAGGAATTAAATTATTTCTCGTAATCATATTCATTGTGTTCAAGTCGTCTGCAATATTTCTTCACTAAAGCATCGTGTCGGCTAAGTTTAAAGCTCGCGACTATCTCCGATAAAGTGTTTCAATGGAAAAAAAAAGAAGAAAGAAAAAGGGAATATCACGATTTTTCGGAAGGCAAATTTACGCGCACCCTGTTCATGTGCAAGATCTTGAGCGACGATAACGGCGTATCGAATCCCCTACGACGACGACGACGGGCGTCTCGAGCGCGTTCACATGAAAAAGAGGAACACATAGAAAAGGTTAACGGCGTGTAAATTTCGCGCGGCAGATTTCGTCAAGCGCAGAAATCGTCAAGGAATGACTGCTGTTAAGTTTAGTGGCACGTTAGACGCGGAAATCGCAGTCGTATGTACGCGCAATGTTATGTACAATGTTCCCAGGGCTTTCTTTTATCCGCCGATTCTTTTTGCCGTTTTAAAGTCGACGTCTCGTTACTTTGTAACGTTTAATTTTATTTTATTTTACAAGTTTTATTTTATAAGTATCTGTAGCAAAAACATGTAACTAATTTCCCTCCAATTAACATTTATTCTCTAATTGAAGTTTTAAAATAAAATTAGAATTAAGATTTTTGTACACTTTTGACAATTAAAAAAAATATACATTTTGAATTTAATCTTTCGAATGAAACAAGCGACAATTCTTTTTAGTAGTTTTTCGTAATCTCTAATTTAGTAATATCTGTGACAATGTAGCTCTGATATACTTTCTTTCGCGACTGCAAGTAAAATCTGACATAAAATTGCGATACGCTGGGCCATTGTGCGCAAAATGAAAAGGACCTATTAAGATAACTTTGGCTCATCTTAACGAAAGTGCGCGATATCCGATATAAAACACGAATGTCATTTCGTACAAATGTTATTCGCGAATCACTGTAATTTTGCTATCGAAGTTTATCCTACAGAGAGATCAAAAGTACACATTCAAGAGAAATGGGAAAAATAAAACAGTTATATAGCATATTAAATGTTCAAAACATAATAGCAGATGTAAAGCGTTAAAAATGTAAAAACTGTGACTAGGATTGTAAAATATATCGCGATATGTCAACTCTAAATTCCATCAATCAAATTGTAACAACATATTTACTATTTTATTTATTTTTTTGTTATTAACAATGATTGAATGAGCACATGATATCATTGATAATTCAAATGAAATTCGTTTATTTGATTGCTATTTAATATAGTATATTATTAAAGTTTTAACGTATTAATTATCATATCGTGTTCGCTTAAAGATGCCTTTTGAGAACAAACACAGTATCGTCGCAGCTACCGATTCACGTAAATTACCGGCGCCGGATAACCGTCGGATTAAGATCGTAGGCACGGAACTTACCCCGACATACATATTTTGACAAGGGCAAGCGAGGGTTAAGACCAAGATTTAGCTCGTCTATGTAGACATAGTCCCGCGGTCGTCAACGTAGTCGATATCAGGCTGGGAACCTTCTTATATAGAAGAGTTCCCTGTACTTTTTTTCTAAAGTTAAACACACAGACATGAAGAAAAACAGATATTCTTTTTTAAAAAGAAGGTATCGTAATACTAATTTATTACATGTTTCTGTTAAGTTCAACGAGAAGATTACAAAACGTCACGTAGAATAAAACGCAGTGAATAATTCGTGTACCTCTCACATAAATCTTGTAATGTTAATTTAAAAAAGAAATAAGTTTTCCAAATTTAATAAATTTTTTATTTTTTTCGCGAATTATTTCATTTTTATTAGAATTACTTTATTATTTATGTATATATACGACAAGATAAGCAAAACTCATAGATTTTATATCAAAATTTATGATAAAGTTAAAAAGCTCACCGACCAAATATGAATAAATTAATGAGAAAAATATTAATAAATTTTCAGGACCGTATTACTAAATATACCATGTTATTAAATATATAAATAATATATTGAATTATAAATGCTTCATTTCACTGTACATTTTTATCTAGAAATAAGAAAGAGAGAGCGAGAGAGAGAGAGAGAGAGAGAGAGAGAGAGAGAGAGAGAGAGAGAGAGAGAGATCTGCAGAGATATAATATACACAGTAATAATAAAAAAATAACGATATTTTTAACTTAACATTAGAGAAACATTTGAGAATGCTAATTATTTCTCCGTTTCCCATACTCGATTCCTTCGAAAATCGCATTATGGCGAAAATCACGAAACTAATTCGACAAGCCTCGAAGATGAATCGTCGAAAGTAGGGCTTAACGAGCACGTTGAACAACCACCGCTAAATCGTCGCGGGAAAAGAAGCCGCGTACAAATGCACGGGAATCCTTCAACGGGGGCGAGGGGCGGGGAGGGGGAGAGAAACACACGCGAGAGAAAGCGGGGGGTAAGAGACGGCTAAAGATAATGTACTCCTGCATACAGATGACGTTATTAAACGGAAATCTGCAGATGGAGCGAACGCATAAAGCACTGTCTGCCGTCGTTGTCTGATTAGGCATGCAACGTTTCTCCTGCCTGCTCCCTCCCTCCCTCCTATTCTTCCCCCTGTTTCCGCGGGAAGCACGAAGTACTCTCTCTCTCTCTCTCTCTCTCTCTCTCTCTTTCACATCGCGCAGTTAATTCTGTAAAACGATAACAACAATTTTAACTAACTCTTGATTTTATTCCGTTTTTCGAATATACATGTGTAAACATTAAACGTTTATCCGTTTACATTCACTTCCAGAAAAAAAAAAAAGTTTACTTTTAAGAAAATGTTTACACGTTTAAGTTCATTATTATTTATTACGTTTAAACGAAACGTATAAACGTGTGATAAACGAGAAAACATATGTAAAAATGTTATTTCTAATAAATGAATGTGCTAGCTAAATATACGTGTAAACGTATTTTCGTTTAAACATATAATATTTGAAACACGTGTATTCGAAAAAACGTTTCTAATAAACGGATATGCTAATTATACATACGTATAAACATGTTTTCGTTTAAACATATAATAGTAGACCCTAATTAATACTGTGTATAACGCAACATCGCACGTGACAATTCTAGTTTGTTTCACAGTAACGAGCAAAACGCAAATTTTTCGCGTGTTGCTGTTGAAAATCTCATGGGAATCATAACCTTTTATAGCTATCCAGCTCGTCAAAACGCTCTTTCTACCTTGTCCGTAAATAAAATGCAAGTACATCGCGTCGCAAAATATATTGATTATTCCCATATTAATCGTCCAATAAATTAGTAACATATTAATCGATATGCTTTTGCTTAAAATTAATTGCGCAGTTCGGAAATCCGGCTAAAAAAATATTGTATTTATCTTATGACGTCTTTTTATTGCAGTCTCTTTTATTAATTAGAAATCGTGCTTAATAGATTGTAGATTAATAAGTGTCAGCATATACAGAGTTTTCGGAAAATCACCCGCAGTCTTTCGGAAAGTGACCGAAAAAGAAGAAGAAAGGCTAATATGAACATAAGTCTTGGAAATGAGTCGTTTTCGAGTTATAGCTACTTTTATGTTAAAAACATCATAATTTATTTTTATAAAAATTATTATAATGTTATAAAAATATTATATTTTTATAAAAATTATTGTAATAAAAATGAAAAATTAAAAAAAAATAAAAATTGAAAAGGAGGAATGGCAAGCGGACTATGCCACTACGTGGTGCTCGAGTAACGTTAAATTAGTCTGAAATGAAGTTATTTATGTTAAAATATTATGAAATAAATTATGATTATTATGACTATGAGATTATGAAAAATAAATTACGATGTTTAACATAAAAATGGCTATAACTCGGAAATGACTTATTTCCGGATCTATGTTTTTATAGCTTTTTTCCTTCTTTTTGCCTCCCAAATCACTTCCCAAAGTATTGCAGGTGATTTTCCAGACACTCTGTATATCAAATATTCATATGTTAAATTTCGAATATACATATCATTCTTCGTGTTAGTAAAAAAGTTTAACTCACATAAATAGATGACGTCCCGTCTGGCCAATAATGTCGTTACGTCATCCAACTCCAGATCAAATATCGTTCTAATCTGATTCTTCCTGCTTTTTTGTAGAAACACACAAGTTTGCTGAATTTTCCCTCACCAAAACGATATTCGCCTGATACATTTCATTCCCGAAATACGCGCGATTTTAGAAGATAAAAACATGTCACAGTCCCGTCTGTCGCGACGCTTTCCCTTTCGGACAAGAAAATATATCACTCGGTACTCCCGAAATACGCGCAATTTTAGCGGATAAAAAATAAATGTTGATGAAACATGTCAAGTCCTGTTGCGCTTATCGCGACGCTTTGTTTCGGATGAAAAAATATACCAAAATTTCTCGAAATTCATTTGGATGGATGATGATGTAACGATAAATATCTGATCGCGATGTCGATCGCGAAAACGCGATTAATGACGGTGGTACGCGTTAAATGATACGGTAAAATGATCGCCCGGCACTTTATTCGATACTTCCGACGTTCATGCAAGATTCACTTCTACAGAGCAGAAAGTAGAGATATATTTTATTCACAACCGAGTAGCGCAAAATATATATAAAGGTAAGACAGTGCGTCAGCAATAGCATGGAATATATTTCATGTCGAGTGCACTGCCAAAGTGTCGCACCATTTGATTGGTTAAGAACGAAGAGGGTGAAAGATTTCTTTGCTCCTATTGGTCAATCGAAAGCTTCGAAGCATATGATAATATATAATATATAATAATTTTATGAAATGTTCCTTGAACGTAAGTATCGTCTTGTCAGTCTCGTCACAAAATACGAATAGATAGTGCCGCATTATCTTCTCAAATAAGAATTGCCACAAGTACGAACAAATGTGAAACGCCATTATTTCCTACGATTCTTAAGATTCGACAGCCTTTAATTATAGGTGGTTTCTGCGAGTTAATGTTCTTAGGGAACAGAATAATAAGATTTGAGAAGGTATTAGACGATAGCGATGCAAATGAGGTAAACAATTTCATCATAATCAATCATAATCTATTTTACTTTATAATTTGATCAAGAGACGCGGTAGCATCTCGCGTTAAGTGTATCTTTTTAAATCTTTATGTATATATGTATATACTATATGATGGAATTACTTATTTTTGCGATTTATTTTACATTATATAATTTTTATTTCTAATTCTACAATGCTTAAGATTATATATAATAACATATTAATATTAATATAATTAATATTTTTACGTACATATATATAACAAATATTTCAACATTATTTAAGATTTATAATTATTTTGATTATTTATGTAATAAATATATTTTTTATATTTTTATATATTTCTCACATATTATAACTTATAAAAAGTTTATATCTAAAAATATTTTTCAGAAATTATATAACTTTTTATTAAATATTTATTTAAAGAATAACAATTTAACTGCGCGTAATATAAGGACTTTTTAAAATATTCATTACATTTAATATAATGTATATCTAATTTAGGTTTATTTATATTTTACAGATCAAAATTGTTTACTAAAACTTTATTGTTGTCCGTTGTGTACTGGTGAGTATAAATTATTTTCTATTTTAATCTCGAATTATTGGATTCGCGAATATTGTATCAGATGTACATAAACATATATGCAGTTTTAACAAAAGTAACTAATTTTTTTTTCATTTTATACTTTTTGCGTTCTGCATTTTATTTCCCTACAAAATTCTGTTACGTGCATTACTCACACAATATTGTTTTTCAACGTATATTATAACACAAAATGATTCCAAATATCCATAATAAACTCTTACAAAAATTAGAGGAAAACGTGCCTCATTTTTTTTTAAATGAGCCAAATTCAGTTAATTATAACTTTGAAAAAAATGAACAAATTTAAACCCGAAAAAGAGTTTTAAAGTTAAAAATCTCTACTTTCAAAAAGTCGCCATTATTGCGTTTCTATGAGTTTGGTAATTTTTACATACATATATAAAACTACTTACTGGACAAAATGGGAAATTTTCTTCTCACTTTATAGATCTATCACATGTCCAATAAAAATCTGCAAAAATTTTCGATTTCCTAATGTAAAAGCTTAAAGTTTGTCCCACAAACTTGGTTTTCTTAAATGTCTAAAATTTTTTGTTATTGAGTTATCGCGAATTAAAAAATGAGTATTAAATAAAAAATTTTAACTTTGATTGCTCATAATTGTTAAAAATCATAATACAGTAATTAAAAGAAAAACAGATTCTTAAAGCTGAAACTTTTCTCTATTGAATGAAATAATTGCTCAATTAAAAAAAAAAACATATAGACATAATGAAAGTAGATAAAAATAACGTAAAAATTAGCAATATTTTCCTTTTTTATTATGATCTAGAATTGAGTAAAACAACAAAAAGGTTTATTTTTTTACCTTTTTTTTTTTATCATATTTTTAAGTACCATACATTTGAAAAAAATTTTTATAAAATTTTTTTTCACGGCGACTATGGTTTATGGAACAAAATGTACATACAAGAAATTGTGAAGTATAGTAAAAAATGGAAAATAAAATTCAGTTTGTTAAAAAATTAATTTTTAGTGCAATTCATTGACTTGGTTCTTGTTGATACTTATTGTTAGTAAAAGTGTTAGTACACTGAAAATATTTTTAACGATAATTAAATTTTATTTGGTATTTTTTCTGAATTAAACAATTTTGCAATTTTTTGTACGTTTTGCTTTATAAAACTATAATAGTTATCATGAAAGAAATCTCATAACTGTTCGATAAATTTTTTTCAAATTCAGGATATTTAAAAGTACAAAAAAACATGAAGAAATATGTAGAATAGATTTTTTATTGTTCTACACAATTCTCTAGAATTGTCTATCAAAATAAAAAAACAGAAAATCGCTTACGTTATTTTTATCCATTTGCATTACGTCTATATATATTTTTTAAAAATTTAGCAATTACACCGTTTGATAAAGAAAAATTTCAGCTTTAATTTTTTTTAATTACGGTACTATGATTTTTAACGGATAATATAATATATTATAAGCAATCAAAGTCAAAATGTTCATTTTTTTATTTAATCCCCAATAACTCAGTAACAAAAAATCTTAAAAATATTTTTAAAAAAACTGATTTTGTAGGGAAAAAAACTAAGCTCACATTAGGAAATCAAAAATTTTCGCAGATTTTTTTTTTTTTTTTTGACATGTGACAAACCCACAAAGTGAAAAAGTTTTCCATTTTGTACAGCTCGTAATTTTATATATGCAAAAATTACCAAAGACACAGAAACACCAAAATAATAGCAATCTTTTGAAAGTACAGATGTTAAGCTTTAAATCTCTTTTTTTTTTATTTAAATTTCGTTTATATTTAACGTAATTATAGCTGGCTGAATTTTGCCGATTTTTTTTTTTTTTTTTTTTGAGAAAAACTGTTCACCTAATTTTTGTGAGAAGTTTATTAATTATTATAACATTTTTAAAATATATAGATGATAATTTCCCTACATTGTGTATATAGTTCATTCTGTATTCTTATCATAATTTTCATAATTCCTTTCTTTTATAATGTAATAAAAATTAATTATTATTATACACTTATTTTATCATTACTTAAAAAGTAAGATAAGAAGGATGACATACAATATTTGCAGCCGTTGTACAAGAACCATCCTTTAGGAAAGTCAGCAGTGTCAGAATATATTCAACCGCGAGGTATGTTGATACTAGGGCATAATGTTGGTATGCAAGCGTGAAAAATTTAATGGGCCAAGAGTGAGAAACATGCGAGCGTTTGGAAATTTTTCGAGCGACATTCCTCGGTTAGAATATATGCCGGATAATAATTTGGCTGGTCGCATTTACACCGTCAGTCGTATATCTCGTAAGCGACTGATGTGTCAGCGTCTTTCTTAAAACCACTTCGTAAAATTATTAACCGGATTCTATATGAAAAGACGAATGTCGAGCGTTTTGTTTTTTTCTCATCCAATACGAAATAAAGATCGCGCGAAATTATTAAATCTACAGCTTGATAAAAATTTTAATTTTAAATTTATAATTTTTTTACAAAATTTTAATAAATGCTAATTCTTTTGTTCCGTGTGCTCGCGTACTCTCGACGTACGACCGATATTTACGAAATTAATTCGCCTGCCTCCTCTAGAGAGGTACTTCACTACGAAGCTCACAGTCTCTCGAGGTCATTTGCCTCGCGTACGCACCCTGCGTACGCAGAATTAGAAGAAAAACCGAAATGAAAAGGTTGGAAGCTGTATCGAGAGCTTGTATTCTGTCATTTTCGTTTGCGGTCCGCTGTGAAATCACTGTCTACCGTTAAGTGGTTCTTTATTTAGACGAGTTGTTTTTACTTACTTTCCTCTAATGCTCTCAAAATAATATACCGCGAAAAGATTGCATTATATAATAGCGTGTTTATTTTAGCAATCAGTATTCTTTATTTCTTTATTTCTGAATTCTGGCCAAGTTTTTTGATATTAAAAAATTCAACTAATTAACTGATTTTCTCTCTTTCTCTCTTTCTCTCTTTCTCTTTTAATGATATATGTATGATACGACGATGTAATAATCACGCGCATTACATCTTTTATCGTAATTGGTAAATTTAATTTTTACTCGCATACAAAAGTATCATTTAATTTCAATTTGCCTTTGTTTCCTAAATGAAATGGTTTAAAATTACGATGGTATAAAATTCCGTTGCGACACACAATTTTATTTCGAAACGAATAGTAAATTGTTATCGCGCGCAATTGCATCGATTCTGCGAGGAGGCTGTTATATCAATTGAAATACATATAGCAATCTATCGCAAACGGGATTCGTGATAGCGATTGAACAGCAAAAATGATAAAGACGGATGCGGCGTGCATTGGTTTGTTAGTGGCGGCGATGGCGGTACAAACAATCTACCTAGACCCTTTTGTATATTCGACGGCTGTGAAACTGAAATACGATCGTGACCGGCAAATTGTTCGAGTGAAAACATAAACGTGGCCGAATGTATTATGCCTGCGTAAGAAGCATAGCAATGTTCTATATACGAACGCGCCGCAGGACTGCGATCAACATGCCGCAAACATCTGTACCATAATCGTAGAGATAGACAAACGCCAAAGCCGTAAAGGGGTCGTCAACTATGTACATAATTTCCAACTTCTCTGACTCTATCCGTTTCTGCAACGGACGATTCTCCAAAAGCACCGAATCTCTCGACGCGCGGTCACCTCCAAATATATTCACCTGACACACGAATAACATCGCGCATGGGAATAGTCTCATTTGTATTTCGTATGCTCTGCTCCCATTAATAAAATAGATTGACCGACGACAAAACAGAAAATTGCTCCAATCACACCGTAAAACCAGAGCGCAACTATTTTACGCGTTTATAAATTAAATGAAGAAAATGTAAGCGATTACATTATTTACTGTGAAGTCTGGATACGAAAAGTACTATTTTTAAATCAGGATCTTATTAAACTCTTATTAATCCAATAGTTGAAATAATTTGTTAATTTTTAATAAAGAGATTAAATAGTTTAAATTCACAGTTGATTATTAGATATTTAATGCAAGTTTCGAGTTTCGAGTTTCCTCTCGAGTGCATACTTATCCCTTACTCCGTATTATATTGTTATTTTGGCTCTTTAACTGTATTGGTGGCTCAACGTATTTTTAATATATAAAAGTATTTTTTTTATCTGAAAAAAATTATATTCTTTGATTTTTCTAAATAAAGATTAGAACAATAAATTAAAAAAAAATAATAATCTGCCTAAATATATCGTTTTACAAATTTCGTTTCTGCAAAATGAACAATGTTAGAAAAATCACAGATAAAATTGATCCACCAGAAATAAGGGCTATGTATGTACAGACAAAGACACAAATGCTTACTCATATGAATTTATGTACGTATAAATATATATTTATCACTTAAAAAAATAGTCTTGCAGTTAATTTTCTGGATGCGAAAAATTAACTGAAACAGAATTTATATCTGTACTATTAATGTAATTTAGACGAAAAATTTTTCTGTGATGCCTAATCTTGTTAAGGATAATTATATTTGTGATTAATTAATATTTGGCAATGGGATTTAAATTTTCTAGAGGTATTGCTAGAATATTGCTGTTATAAATTCTATAAGTGACAAAAAATATTCTACAAAAAATAGCAATAAATTTTAATTGTGACAGAAATCTATCTACATTAGCAAAATATTTTTTTGAGTGATCAGTATATACTTATCAGCATATATCTATAAATATATATATATATATGCATTTTCTATATACTAGGTAAAACTATTTATTTAATCTACCTAGAACTATTAAATTTAATATTAATAATTAATTAATAAGAGTTTTCACAAAATGAAATCCAGTTTCATACACCCAAATGGAATTTGGGTGAAATATGCTATGCGATTATCGTGACAAAAAAAAAAAAAAAAAAAAAAAAAAAAAAATTAATTCCACGAAAACGTAGTAAATTACCTTATTATTAAAAACCTGATGTAATCCCAAGTTTTATCCTAATCCTCTGTCGATGTATTTTCGAAAGCACAAAACACTCACAAAACATTTGCACTTAAATGACCATGAGTACACTAATTAATCACTTATGACGATCGCGCGACATTTTGCACGACACTCCCGATAATAATCTCCTCGGCACTCCTCGGCCCGAACTTTGTTTTATTTACGACATAGAATAATGCGAAAAAAATAATAGTATTCATCGCGCGAGCAATCGGCAAGTTATATAACTAAATATTTTCGGATATTACATTATACAGATATACGTGGCGATATCTTCTCGCTTGATTGTCGCCACACGAATAATAAAATTACACGTTCAACGCGTTATATATAATACACGATACAAAAACTCGGTGCATTCTTTTGCGCGGATTAATAAATAATACCCTGAAACGATTGTCTGTCTACCAACTCGGCATTCCCCACACTCGTTCGAAATCCGTCATTTGCAACGCGATAAGTTATCTCAGTTATGTCGTTTATGAATATCGAAAGACGTAAATCACGATCGCGGAGACTAAATAATAATAAAGAAATAATCGCCCGTTATTATGTTCGGCACTCCCGACGATACAAGACGCGAGAAAATCAGAGGATCAACATCGCCCGTGTGATCGGCAGTGATCGCTCCGATTAAATAATCGCGGTGACACTTTAGCACAGCAGCTATTTCCCTCCATAGGCTGTCTCAGTCGGTTTCCGTGCGATATTACGCGGTAACACGACTTGTCGCATGCATCGCCAGCAGTCGTCCCTCAGATACCGTCCCTCGTAGCGCCGCGAGCCGCGACACGGCAGCCTTACGCCCTAGGCTATATAGGCTGTCTTGGTTTTTGGCGGTACGCGACATTAACGCGCGGTATTGCCGCGCGATGGCGCCACTTGTTCCGTGCAGCGCCCATCGACCCGTCCACCGATTTCGAATCACCCGCGATCCGCGATCCGCGATCCGCGATCCGCGACCGCGACGTTTTCTTCCTCATACGCTTTACGCTATGGGCGTTGAGGGCCCGCGGGCCCGCACTCAATGCACCATCTAGTTCGATAAATCAATATACTCTTGTATATGGATTAATAAATAATATGTTGAAACAATCGTCCGTCTTTCCACTCTCGGCACTCCCGCAGACTAAATGAACGTCCCGAGATAATCGCCCGTTACTTGATTCGGCACTCCCGTTCCGACACTTGTTCACCCGCGAAATTCTCCCTTTCGACCGATTTAAGACGCGCGAAACAGAGGATCAACATCGCCCGGCAGTGACCTCTCTGATACTGACCTCCCCTCTACGGGATATTGAACTTGGTATTACTGCGCGGCATTAAGCCTTGTCTACAGTAAGTCGTTGACATAGGAAGCCCCAACCAATCACGATTGAATTTAGAAAAGAATAATCCAACGCAATTGGTTAAACTTCTTATGATCATCGACTTATTGTAGACAAGGCTTTGCGTAAATAGGCGCCTGGCAACGTGCAGGTGTTCGTCGACAAATTCCGAGAATCGTCTCCGATGTTTTTTTCCCGGAATACGCTTTGCGCTGTACATACATGTTACTGCTCCGTATTCCTTGTTCCGCGACGAAATAATATGATAAAAATTTCTACATGGGGACAATATTACAGTAGAAATTAGAATAATTATAGAATAATTATCGTGGAATATACTAATTGTACATATACATATATAAAAGAAATAGCAGGATGATTTTATTCAATATTATATATTCAATAATATTATACACCTATATTATATTTTAAAGAAATATTGCAATTATTCAAAAATCTTTAAATATCAAACTATTGCAAACTATTAATCATTTATAAACAATAAAAAATATACATAATTTATAATTTTTATACATATATGCACAATTAATTTTTTGTAGATGATCGGAAAATATCTCGCGGAGCACGCACTCGATACATTATATACTTTAATAGTCTGATGTAAATTATTAGATATAGTGTAGCGATGATTATAAATCGATTCTGGTAGCATATGGAGGAAGCGGCTCTTTCTGGCATCACTGCGTGTGCGTGATAGGCGCGTGTAGCTCTCGTCGATGAATTCTGAGAATCGTCCCTGTTTTTTCTTACCGCTCTATCTATATTTTTTCTTCCGCGACGAAATAATATGATAAAAATTTTTACATGGAGAAAATATTATAGTAAAAATTAGAATATATAATATATTGTAATCATAGAATATACTGCTTAATGTATAAATATATATTATATACAAAATATACGCGCTTAATATTTTTATTCAATAATATATATGAATATTACATACGAATATTATGTTTTATGAAGAACTATTGCAATTTCAAATTTTAATGCAAACAACTCGACAAATAAATATACAATCGTTAACAAATAATTTATCATCTGTATGTATATGTGTACAATTAATTATTATAGACAATCTATTATAGACGAAACACGAACGTCTCACCTCGGTATTTATTTATACGGCGTCTCAAATAATCTAATTTTTAATTAATATTTTAATAATATTTATGTATCTCTCTTTCTCTCTCTCTCTCTCTCTCTCTCTCTCTCTCTCTCTCTCTCTCTCTCTCTCTCTCTCTCTCTCTCTCTCTCTCTCTCTCTCTCTCTCTCTCTCTCTCTCTCTCTCTGTCACGACATCATCGACCGCCAATCACATACGCGATAAAAAGGCAACAATACAGGCGATACAAATCGACTCGAAACGCAAACTTCTCACGTCTACATGACTTTTTTTATATTTGATTGATGCCTTGACATGCGTTTACATTCATATGAATAGACATTTGTGTTTGTGTATCTCCGTGTACATTCAATCGATTTTATTAAAAAGACGAACGATCAACTCTTTCGTCCACTGTCATGACTGAGACAATTTGACTCGGGTTCAACTCTAATATAATTTGGCTGACACGCATTTCTCGGCACGGAACAGTCAAAATTACAAAATTCCAGATGGGGTGGGGACTGACAAGAACGCGTTGCCCGTGTAACAGTAGCCAGCAGGAATGTCCTCCGTCAAAGCAAATCGCGACGGCATGTTCTCCCATCCTAACGGCGGTAGTGAAGTCTACTTGTAGAGCAAAACGGATGCTCGTCTCCGCTGTCATCCTTATTTTTTTGTTGGCTGCTATATATTGGGTATCCTTGAATCAACAAGCGAATCCTGGCACACGTCGACCAATGAGAATTCAACCCCAAGTTTCTCAAACTACCGCGCCGGAGCGAATCAACACTACTGAAGCGTCTGAGAGATGAAGTAACATTATTGATAACTCCTGATTTCTTCGAGAAAATGTGTAGGATAATTCCAAGATAATTGTAATTTATTTGTCGAAAAAGGAGATACATACATATATAAATATTCTTTATAAATCTAGTTGCCATTTAGAATTAATTGAAAAATATTCTTTCGATAATAATTCTTTATATATATGTATATATAGCTATCTATTTCGAAAGTTTTAGTGAATTAGGAATTATCCTAACGGAAATTTCGGTAAATACGTAATACAGATTAATGAAGATGGCAAATAAATCTAAAAATATCAAACTAGGGTAATATCAACATCGAGAGCAGCGTAATCCGTAGTAACAATACGAGCTTACATTTTCAAGCAACAAGGAATTTCATTGCTGGACATTGATGCTATAAATCATAACGACAGATGTTATATGATTCATCACGTGTAAAAAATAAGCATCTCAATTGTGCAAATGTAATGAACTAAATACTAAAACAATGAGATGCAATAATAAAATTTCATAATATGTTTATAGAATTAATTTATTACGGAGAAAAAAAGAATAATATTAACAACGAGATATCTTCGCCATGATGCGATAAATTCATGCTTCTTAAAAATCAGTACATATTTCTCTCGTTTTTTATAGATCGATAAGAGTTGCAAGAATTAAACACGTAAATAATTTTACAATTTCAAAACGAATAATTCAAATGAATAATTAAAACGGAAAATTAATTTTTTCACGAATTTTAGTAGAAAAAGTATCGAATTTTATACATCGGTGATATAATCATTTGCAAAGTGTAAAGTGATAACGTACGTTTTTTTTTTTTTGACACACCCTTTTATATCTACTAATAACGCTCCCTTCGGCGTAGGTCCTTATCACAAACATGCGCGATAAAATTGTGTTGATACAGCTTAACACGTAGAACAAGTATTGCGTACATCGACGATCAAATAAACTGCCAATGTACACAATGGGAGCGGTTCTAATCGAAGCTACCGAGACCATCGAGCACGCGCAACATTCTCCCAAGTTCTTCGTACGTGATTCTAATCGGACCGTCATCGCATAAGCTAATATACGCCAGCAGCAGCTTGGCGATAATGTCTCGTTCCAAAAGTTCGTGCTCCACTTCCGGATACTCCTCTTTCACAGTGTCCAAATAAAGCCGCAAAATATTCCGACAGAATGCCTCGACTTTCGACGGTTCACTTTCGTCGGATATATTGGTGAAGAGAATAAGACCAAAATCGATCGCCGGCGAGCAGTACCTCATTGTTTCCCAATCGATCATTTTTACGTCGCTCGGTTTGCCGCTCTCGTACTTGAACAATACGTTATCCCGCGTGAAATGACCGTGGCAGACAATTGAAACGTCGTTGATCTCCGTGGCCAGACTTTCCATTACGTGTAACTTTTTTTTTATTTTCTCAACGAGATTTGACTCGAGTGATGCGAAGCTCAGATATATACTACAAACAATAACAGATTACAAATCTTTCCATTCATATTTTTTAATTAATGAAATATTAATAACAAATATGGTAAATATAATAGTAAATATTTTATATAAAAATATACTACGCAAAAAAGTTGAAGAGCCACTTTCTTCCATATAAAAAAAACCAATTTTCAAGTAGTTGCAACTTGCTTAAAAATAATCGGAATAAGATCAATAAAAAAGTGTTTCAAAACTTGAAGTTTCTAGTATTAGAATCTTTAAATGAATTTCAATTCTTTCTACTTACTCGTTACAAAATTACATTGTGAGAAAGCGACGTCCGTCGATTGAACAAATTTTTTAAAAGTTTGTTCAAGAATACCGAATTAAAAAAAAATCCCAGCACGATTTCATTAATTGAATGTTAAAGAGCAGAGTTTTAGCTTTAATTTCTTTTTTTTAACGAATGTTTTATGATTTTTTTTCGCCGAGATATTCATTATTAAAGTAAAATCGAGCTATTGACTTTAAACGCTTTTAACTAGTGAAAAAATGATCGCCTAATAATCATTAAAAACGTAATTTAAAAAGAAAAGTGAGCACTTTAAAATGCTCCTATCATTTTTCAATTATTATTTATTTTTAAAGTGTAATTGTTACTGAAAAATCAAGTAAAAATTGCACTTTTATCTTTTTTTATTTAAATCAATAAAAGTTAACGAAAAAACGCTAAGATTTTCATAAACTCTACAACATTTACAAAAGTACAAAAAGCACTCCAGTTACTCGTACAAGAGGCCGAAGTGTTAAGTTTTTTCGTACATTTCAAAAACTTAAATTAATGATTATTGTATGATCATTTTTTCACTAGTTATAAGCGTTCAAAGTCAATAACTCGATTTTGCTTTGATAATGAATATCTATAATAATAGGCGAGAAAAAATCATAAAACATTCGTTAAAAAAAAGAAATTAAAGCTAAAACCCTGCTCTTTAACACTCAATTAATGAAATCGTGCTAGGATTTTTTTTAATTCGATATTCTTGGGCAAACTTCTGAAAAATTTGTTCAATCGATGTCGCTTTTTTACAATGTAATTACATTGTAACGAATAGAAAGAATTGAAATTCATTTAAAGATTTTAAAACTAAAAACTTGAAGCTTTAATGATCTTATTGCAATTATTTTTAAAGAAGTTACAACTACTTGAAAATTCGACTTTTTTTTATATGGAAGAAAGTGGTCCTTTAATTTTTTTTTTTTATTTTTTTTTGCGTAGTGTATATTAGATAAAAATACGAGTATATTATTATAAAAATTAACCACAACAGAGATTACGTATAGATCACATTTTAGAATCAAGAATCGACGTAAATTGTTTCACGTGATATTTTGTTATAAAAAAAAACGTTAATACAAATCTATAAAAGACGTTTCAGTACTTTAATTGATAGCTGCAATTAGAATTATGTATATGTAAACTTATACATATACTTATACACAATAGCTGCAACATTTTATGTATAATTATATATAAAAGACACAAATTTCGTATATAAATTTGTATAATTAGATTGTATAATTTTGTCTAATTATATATAAAAATTTTTTAGCGGGTACGTATTATGATAAAAAATGATTTACCTGGCACCGAGCATGTGCTGAACAGAATACAAGCTGTCCGGCACAGATAGTTTTGCGTAGAACTCTCGGAAAATAGGAAACTTGCGCGCTTTCAGGCTCAATCCTCTGCCGTGAAACGTCGCCAGAGCTTTTACGCACAATTTCAAGTGATCTTCGTCCAATTTATCGTTTACATGTGCGTAACCACGAGCGATCAGATCCTCCAGTACTATGACCGGCCGACCGTATCGACCCAAGTCGGATAAATAACACTTGGGTATACCGTCCGTTCCGTACTCGAGTGTCATCTTGCTATAAAACATCTCTTCGTTCTGGAACGAACTAGACGGCGGAGATGCCGCGTCTGCCTTTGGCAACTTGATAACGAGAGGAAAGTTGTAGGGCTCGCCGGAAAATTTTACCCGCGCTGTCACCCGGTATAGCTTGGTCGTATAATCGCGCATCCCGTCGAGATGCTCCACGTCAACGGAATCGGACTCGACAAATTCTCTCGAGCCGGACTCGCAGAAACGACGATCGTGCACCATCTCCGGTATCAATTCCCGTCTTATGAAGTCGCAGTCTCCGCACTGGCACTGCTCTCCCGACTTGGTACGGAAATCTGGGTCGGCCATAGCGAAAGGGAAAAATAATATCGCTGTAATAAAACACGGCAGCAATTAAGGACACCGGCACTACGAGAGCGCGCGCGCTTAAAGCCGGAAAGTCGAGAATTATGAGGAATTTTTTCTTCTCCATTTTTTTTTTTTTTTTTGTTTTTTTTCTTTACGCCCTTCCTCGTCCTAATAACGTTGTCGCGACGAGTGCCGCACACGTTAATAATGTTTATCGTCACGAAATGCAACGAGTCGCCGGAATAATTAAAAACATTTTAACCGTGTTGTGAGCCCCGAGAATGAGTCGTGGTGCAACGCAAACGAACGTTTTCGCTAATAACCAAACAGATGAGAATATGACTAGTTGCCGCAATTATATACCAATTATTATGAGAGAGAAATGATTTATCAAATATACTTTACCCTAGCGGATTTTAGAGTTATTCGTAGAATTCCCTGCTGTAGGCCACTGGTAACTAGAAATTCACGATCTCTGTTACATAACCGGAATAAATCTCCCCTCTATTCATCTCATTGACGATTCCTCATTCATTTGACCCAGTCCGCAGTTCTAAAAACTCTAAAAATATTTTATAACGTTTTCTTTTACCTCTAATTTTTATTAATTTATCTATATTATATATATATATATATATATATATATATATATATATATATATATATATATATATATATAATAATTATATCATCTCTAATTTATGTTTTATCAACGATCTTAATTAAGAAAAGAGAAAGAGTTAATTTGAGACAACTCACATCAAATGTAGATCTAATACACTTAATAAAGTCCAGTCACGTTCTTTTTGTTCAACAGCTTGAGAGATTATTTTTCTCACGATAATTCCCTGAAGCGCATAATTTGTCAGACATTATTATTCATCGTGCGAAAGATGACACACATATATCAAGTACACAATCGCGATATCGTATTTATCGTAGTGTTTTATTTAGAGACACATCCGTGTCACGAGTTGACGAGTGACGAGGGGCCAGCTCAGCTGCACGTAATGAATGGGTGCTGCGTAGAAAGTCATAGCACGATGAGCTATATCTCCCCACTCTTTCAAGATAACGAAGCCGGCTTTCATTGGCTTTTAATGATGTCGCAAACGAGTTTACGCCGCGAACGAAACGTGACAAACCGTTTAGCTAGCGTCCTCGTTGCTTTAAGTATATTTTCATCGACATTTAATCCGGAAAAAGGTATCGATCGTAAGAAAAGTGGAAGTAACTTTAAATTGCGTTACAGAGATTACCGTCTTATTAAAGAAATTACTCACTCTAATCGGATCTATATAACTAATCGGATTTATTTTAATCAGGTGACGCGTGAGCTTCGGACTTTAAAATGCCGAAAGAAAAATTGTCTCTCGCCACGTCCATCGTAACGAACTTGAAGCTTCGAGCGGAGCATAAATTGTGAAGTTTCTGTAGCGAACGTACATTTAAAATGCGGAATTAAAGATGTTTGCAGAGCTGAAAAAAAGCACCTTTATTTTACAGTAATCTCTTCTCGAATACTTTGAAAGAAAACACTTTGCAATTATTTATGCGCCAACGAATTTTCTTCAATAATATAACTATCGATGACGTAATTTTATTTTAACGAGTCTACAACTTCAAGTCTTAACAAAAGCACGGAACATCTCGTGCTTGACATATCCACATTTCTATTCTAGACTATTCAAATCTAAATTTTCAAGTGAATAATTCTCTTAAAGCACTACTAAACGAAAAACAGAATAATGCATTATTAATCCCCAACTGAAATAAATAGAGACGACAGCTGCAGCTGGGATCTAAATGCCTAAAGCAAATCAATGATTTAACCTCTAATACTGATGATTAATTTACCTTGTAACGCGGCCTCGATGTCACAGGTCGCGCCTTGTCAGAACGTACCCGTACAGACGAGTCAGTATAATTTCCCAATATGCCAACAACGGCAAACGAGTACCCAGCAGATGCAAACTGCTGCATGCTCTGGTCCGTGCTCTGCAACTTGCCAAGGTAAAAAGTCAAATGAAATGTTAATATTTGTTAACATGGGATACATATAAATTAAAAATATCTTTATTATTAATTAATTAAAAGATTTTATTAAAAATCGTATATATAATTTATATAAAATCAAATTGCTCGCTCTACTTTTTTTTACCCCCTAACCCGTACTTTCTCTATTTAAGGACCCTTCATCCCCGCTCACGTTTACCAACCGGACTCTTACGTAACGCATCAATGTACACCACAACCAATAACAAATCCTTGCCGTCCCGTCTTTCAAAACCCGTGTAGCCCCCCGCCAAGTTATCCCAGCTGCAGCCAGCTGCCGCAAAATATTTTCGATCAGATTCGTGCGTGTGTCAGCAACACCGCTCCCATTTTCATCCTGCCCGGTAATTGTCAACAATCGCCGGCGCCTCAGCAGCAACAGCAGCCGATTTTGCCGCAGGCGACAGCGCCGGTGACAGGTTTCCCTCCTCCAACAACAATGGCGAATCCGCCGAGTGGCGGATTAACTTATCCGACCGCATGTTATCCGCCACCACCGCCGTTTTATCCCTATCCGGTACCCATGCCGTTTTACGATCCGTCTATTCGTGCGCGAGATACCACTCAAAATTGCGGATGCTGTCGAAAAAGAGACGTCGACTCGACCGACATGAGAAGCGTCGCGCGAACCGTTGTCGGTTGTCGTTTCGATTCCGATCTGCACGATTGCGAGCACTATTGCGTGCCCACCACCGACGACACCATCTGCGCGAAGAGAAGCTGTCCGTCCTCGCTACATCTTCAAGCATTGGCATCTCAATTCCTCTCGATGCAGGGTATCATCGCGTGCGCCGCCACGCGATTAATATTGCGCAAAGTGCCGGGCTCAAACGTAACCGCCACTATGGAAGATACGATGGCGAAGGCGCAGAAGGCTATAAACGTTTTGACGAAAGATCAGCTGTTATCGGAGTCGAAGAACGCGCAGCAAGTTAACGCGCTCATCAACTTGCATATGACGGCCAATCCGCCGCCCAATATCATTCCGATCCTCACCCTGGTACAGCTAAAAATGAATCTACTGAAGGCGCAGGTCGAGGGACTCATCAACCGGAAGATGATGGAAATTCAGGGCGTCGGTGTAGAGGTATTTAATGTTAATTTACATGTTCAAATTTTTACTCTTCAACTATATATACACACATACACGTTTTCTTGTCGAAAAATTTCATTATCTAATAAATATTAAAAGAAGTATAAATTTTATCTTTAATAATCATCAGAAAAAATTAAGAATTAAATAATTAATATTTTAAAATACATTTATATAATAAAAAGATATTTTATATTTTTATTTTATTTCCATTATATCAAAAACAATTAATGATAATAAATTTAATATAATAATAAGTTGCATAAGACTAATTAGGAAGTATTTATATAAAATTATTAAAATTTGAGGATTATCAAATACATTAACGTAATATATGCTTATACATTTGAAGGTGGAGACCGATCTTATAGATGCCACTGTTCTCGCTCTAAAGTCCGACGCCGAGCTGCGAGATTTCCTGTCAGCATTACGACAGAAGGAATGCGATGAGCGGGTGAACGTGAATTTCGCGCCCTATCGTTCGCAGCGTGCAATCGCGGAGACCCGGCTGAGCAATATTCAAAACAAGATTCGTCAGGTGGAGGCCGAGTTTGATCGTAGACGATGCGCGATGTTGCCGGCGCCGACGTTGACGTCGCGCATCGTGCAGCAATTCTCCAGACCATGTTACTCGGCGAGATTCGAAGACCCCAGGAGATTGTACATACCGCCGGACATTCCCCGCTCGCCCGATCCGTTCGTCTACGTAAAACCACGGAGTCCCAAGAGGCTGCTATTGAAACCGTGCGCTAGTAAGTCCGAAACTAAGTCGACGCAAGTCGCTGCCCCTGTTCCGGCTGCAATCAGCACGCGCGGCAATCCGTCGAAAGTCACGAGAGATGTCGGGATCGGTGATGCCGATCCCACGAAGGAACGTCCCGCGACAGCCGATCTTCAGCGATCTTCTAGCATGGAGGACTGCGGCTGCTGCGACAGGTCAACGTCGGAGGAGAGCGTCGGTGAGACTAAAAAAAAACTCCGACCGAGGATCGCCAAGATAAACACGAGTGACGTCGAGAAACCGTCGTCCTCGATGAAACTAACGTCGAACGTCTGTGTGAAATACGGAGCGAATGCGCGAAAATGCGATGGGAAAGACGACGCGGAGACTCCATGCGACGCGGAACGTTCGATGGCCAAAGCGTATATCAATGTCGCCGACGATGAATCGGTGAGGACTTTAACGGGATCGGAGAGCGACACGATTACGTTCAGTGACAAGATCGATCCAGAGGCAGAGGACGTTCGTGAATCGCGAGATGCGATTGAGATTCGAAGCTTGGGTCAAATAATGGATCGGCAGGAATTTACAAGTTCGGCGGACCTACGACAGTTTGAAAAACATGCAGAGACTACGATCGCAATTTCGAGAAAGAATGAGGCAATTAAGGAATACGAGACTAGGCGCTTGCAAGATGTCTCGTCGTCGAAAGCTCAACAGACGGAGATGAAAACTATTGCAGAAGTCACGGACGATGAGCCAATTTCGCGTGCGCAGGAAACGGAGCGAAAATCACCCAACGACTATACTTCATCGCTAGAAATTACGTTAAAGTCGAAGAGATACTGGCACGAGGATCAACAGAAAGATAAAAACGGCAAAGCCTTATCCGCGATTGAAACGATGGAGCAGAGCGCAAATCAAGTGCCAATAAGCAAAAGCAAGAAAAAAACGAGATTTCACATTGTTTCGTTAATGACGAATGTCGTATATAATAACGAAAATTCTGAATATCAAAGTAAACAAAAAATTGATAAGAAAACAACAAGAGAGATGAATATAACTACGAATCCGGATATTGAAAAATTAAATAAATACAATTTGATAGAAAATCTAAGAAATGCCATCGCGCACAATATTACCGGAAAAGATTATTCGCAGAACATATTTCTAGGAAGACTTGAAGATTTTTCAAAGCTCTACGTTGATCGTCTGTGCCAGACTGCATCCGAGGAAAAGAAAACAACATCCGAAAGAGTAAACCTCTTTCCTCCATTCAAGAATCTGCATAAATATATGGCAGGTAAGAGTCATCAGCTCAATATCTTCTATACGTGGAAAGAGAAAAAAAAAGAAAAAAACTTAAATAAAATTTTTACATTTTAATTTTACGATTTGTAATTGCGCTTTCAACTAAGAAAAAAATTATCAGAAAATAATTGTAAAAATTGTAGAATATACATATACACTACGTAAAAAATTAAAGGGCCACTTTCTTTCATATAAAAAAAGTCGAATTTTCAAGTAGTTGTAACTTCTTTAAAAATAATTGCAATAAGATCATTAAAGCTTCAAGTTTTTAGTTTTAAATGAATTTCAATTCTTTCTATTCGTTACAATGTAATTACATTGTAAAAAAGCGACATCGATTGAACAAATTTTTCAGAAGTTTGCCCAAGAATATCGAATTAAAAAAAATCCTAGCACGATTTCATTAATTGAGTGTTAAAGAGCAGGGTTTTAGCTTTAATTTCTTTTTTTTAACGAATGTTTTATGATTTTTTCTCGCCTATTATTATAGA
Source organism: Anoplolepis gracilipes (assembly GCF_047496725.1). Taxonomy (NCBI): domain Eukaryota; kingdom Metazoa; phylum Arthropoda; class Insecta; order Hymenoptera; family Formicidae; genus Anoplolepis; species Anoplolepis gracilipes. The sequence goes on along the minus strand of NC_132970.1, from coordinate 399,737 downwards.
TATTCATCAAAGCAAAATCGAGTTATTGACTTTGAACACTTATAACTAGTGAAAAAAATGATCATACAGTAATCATTAATTTAAGTTTTTGAAATGTACGAAAAAACTTAACACTTCGGCCTCTTGTACGAGTAACTGGAGTGCTTTTTGTACTTGTAAATGTTGTAGAGTTTATGAAAATCTTAGCGTTTTTTCGTTAACTTTTATTGATTTAAATAAAAAAAGATAAAAGTGCAATTTTTACTTGATTTTTCAGTAACAATTACGCTTTAAAAATAAATAATAATTGAAAAATGATAGGAGCATTTTAAAATGCTCACTTTTCTTTTTTAAATTACGTTTTTAATGATTATTATGCGATCATTTTTTCACTAGTTAAAAGCGCTCAAAGTCAATAGCTCGATTTTACTTTAATAATGAATATCTCGGCGAAAAAAAATCATAATACATTCGTTAAAAAAAGAAATTAAAGCTAAAACTCTGCTCTTTAAAATTCAATTAATGAAATCGTGCTGGGATTTTTTTTTAATTCGGTATTTTTGAACAAACTTTTAAAAAATTTGTTCAATCGACGGACGTCGCTTTCTTACAATGTAATTTTGTAACGAGTAAGTAGAAAGAATTGAAATTCATTTAAAGATTCTAATACTAGAAACTTCAAGTTTTGAAACGCTTTTTTATTGATCTTATTCCGATTATTTTTAAGCAAGTTGCAACTACTTGAAAATTGGTTTTCTTTATATGAAAGAAAGTGGCTCTTTAATTTTTTTGCATAGTATATATTAGATATATATAATACAGGATTTTAAATCTCAATTTTTTATTCAGATAATGAGAGAAACGGCAACGACGTAAGAGTTTATCCAAGTTCGATAACGAAAGCGGGAATTACGGTTAGAAAACGTTTATTCTACTGGAACGATGTCGCAAAAAACACCCCGGAAACTCATTACAAGGATAGCGCGAATTATCTGCGTTCCAGTGTAGAATGCGAAGAAAGTTTTGTTTCGGAAATATTTTCTGTTATCGCCAACCGCGTGGTTACATTCGTCAATAAAATAATTTCATTAAATGGAAGATTGTCATGTCTGAATCGCGGCGCGATATTACATAAAAATTTAAACATTAATGTCTTACGAAGAGACACTTCGAGTTGCAATCACCCCGAGGTAATTTTAAACCATCACAATCCACCCGCAAGTATCTTGCATCCCCGTGACTCGAATCGAACAACGCCCGATACCAACAAATGTGATTTTCGCGACGCGAGTTTATTAAGGGTTTCTACGGAAGAGGGATACGGCAGGATGAGTAAAATAAGACACTCGATAATCCAAGACAAAAAAAATAATACGAAATATTTATTAATCCGTACATCGAGTCATGATTGTGATCTGACGTTGAACCGTGATTTGGGACGCCCTCACAAAGTCCAGAGAAACCTTTTGATACGCAGTCGATTGAAAGATCGTTCGAGTATCCAGGATCATCCACATCCTTTCTCGCTTTTGAAACGCTCTAGGAAAAATGTATCTCAAAAATTTCGTCAAGCGAGACGTAATGAAAATGCAGAAATGACCAGAGAAAAGAAAATGCGCAAATTGAAGGGTAGCGAAAAATTCTGGGCATTATCGAAAGTTATAAAAATACACGATAAATCATTAGAAATGAGGAAATATGGTACTGAATTTAAACAAGTTTTACGCGAATATTCACACGACGATATGACTATTATGAATAATAATGCATTTACTATGCAAAAATACGCAATTGTTGATAATATCGCAACTGACGATGAACTTGTGATAAATGTTCACGATTATTCCGAATTGCAAACTGAAATAAATACGAACACGTTTAAAAATCGCAGCGTGTGTTCATTATTATCTAGCAACTGACGGGGGTTTATACGGGATATATTACTAACTATCACACTAACAAATAATTTGGAATTATAAAAATGTGTTATTTTTTTTACCACTCTTTATCTCGCTGAAAAGGTTAAATAAAGCACACAATTATGGAGTATAGTATAACTTCGTTCCTTTATTAATAACTTTTATTCTTTCATCAGTGATCTAGTCTCGTCGCTATAGCCGTCTAATGAGAATCTTTAAAATTGTGACGTAGTAACAGTGTATGATGATTTTTCAATTCGCTTTCCCAGACTCATGCTTAGTTTGGATTAAATTCTATAAAAGAATAAGAGAGAGAGAGAGAGTATTCGTGGAAAAAGTATTTGTCACATATCCCACATACGCTCGCATCGAACTGACATGTAATCATTACAATTACAACATGAACATATGCATATCAAGCATAGTTTTAATTCCTTTGTGATTTTTCGATCTCTAATTTATTTATTTAATATATATTAGATTTCTTATATTCTAAAATCGAGCGATTACCAGTAAAAAATGAATGGATTAAACGCATGGTTGTTATAAGAAAACTAATAATCGCAACAACGGAATCCTGTGTCACATATCAAAATACACGAATAAGAACGTCACACGATACTGCTCTATAAATGTATAATGTTCTTCCACAGACTTCTATATACAGAGTGACGTGTGGTGAAAAACCTGTTAATGGCAGATTCTTGAGATCATTTGGAGTCGATTTCGAAAGATGTCATTTTTTGCAAGTTTCCAATTTTTATCATTATATATATATATATATATATATATATATATATATATATATATAAATATATATCATTGTAATTAAGCCTTAAATTAAAATTCTATTACAGTAAACTCTATCTGAAGTTGACTGAAAAATTGTAATTTTTTAACTGCAAAAAGTTTAAGTTAGCGCGAAAAGCGTCTTTTTTCAATCGTTTATAACTCGGAAATTATTGATGCCTCGACATTTTCGCTGAAGAAAAATCATCTCCAAATAATCTCAATATAATCTGCCATTAGTAGGTTTTTCACCAATTATAGGATACCCTGTATTATAAAAGTCTGTGTGTTCTTCAATGAATAACAAGATAATGCTTCATGATGGATCGAAATGTCGAAGACAAAATGGAAATACAATTGGCATTTTACACAAGTAATATGAAATTCATATCTGTGTGTGGAAGAGTTAATGTTGACGCAAATAGTAAATACAATACAAATATCAAACTTTGTAATGAAAAAGCAATTCAAAGTATTAGCCAGTTAGAGCCATGTTAATACACATTATTAATACATGTACTTTCTTCAAGTACATACTGTAATATCAAAGTTACAAACGGACCATACGCTTAAGATAAATATGCTCTAAATCTTATAGAACTACGTCTAACTGCAGACTGAAGAGACACTTGTGGAAGAAAGATCGAACCTATTATTGTGAAGTATTTAATCAGTCACGACACTCTCTGCTTTTATTATGAAAGATTTCGTTTTAAAAGGAACTGAGCGACACCTCCATCGTCACTTTTCAAGTTTAACAAATCATCGTGTAATACAGTGTCAATTTAATACACAGTATTTTACGACTGTTGCATATACATATATATTAGATATCTCGATATTTATATATAATTAATGAAAAATTTATTAACTTTTTTAATTGTGTGGCATATACAAGAATTTAATATCTACAATTTTACAGATCTCTTGTCACTCGCGCGATATCTTAAAGAATAAATATTTGATCTTTTTTGTAGCCTGTAGCTACTATTTAGCGAGATACGGCCGTCAAACATTCACGAAATTAGTCCGTTATTATTGTTGGCAGAATCTTTTATGAAAAATGTGTATGTATGTATTTATGAAATAGAAATTGATACAAAAGAGAAATAGAAAAAAAAAAAAAAATAAGAGAAAAAAATACATACAAAACAATGGTATTGCAAACAATATATACTACTTAATAAAGAAAATTTTTTCCTCAATAATATGTAAACGAGTGATAATTATTTTTGGCGTGGTGCAACAATTGCATATGGGCATTCGTTCATAATACATGTGTTAGTCTTAAACCTAAAAAAAAAGAAAAGAAAAAAATATTTTTCGTTAAATCTCTCAATCAATATCAATTGTTTTTCAAATATTATTTTTGATGAGTAAATATATATACAAAAATATTTACAGAGAGAAATACATGTACATCACCACATGTAGTTGAAGTAATGATGTTATAAGAAAAAATGCGATACATATAATTTAGTTAAAAATTAATGCTTCTTATGACAAATCTTTGATCAAGAACTTAAACAACTAAACAAGTACTTGCAATATATGATTGCTCAAGCATCTTTTACATTTCTAATAATACAAATTGCAAATAAAATTTTTTTTACATAATTTTAACAAAAAACGAGATAATAATCAATGATCCAAGATTAAATGAATGTGATTGTGAATACATAACGTAATGTATAATGAATCTAAATTTAATACATTGTACATGCATGTTACCTGTGTGCTATATTGTAAAAAAAAAAAAAAAAAAAAAAAAAAAAAAAAAAAAAAACACTTGAATTACTTAGAAAAGTCACGAACTATAATAGTCAGTTATTCTTATCATCGCCATGATAAAGACAAAGAAACGTGACTATTGAAAGTTAAGTAGGCAATTGCGCAACTTTAAATTTCTTGATTTTATTCCGAATATATCTGGATTTCATAATCCAGATATTGTACAAGTTGAAAATTTCTTGCTTGAAAATGTCAACTTGGACAAAGGCACGATTGACCATAGGTAATACTTGTGCAAAATATTACTATATAAAAATTAAAACTCTCCCCACACATTTCAAAAACTAAAGTAATAATAAATATAAGCAAAGCGAATACTATTTTTTGTATACAATGTACAATCGAGAGAAGGTTCTGTTTCTATTGAACTCTTTTCTTTCTAATAAAAATATTCAGAATCACTATTTTTTTTCGCTTTGAAAACGAAAAATCATTCAGACGTACCAGTCCCAGCTTTTTTTTTTCAGTTCTCGCTAAGTTCTTTACTAAAGTTTTGTTAACGTATTAAGTTTTTTTTTAATTCACGCCTTTGGTATACTCGGCTCTTAATTGGCCGAGTGTTACTTTTATATCGTGAAAACTCGGTCTCTTTTCTGGCTGTAAATCCCATGCCTGCCAAAAAATAATGTGTCTTACTAAGATAATGTAATAATGTAATAAGATACATAATATGAGAAAAACTAAAGTTTACTTTACCTGTCTCATAATGTCATAAACTTCCACAGGACATCCATCTGGTGGTTCCATCTTATACCCTTTTTCTACACACTTTACAACATCGGCTAATGGCTGCAATTGCAGTAATAACGTGTGGATAAAACATATCATATATTTCTTATAAAACGTTCAACGTGACAGTATTACTTACAATTCGCGGATACGGCACACGACCAAAGGAATAAATTTCCCAAAGAAGGATTCCAAAACTCCACATATCAGACTTATTTGAAAACTTCTGAAAACAGCAAATGTAATACAATGTTATACAATATTATAACAATACATTTTTGATTCGTCTATAAGTTATCAAGAGATTGTCGTATACTTACGTTCTGTTTTAAAGCCTCTGGTGCAGTCCATTTAATTGGCAGCTTTCCACCGTCGAGGGAAAAGTTTTCATCCCGTGCCAGCCCGAAATCGGATACTTTAGCGGAGTTGTCTTCTGCCACAAGAACATTTCTCGCCGCCAAATCCCGATGAACAACGTGTCTGGATTCCAGGTACGCCATACCGGCACACGTATCGCTACAATATATATTAAAAATGCGCGATTAATAATACATCTAGATATTTTATAATATATATTTTATAATCGGCGCGGACAAACGTTCATTTTTTACATACTATGCAAAGTTGATCTGATCTTTTTTGGAAACGTGTAATCTTCCTCTGGACCGTAAATAATCCACCAGGGATCCTTTGCTCATATATTCCGTAACCAGGTACATGTGTTGATTATTAAAAACGAGACCGAGTAATTTAACCAGATTGTCATGTATTAAGGAGGTCATTAAACTCGCCTCGGCCAGAAACCTCTGTGCCGCCTCGCTATTATCCTTTAGCATCTTCACTGCGACTCTCTCCCCTCGATAGACGCCTAACAGCACATCGCCAAACTCTCCCTTTCCGATGCACTCCCTTAATTCTAACTCGTGAGTCTGTATCACCCAACCGGCCTCTACGAACGCCTTTGGATCCACACAGAAATCTTGCTTGCCCTGTTTCGGTAGGGATTTCGTTAACTGCGTGCATAAACCATCCGCATCTTGTTCGTAATGTTCCACCAAGAGCGCCAGGTTCTCGAAAAATTCTTCATCATCAATCGTCAACTGGTTGTTTTTATATTTCACCCTATAATGTTGTACGCGTCCTTGATAGCATACGCAGAGCGTGTAGTCTCCGGGGAAATTCGTTGACTCACGAACTAGGAACAAACCGTCCTCTCGCGGTCGCAATAATCTTTCTGCCGTTTCTCTAGATATTTTTCCGTGGAACCATCTGCGCAGGTGAAAATAAAATCAAATAAAATCAAATAAAATTCAGAAGTAAATGGAACATTACAGATTTTTAATTCATAACGTTTTCAGTAGCATATGAAAAATATTCAATTAATATGTCCGTATCAACTTTTTTGCATATTCTACTTTTGTAAAGTTAATAAACCCAACTGATTCGAACTTGTTACATTTGTAAATGTTAAACTGACAACAAGTGTGTCACAGAATAATACATACGGCATCGCATTCAGCTTCACCTCGTGTCGCGGATTGACCGGCAACGCAGTGGTGTTGGCGCCTGGATTAATAGCGTTCGAGGTGAGAATCACCGGTGACGACGTGGCGTTCACGTGCGTAGTGATGTTGGGGGTGGTAACGCTCGAATGCGTGGTCATCGTCGGCGATACTGGATGGGACGGAATGTTACCTGCAGACAGGTTTGAAGGAACGCTGTGCTGCTGCTGCTGCTGAGTGCTGTTTTGTATGAGGGGATGGGACGTTACGTTTGAAGGGATAGTGTGATGATTTTGATTGCCGTCGAGTTTCGCTTGTCGCGCTGGCGCTGACACATTCGGGTATCCACCACCCGCATTGTGGTACGTTGGCATGGCAGCTGCCGCACAGTAGGCTCTATCAACCTACGGAAATGAATGAAGCGCATTCACATGAGCGGGCGTGATTTATTCAGTATGCCTCATTAAAAAAGATGCACATTAGAAATGCTCCGGTACATTCGTATGGAGAAGATATAACGAACGGTACAAAGTGGCAATATTAAACGATCGAGATACCAAAGCATAAATTTAATACTTTTTAAAAAATATGTAAAAATTTTAAACACCAGTGTTACAAACAATATTGTTAATAATGTTGTTGAGATACGCGCATAATGATCCTTGTATGTACTCGTCTTGCAGCTTAGATTTCTTTTGAGATAAAAGTCTTTTAGGGTCATGAACATAATGGACAATCATTGTCCTACTTTCTCCTATTCTGGAGAGAACATTAAATTGGGTGGGTGTTTAAATAGTTGTGTACTCCATGAATCTTTTTCAATTTCGATTTGGGATCGTCTAAAAAAATGTTTCTACACGGGAAAGAAAAAAAAATTATGTAGGAAAATACAAATAAAGTGTTGCAAAGTGATCGGCGATCACTTATATATCGTCGGGACGATGCAATTATTCCCGAGGTTCGACGTAATCTGTGAGCAAGCGATAATTAATTGAAACTCGTTAGGCAAATTAGACCTCGATATATTGTATATTCAATCGGGACGTATCCGCCGACCACGCCGAGTTTTAATATACAGTGGTTAGTCTAAAGTGCCTATTGTTTCAAGGTACTATATACTACCGCGATGTTCATCCGCCGTATTACGATGCACCGCACGTCCGTACACGGGACGTGTATGATAGGTGAGTCACACTGGCCGCCTCTTATTTTCAACGATTGTAATACGAATAAGTGTGGTAGTAGGCCTACAATTATCGGAAACTGACTAAGCGACATAATTTCCACGTAGGATGCATTTCTGATTGAAAATTTATTTATTGCAAGAAATTATAAATTGCCTCCATTTTAACATTTGAATATATTCTCTGTTGTATCGTACACTTTGAATTGAGTCAGATCAAATCAATTTATTGGAACACGCATATGAGAGACGTGCGGAGAAATATTTTTGCCAGTTCGGATGAATGAAACATTACAGCACGTACGACACGCTTCGTAACGCAGGGAAATAGCTCTTGAAGAAAATGCTTCCCGACATGATTTCCTTACGTTATCCGTATCGTGATCAGGTACGATAACAGAAGAAACAAATCCATCGTACCGACAAATATTGAATAATTCAACTGAGACTTTATCCTTGGTCGGATGCCCGCGAAACAGAAAGAGAGAGAACGAGCGAGTTATGTCACGTGAAAACGTATAGTTGCAGCAAAACATAATAATATGCGAATAGTTCTGTTACGTAACCCCTCCTCCCTCCCCTTCCTCCTCTCTCCACAAGTAGTCACATTTCTGTCGCGTGTCCCCGCTCCGGATTTCCAGACAGACGGATGAGAGCGGTCAAGCTTTATGCGCGTGTCGAAGAGAATACGAGAGATACAGAAGGGAATATTAGACGAGATACTGCTCTGAAAAAAAAAAAAAAAAAAAAAAAAAAAAAAAAATATCGAACTCACGCCGATCGAATTTACGATCTGATAGAACTGTGCATAATTCAAATCACGCTGGCTGCATATAACATTCGATGAAACAAGAACGAAGAGTTGATTTTTATAGGTCAGAGGTATCACCTAGCTTGTCTTTCTCTACGGAATTTTGTTCAGCCAAAAAACAACATCGCGCCCGTCAAACGCGAAACGCCTTGAATATCAATATTGAATCCGAATGCGCGATGCGTACACGTGTAATACACGTTCCTCGTCGGGCTTGTCGGGTTAGGTTACATGACTGCACGGCCGCGTAGATTTCAGGCTAATAAAATTTATTATCGGCTGCACGCGACGTTAATTCCTCTTGCCGGTGCATAACACGTGTAAAAAAAAAAAACTGCTATGCAAAACTGTTCTATCGCATGCAACCAAGTACTTAAAAGAGCTATGTATACATACATAGCTATAAATTTGCCATTTATATGATGCAAACTGTCTATACCTTCATATATTAGTGATTCAGAGGAAATGCGTGCGGTTTATGTAGAGGTTCCGTATATACGTAGAAAAAAATTTAATGAGTAAAATACATTGTCAATTATGAGAAAAAAACTTTACCGATCAGTGAACGATAAAAGAAATTGATTTAAAAATTTTATTACACATACAAATTTTTGCTTTGGGGTTTAATTTATGATTTATTTATATCTGTAGTGTTATCTTAGAGTATGGACTTGCAATAAATACTTTGAAAAATAGTATATAAATGGACTGTTATTTTAAGAAAAATAATGTTTTTTATAAGACTGACAGATATACCGTTTCGCTTCTGATACAGCAAAAGTAGATAAAATTCTCAAGTTTTTAAGTATGTTTTATCAGAGATATAGAAACGTAAAGTAAAGCTAAGCATATTTTACAAGGCAAGTATCATTACGTGTCCGTTTGGCGAGAAAAAAAGCTTCAAGAAATTTTGTATGATAATGTTCAATGCTTGTAAAATATCTTGAATCGAGTATTAGATTGCGATGTGTCATACATTTATATTAATTTCAACAGAAAACACAGACGCAATAATTATGCAGATTTCAAGGTCGACGCCGAAGTTTCTGTTTACAACAGTATGTTTCCAACTGTAGCTTTCAATGATTCACTATCGAAGCGCTTTTATACGAACCGCAGACCGCAGAGTTCACATTGCGCACATATTTCGCCAGGAGCGACAAGATTATATTCGCACGTGGAAGACCTCCCCGGTTTACCGGCAAAAAGTATTTCCCCGATGACGCGACTGTGATGTGAACGCGATCCTGAGTTCTCAAGACTGAGCAATAAATTGGAATAACCACGATTTCCCTTGGTTTCCGACAGGACGAAAAGGATTCTTATGAGCGGAGTATCTTGTAGTTTGCAGAAAGGAGATTATTTACTGGAAATCTCCTTTTTGAGAGCAAGATTATAAATTGAGAAAGAATCAAAATATATCTTTCCAGAACTTGAAAAATTGTTCTTACAAGAGAACCTCGTGGAACTTGGAAATTCTGATTTTAATGAAACTTTGTACACATATATAGACGGGATAAATAGATGAATTTAGAAAGTTTCAGTTGCGGCGGAAAATAAAAAAATTTTCAAAAATTTTTTTTAAATTTTATTAACATGATTAAAATAGAGGTAATTTTATCATAAAACTTTTATCTTCACTAATTTTCCAGATATATCGAGAAAAGCAAAAAGCCGCTTTATATACGAGGGATGGTTTCACCTCTTTCAAACGTTTTTCCGCAAGGTTCCCTTGTTAGTCTACTAAAGAGAGATAATTTATATAATAAACAAAAAAAAAATTTGTATCATAAAAAAATATTAATATAAATAAAAACATGAAATGTATACCAAATAAATTATATGAAACAATTATTATGCAGTAATTGTTAGCTTATAATTAATAGATATTATAATTTTTTTTTAATTATAGAAAGCCTAAAAGGTTCGAAATGGACGCGATCATAATCATAATGAGATCGAATGTATTAGTCAAATTAGATACGTATTACATTGAGCGAACGAAAATGTTCCGCATAGCTGATTCAAGTAAAATCGTCCACACGAAACAAACAATATAAATAGACGAAATATTCAAGATTGCTGGCTTCGCGAAAGCGATTTACGCGAGGCTCGTGCTCGGCACGCATTGCGGTCCTATTAATATCCCACGAGAGAGAACGTAAAAGGGCTGCGAAAGACACAGGGAGGAAAAGAAGGAGGAAAAGAAGGAGGAAGAAGAGGAGGAAAAGAAGGAGGAAGAAGAGGAGGAAAAGGAGGAGGAGGAGGAGGAGGAGGAGGAGGAGGAGGAGGAGGAGGAGGAGGAGGAGGAGGAGGCAGTGAGACGAAGAGGCAAGTGCGGGCGCGTGCAACAGATTCGCGCCCGGCGAACGAGCCCGTGGTGCTGCCGCGCTCTTTAACAGTACACATTACTGTACCGTGACCCGCACCACGTTTTCCATCTGACGTCGCGCACGCATGACGGGAAGGGGAGAGAAAGAAAGAAAGAAAGAAAGAAAGAGAGAGAGAGAGAGAGAGAGAGAGAGAGAGAGAGAGAGAGAGAGAGAGAGAGAGAGAGAGAGAGAGGACAACAAACCTTCCACTCTCTTCTTCTCACGCTTCTTCCCGACTCGCGATGCAATTTCCGAATGCGCGACGCGCGAAAAACTTTTGCGACTATCGCAAGAGACACCTCGAGCTCTGTCTAGTCGCGCCGATTAGTCTCCGGATTGGTCTTCCGTCTAGTCATCGATTAACCTCCGGATTAGTTCGCTGATAGAACCATCATATAGTCAAGACGCGAAATTCTGTTAGTCATTCCTACGCGTGACAGCGCGATGAAAGGTATATCCCGGGTTGGTTCTTTTTTGTGCACGAACTCTAGAAATAATTTCTTGGCGTAGGGTCATTTTCCTCAACAAAGCTGCCAAAAGACAAGTAATTTTCGTGCAGTTTAAGTGATTGAAGGATGAAATCGTACAGAGAGAGAATATCTTCTCAATCGCAAAGACAGTTATTTCATGGTTTCTAATCTTATACCTGCTCTCCAAGTTACAATATTTCTCGAATTATTCATTATGTATATTGATCAGAGAGATTATGTATTATTGATTTTAATAAGTTTGAAAACGGATAATACATAAAGTTAAACGTATAACGGATTTAGTTATACAAACACGAATTAAAAAAATTAAATAAGTGACCTTTAAAATATTTAAATTTTTCTGAATAAAGTGTTATATAATATTCAAAATTTTTATATATAATATTTCTACTTTCTTTTCTACTTTATCCTGATATATCTCACATTTTTTCACGTGTTATTTTTATAGTTTTTAACGACGTCGCTAAAGCGAATGTCCGAAGCAACATCGAGTATACAAGTAGATCGTATCGTGGAATGCGTGAAACGCGAATGGCGCTACTGCTGAATAGCGGGATCAAACACTCGGCACTTGGTTCTCGTATAAAGGGAGAATTTAAATGAACATAAAAAGCAGCGTTTATCTTTCATTTCTCTCTCTCTCTCTCTCTCTCTCTCTCTCTCTCTCTCTCTCTCTTTCTAGCATACTTACTCGCGCCAAAACGGAGCTCTGAATAGAATAGAATTCCGTTGGAACCGCAATGGAACGCGAAATTTCTAGCTTCTACTGTGTATTCGCATCGTAACATTAATTTCTTCGAATTTGTCTCGCTCGAAAACGAAGATTAACTCACGATAAAATGCGGAGATTAATTTAGCGTAATGCAAAGTGTCTTGGAAGCACACCTATGCTTTGCATCGAGTATCCATCTTCCGAAAATATTGCCCCTCTGAAAGAGAAATAAAAAATCGTTAAATTTCGATAAACCTCATCTTGATTCCTATATCACATGCATATAAATAATTTTCATGCGGAAAACATCCACAAGTAATTATTGCAGATTAAACAAGAGTAATAGAACGATTGCCAAAAATAATAAGCGGATATTAAAACTTTAATATCGTCAATAAAGTGTTTTAATATTATGAAATAAAATATTTATAAATAAAATGTTATTATAATAAGACAAATGTCATACTATATATAGAAGATAAGAATACAAAACCGCGCTGTTTAGCTGTGGCTTGAAATGATTTTCTATAATGATAACCTTTTTACATCAGATATTTTTTTACGTATATATATAGATGCACCGCTTATCGGAGTTACATCATCGGACGTAAATTCGCGCGTTCTCGTCCGCTTCCTCAAGAATTAATTAGAAGAACATGGGATAAAATTTCGCTCGAGTTTGCGACCGCAATTCAGCAGAAGAGAAGAAAAAACGCACGCGACTGAAAAGAAGGAAGAACGTTCCATTTGAGGCACACAATTAAGCTACGACTATGACGTCGCCCGTTAACCGTATAATTAGCCAATTGCTAATTGTCCGGGTTCACACGAGACCGGGGCCAGTTTGCTAGACTTCGAGACATATTAATCACCAAGTGGTTTCGTACAAAGTTCCTCTCACGTCGCGAATCGAACCGGGTCACGATGTCAGAGAGGATATAGGAACTTGAAGAAGCGTACTCTGGAGAAAAACCTTGAGAGTCGGTTACAAGAACGTTAACGTTGTTCATCTTCATACAGGTTCTTTTTATAAACATTCAGCAATTTAAATTAAATAAAACTTGATCTTTTTTTCGAATTTTGACTTTGATAATGTTGGAAAGAGAGTAGGATCTTACTTTAACTGAAGCATCTAAATAACTTGAAAATTATATTAATTGTTCTATAACAATATCATTATAATTTTTTTCTTAGTACTACAGATTATTTCTTTTTCTATTCTAAATAAAAATTCTATTAACCCTTATTTCGCGCGCGATAAGTAACTGAATAAAACTGTTTTTTTTTTTTTTTTTTTATTCTTGTTAAACATGAATGACATAAATATTCCTATTCTTAGAACATTTTTATTACAAGATAAATTTTAAAAATTGATTATTTGATGAAGATTTTTAGTCGTATATAATAACAACAGACTGTGAATCTCCCAACAATTCAAATTATGTTTAGCTCAGCACATTGTTAAAATCCCGCTAGTTCATCAATATTTCCTGATGGTGGTCTCTTGCTCTAATGCCAATGCACGAAATATTAAAAGTGTCTCTGCTGTAAAAATCATTTACAAGACTTATTTTAAGAAAGACAAATTACGTTTGACAATCAATGTCAGACTAGAAAAAGAACTATGAAGCGGAGGAGCTCCGTTTCCGCCCTGGTATAACATTTCCTTACGTATTTTCTCTCGCGATGGACCAGAGGTTGATGTAATCGAATGAAACGACAATTCTGATTGAGAAAACAGACGCGAGTTTGCATTCAAGTCAATCCGGCGTTTGCCGGATCGCCATGTTCGCATCTGTCATTTAAATAAATACCGCCCACTCAGAGCGACAGGAAAAAAGAATCACGTCTCTCGCCAATATAACCAAACTCTCGCGCGCACGGATCCCGAGACAAGGAGGAATGTCACTGAACGAAGCGTCTCGGCGCCGTTTCGTCAACGTTTCGTACGAGCACACGCAAATGTACGCACGCACGCACGCACGTACGCGTAATGCGATAATACACACCTAAATGCGTTTGCGGCGAAACAAGCCGCCGTGGAGGCCGTGGAAAGAGGCGCACGTTGCACGTCGCACGTCGCACGTCTCTGGCCGTGTGATCGGCCGAAATTTAGGCGCGACAGGGATGCGGACGGACGCGGGACACGCTGCGACAGCCGTGCGCGTTCACGCGCACGAATATTCATGGAAAAACTGCGCGGCGCGAATCGCGTACGGAAACACCTTGCGAGAAACGTCACTCATTCAGGTCGAGTTGGACGGCCATTTTATTACGCACGACCCGAATGAAAAGAGAAGCACCTTGATTCGCGCATGAGGCCCTGAAATTATTCGCACCAGTGTCGATTGATAGGGTTGGACTCTCTCTTTCACGCATGCGCGAAATAGAGCATCGTATTGGCTCGCGATAGTAACAATAAAGGGGCTTCTACAATGCGTTGCCAATGTCTAGTTGCCAGTTGTTAAGGCTGGCAGCTCTAGTTACAAAATGCTATTTCCGGTTGAAACAAGCAGTTAGTTGAGGACATTGGGAACCAACCAATCAAAGCAAAGCAACCTTAAGATATATTTGCATGAAACGATTTTCCACCAAATTGCATATATATACAATGTTATCGTTTCAAATAAGCCTTAATTATCGTTTGAAAAGCGAAATTTTCAGAAATTAATTAATAAAAATATATATTTGTACGTAATGAGTGAATTCCTTTTCCTGAATAAGTGGAATATATTACTAACATTTAATTTAGGATAGGTGATTTGGAAGACAGTTTGCTATGTGTTTTTTTTGAAACTTTGGCAACGACAGATTTAACCTCCTAATTTAGATGGTTCGTGTTGCAGAATGCAGTTGTAATTTCTTGCAATTTCCATATGGTGATTGCCTCCGTTGACAGTACAGAGTTCTCATCGTATTCGTACATTTGATTTTACTGCGACACGATGGCATTGCAATTACAGATTTTATCAAATATTCTGCAGGTAAACGACCTTGTTTCAGTCAATAATAATTCAAAAATATCTAATCCATATTGTCAAGTGGAGACACTATCTCTTCACATCACTTTTCGTTCGATATACTTAAATACAATGATACATTTAGTATTTAAATATAATTTTCAGCGATTAGAATCTGTGGAAACTACAGCAACTGGCTATCTTTATGGTATTATATCCAACGATACATTAACAGTTCTAACATTCAGTCTAAAATCACACGACAATGAAAATGAAAATGTAATTGATTATACAACACTGCAATTTAATTTACCTGCAGACATATATTTTTGTGGTATATTACACATTGGTGAATGTAAAGAAGTAAATCCTGACGTTTTTAAGGTGATTATATATAGATATTATTATCATGTAATAAACTATATATTTATACAAACAATATTAATATTTTGCAAATATTTTAATATTAAATTAATATTGTGAAAAAATAATACAAATATTGCTAGGATTAATGAAATATATATATATATATATATATGTATATTTATTTGTTTAGGATATTGATATTACAGATAATCCTTTACTTTTGAAATATTCGCACAATACATTGGATCTGCAGGCATATCTTTATGTACATGAAAAATTAGAAGCTGTTAATAATCTCAGTATTATTAGTGAAGATGATCTTTCTCGACAATTTGTATACATTAGAATGCAAGCAACTTTCCCACTGGTTGCTCAGGATGGAAACATATTGGAAGTGTTACAAGAGTCACGAAAAAACGTAAAATTTTTTTCTCGTTTGGCATTTATGCCAATATTTTTATATAATAGTTTTATATATCTTACATATTGCATAACTTTGCATTGTTATAGATTGCATCTGGAAAAATAGGAATACATTTTCCTCTGAATAATGTATATCTTTTTAGAACTGATGACAGTTTAAAAAACACAATGTTAAAAGATTTTTTATCTTTGTCCGAAGAACACAAGAAATCTTCAACTGAATCAAGTAATATAAATCATAATACTGGACCAGTGGTATGTTTTTAAAATCTAAATTTATATGCACTTGGAAAGCTATTATTTCTATATAATTTAATTATTTTTTCAATTTTTATAGAATATTGTACATGCAAACATGTTATTGAAGATATCAGATGAAAAACATTCTGAAGAACCTATCAAATATGCTCCTGTCTTGCAGCACATCAAACGTAAGTATTACAAAACACACAAAATATGATTTATCCAAATATAATAATCTGTAAATATCACAGATATCAATCCATTATGTTTTTAATTTATTGATACAGGATACTCTTGTTACAGGATCTTTTGATAGTATAGAATGTAATATACACATCAATGCATTGTCACTAGTGAGTTTAAATGTGATATCAGTTGAATTACATGCAATTTTAGTGGAGTCTATTTGTCGAAACATCAGATTAATTGAAATGCGGCAAGATTCCCAGTTTGATGATATAAAGCTCTCTGCAAAGTTACCAGAAGTTATGCATTTTAAACCTCGAGGCTGTGGGCATTTATTCACAATAGTATATCCTGATGATTCTACTAACGATAGTACAAGTAAGATTTTTCGTATCATAATTACATTTGGCTGTTGTCATATAATAAATTTTGTGATTGTCGAGTCCTACCTATTATTTTTACAATACTATATACAATAATTAATATTATCGCACGTTTTTAATGACGCACAGTAATATACGTGTCATCTATTTGCTTTTATACAGACCAGTCGTATAATTTCAGTGGAATATCGTAAAGCTTTACACAAGGCTCTAGCATTAGATTTGACTAAACCATATTTTCGACGTGGGAATGCTATAAAATTTGACATTCAGTCAAATGAGATACTTGTAAATCCTCATCAATCCCTTTTACATAAAGGTATGTATTTAAGCACTCAAAATTTATAATTTTAAAATTATATATAATTATTATTTATTAGGTGTTATGGGAAAAATCAGTATTGTGGATGGTTTGTATTCATATCATCACTATATGCAAGATAATTTTGATGATAATGGATGGGGATGTGCCTATAGATCTCTTCAAACCATTTTTTCATGGTATAGGTAATAAAATTTCAAATGAAATAACCATATATTTTACAGCAGCAAAGCTTATTTTTTTTGCTGCTAAAATATACATACAAGTAAGCTGCAATCTCTATTTTATATAGATTACAAGGTTATACTGAAGTGCCAATACCTTCCCATCGCAAAATACAACAATGTTTAGTTGACATAGGCGATAAACCTTTCACATTTATTAACAGTAAACAGTGGATTGGTTCGACTGAAGTAAGTTTTGTGCTGCAGACTTTGCTTAACATAGATGTAAAAATACTTTGTGCGTCAAGCGGGGAGGAGATGTCGGCCTTAATTCCCCAACTTGTAAATCATTTTGATACACAGGGTACACCTGTCATGATTGGTAATTTCTTTCTTCATATTTTATAGATATAATAATAAGTGAATATATTTAATAAAATATTTCCATTTTATTTTATACAATTTTCTAATATTTTTTAGGTGGAGGAGTATTAGCTCATACAATTCTGGGAGTTAGTTATGATGAATCATCCAGAGAGGGAAAGTTCTTAATTCTAGATCCACATTACACCGGCATAGACCACTTACCTACGATAATAAATAAAGGATGGTGTGGATGGAAAACAAAAGATTTTTGGAAAAAAGATGCATTTTATAATATGTGCCTTCCACAAAGACCTATAGCCTTCTGATAAAATATATTGTACATAATTCAATTTTTCTAATGTATATATAAGTAAAGTGAAATTCTCTATTAAATATTAAAATACACACATCTATATATAAAACAATTTTCACAATATATTGTGAGACATTATTTCACTTTTGTGTGGTATATGCAATAAAAATAATGAATATATATTTCGATTTGTGATTAAGTTTGAGAAGCAACAAAAATTGATATTGGATTTGTCATACTATTATGTTGAACATTCATTTATCAATTCTTTGATACTTAACAAAATTTTTATTTTATAAAATAAAATATATTAATAAATTATAATAATCAGAGAATGTTGATTCTGTACATATTTGGTATTTTATTATATATTTACAAGTATTGAATTAGAAATATAAAGATAACTTCATTATCTTTTTTTTATAGTCTATTGCTGTATATATAACAAAATTTTATTTTTCTACAGCCTTTAAGAATTGTTCTAAACGGCTAGTAACAAAGAGAGAAACATCTATAAATCTATTAACACAATTGTTTACACAAGTTTCTGTGCGTCCATCCAATTTACTTCCTGGTTTATCCACGCATTTGTCCCAACAAATATCGTTAAACTCGTGAATCTAAATAAAAAAAACATTTTTATAAATGAAAATTTTATAAATATATAAAACATTTAAAAAATTTTTATAAACAAAATTTCTTATATCAAATAGACGAGCAATTATTTTTCAAAGATAATGCGATATAATAATGTAAAATAACGCGTTAATGATCTGGAAATTTTTAGATGCTTTATTTTATATAAAAAAAGAAATTTTTTATGCGTAATGTTCACCTGTGCGTTAAGTTGCGCTTTTTGTTTTTCAACCATCAGAAGCCCCGCTATTTCAGGATCAATTCCTTTGGCATCATTGTCATAGAAGGAATTATTGTCAAACGAATCTGCCATATTCCAAAATTGTAGCAATCCAAACGATTAAAAAAAATCTTATTGTGTATGAAAATAGGAATTTCTTGCAGATCACGCAGATTTTACACGCGCTGTTATCGGTAAATCATAGAGGAAAGAATCAATATAAGACAATATACACACGTGTTCTAAAATATTCGATGTTCCGCGCATGCGTAGGATAAGAAGTTTCATAGCATAACAGGGTTGTAGGATAAAGAGATCCGACTGTACTATGAGCCAATTAAATCTTAGGATACGTTTCCACTGAGCGCGTCATCTGCGTTAACCAATCAAAACATCCTATTTTATTGCAAGATTTATAACTGCAATATATATAGGGACTCGGACGGGATCTATATAATAGCGCATAATGCTAATTGGCCAATGAACATTAGGACCTTCCGATTGGCTAACCGTGCTGGTTATCCTACGTATCGGTCATATGTATGGTTGTATGCTATCGGGATGTGTGCTAACGGGACTCTCCCTAGGGACTCTAGTAAAAACTAGGCATCCATTTTTTTCCTACATACATTATTGGCGGCAATTTATCGTACTTCTTTGTATTTTTGTATAACCGATCACACTTTTAACCGCTCTTTTTTTTAACCTGTTTTAACCATTCATCCTGAACAACGAATTTTTTGTCTTATTTTAAAGAACTACGATTTCTATTAATTCTTTATTATCCTGTATCGTTATAATAATAATAATGGATGTCGATCTTTCTGTTGACGACAATTCAAATATGACTGATTCTGAACGTTCAACTTATTTCACAGGTAAATTTATTTTATTTATCGATATAAAAAACCGTTTTGTATACGATATATTTATAAGTATGTGGATTTTTAAAAATAATCTTTTGCTTAAAACTTTAGGAAAATGAACTTTTAGCAAGAAGTAAATATTTGCTTTTCCTTTGTTTGAAATACATAGTACATATGTGTTTCTCATTGTCAGTTATAAATTTTTTACTTTGATTAGAGGAGAATTGTCATGTATTATTTAATTCCAGTTCAATTTATTGAATAAGACTCGCGAATCTTACCTATTTTTATTACAATCAAAATATAAAATTTTCTTTTTTTTCGCTTACTCTCACTTTTTGTTACATATACTTTAATCCACAGTATTCTGTAGAGATAATGCTTGTCAAATTATAAGTAATGATTTTATAAATAGGAAATATTGTACATGCATATTTTATTTTATAATAATTTAATATATTTTATTTTTTCTATACAAGATATGCCAATCGCTAATAATGTCAAATTTAATAATATGCCCTTGGAAAAAGAAAGAAAGGAACCAAAAAAAAAGAAAAGGCAGTACAATGAGATTGAACTTGAAAACAAACATAAAGAAGAATGTAATAAAGAAATACGTGAACAAAGATACAAGCAATTGATGCATTTGCTAAAAGCAAGTAAATTTTATTCTTCTTTTTTGATAAATAAACTTGAAAAAGCAAAAAAGGTTAAGAAGAAAGATAAGCCTTCTGTTAATAATGAAAATGTACCACCATCAAATGAGAGAATAAAGAAGGCTAATTTAGAAAAATATAATATACAAGAATATATATCTCCAGAAGTAAGTAATGAAAAAAAATTCAAACTATAACCATATTTATAATATTATTTAAGTACAAGAAGATTTAATTTGATCAAATTACAGATCAGGAATGAAATGCAGGCTAAATGGAAGCGAACAAATTTAAATGAAGAAGATATAGAAGCAGAATTGTCTGCAGATTCAGACACTGAAACAAAACCATCTACCATGCAACAAACTGCTATTTTACCCAAATATTTTACTGGTGACTTATATGATTATCAGCAAACGGGTTTAGAATGGTTAAAGGTGCTTTATGAGAATGCCTTGAATGGGATTCTAGCTGATGAAATGGGACTTGGAAAAACAATACAAGTGATAGCTTTGATATGTCATCTTATAGAGAAGAAACAAGAAGGACCTTATTTGATAATGGCACCTCTCTCCACTATACCAAATTGGCTTATGGAATTTGATAGATTTGCTCCTGACATACCAGTTGTGCTATTCTATGGTACACAAGCTGAAAGAGATGCTATACGTCAAAAAATTAAAGATAAACACCACGTTACAGATGGTTATAAAACACAGCCTGTTGTAATTACTACCTATGAAGTGCCATTAAAAGAAATTAGATTTCTTCATTCTCAAAAGTGGAGATATATCATAATAGATGAGGGACAAAGAATCAAAAATTATAACTGTATGCTAGTAAAGTATGTATCGATCATTTAATTAGTTAATTTAAAATTGATACAAGTTCAGAATAATAAAAATTATTTTAGATATTTAAAAACAATATTTTTTTTAAAGAACTTAATTTCAAATAATTTATTTAATTCGTTCTAAAATTAAGATTGTTGATTTATTTTTTAGAGCTTTGAAAAGGATGAACTCTATGAATAGACTAATACTGACTGGAACTCCACTTCAAAATAATTTGGCTGAACTATGGTCACTTTTAAACTTTTTGTTACCAGAAATTTTTGATGATTTAGCTGTGTTTGAATCATGGTTCAATGTTCAAGAATTTCAGCAGGAAGGCGTGGAAAAAATTTTAAAACAAGAAGAAGAAAAACAAGTATTATTGTCATTGCGTGAAATTTTGAAGCCGTTTATGTTAAGACGAATAAAAGCTGACGTTCATCTGAAGATTCCTCCTAAGAAGGAGTTGGTAGTTTATGCACCGCTCACACAATTGCAACATGATCTTTACAAAGCAGTAATAAATCACGATTTAGAAATATTGAGTAAAATTGAAAAACCGAATCTAATTATACAGACTCCGGATGGTAAAAAAGCGAAAAGAAAAGCTTTTTTGAGAAGTAAATACGGATCTGACGATAATAGTTTTGAAGCTGAAATGTCACCGAGTACTTCATTACAAGAAATCGAAAATAGCAATGATACAGATAAGTGGAAAGCAGTTAAACTCGCGGACGAAAACAATTTGTCAAGCTGGAAACAGTATACTGATGTTACAGAGCGTAACAGGGACTTTCTCATTCAAATTAAATTTGGAAGAAGATGTAAGTTATTATAATATACATATTTGATTTATACTTTTATACATTATTTATTTCATTATTTCCATTTGTTATCTATGTTTCAGTACTAATGTTTAAGAAGATTGTAAATCATCCATATTTGATTCATTGCCCATTGGATTCATGTGGTTTACCGAAAATCGACAATGATTTGATCACATCTTCCGGCAAACTTTTAGTGCTAGACGCTATGCTGGCAAAACTTAAAGCGCGAGGACACAAAGTTTTGCTATTTTCAACAATGACATTAATTTTAGATATGATTGAAGATTATCTCTCATTACGAAATTATAAGTATGTGAGATTAGATGGTCAAACTAAAATCGAAGAGAGAAGAGAAAATATTAAAACTTTCAATAACGATCCAGATATATTTTTGTTCCTTATATCTACTAGAGCTGGTGGAGTTGGATTAAACTTGACAGGCGCTGATACTGTTATTATATATGACAGTGATTGGGTGAGTTAATAATCTTGGTGTAATTTTTTTTCATGTCTATTGATATTTATATTTTATTATATTTTATTCGTGCTCATGAATTTTTGAACGCTAACAGAATCCACAAGTGGATATACAAGCTATGGCACGATGTCATAGAATAGGACAAACAAAAGCTGTGGTTATCTACAGGCTGTGCACTAAGGGAACAATTGATGAAACGATTATTAAGCGTTCTGAGGCTAAACGTATTTTAGAAAAAGTAGTTATATCAAAAGAATGGCAAAGCACTATTATTAATAAAGATTCTTTGTTACAACTGAAAGAGCTAATGGAATCTAAGGAATATAAAGTTGTTACTTCCGAAAATGAAGGTAAGTGTTTTTGTCACTATAACATACAGATCACTCAAGTAATGTGTAAAGAATTGTACTAAAATTAATAAATATTTTGTAGTGTTTACAGAACTAGAACTGAATAAACTGTTAGATAGAAGTGATATGATTAATGAAGATTTACATAATATTCAGGAATAAATCAAGAACATAATTACAAGTTAAATTGTTAAGTAAGCTAATCTTTATCTCAAAAATACAGTATTGAATACATTTTTGCAATAATAAAATATTACAATAAACCTTTTTTAATAATGATAATCATTAAAAATATATGTTCATTGTGTAAAAACTATTTAATTTTCTAATACTTAAATTAGGTTTATTTATTAAACAATGTAAAAAAATCTTGTGGCAGTGCCTTTTTCTTTTTATATTAAATCACAACATTTTTTTTAATTTAATATTCCAAATGTATTCATGTCCAATGTGATATTTCAAATATATTATTTAATCTTGTGCATTTACAAATCAAGATTTGTTTGATTTTATACGAGTCCTTCCTATTAGAGGGTTCTTATATTTACAAGATTGAGCTAACTGTTCGCGAAATTCAGCTTCTAGTTTCATATATGTTCCACCTATTCCAGATATTGAGTATTATTCATATGACATTAATATTTCGTTTTTACTTAATTTAATATATAATTATGTATGTGAGAAACATACCAATAGGTTGCTTAGTTTTATAATTGTGTTGCTTGTAAGATTTCGAAAACAAGTTCTCCATAAGTGTTCTCTTTGTCAGAAGAACTGTCATTTGCGCCGCGGCTCTTTCCTCAAAATCTCTCTGATTATCTTGATTATGTCTTACGTTCAAATTACCGCTCCAACATCTGTTGTTCCTAAAAGATGATAAGAACATAAAGATTTGATTTTGTATTATAAAAATATTATTGACACGATTTCTTACTTTTGACTATGTTTCACTTTATTCATTGGTTTTAACGCGCACAACGTATTAGATTCTTCGCTGTAATACGATTCATCGTCTATACTGCTGTCTTCGTATGTAGTCCCGCCATCGTCTTCATCGTCTTCGTCTGTAATCGAAGAAGCGGAGGACAAAACGTCGGTTGTAGTTGTGGAAATCTGTCGACGAATTTTCTGTAAAGACTTTTGCGAATCTTGCGTTTGGAGTAATCGACGGAGTCCCGAACTTCCCCAAATCTTTCCTGTTTTTTGTAAGAAATTTTTTTTTCTTGCGCATTATAATACTTTATAAGACATGAATGAAGAGACTTTTTCTCGAAAACAATTTACCGAGCAGGCCAAGTTTCGGTCTCGGTGGCACAAGTTCTATGCCATTCCACCACATTGTATCCTTGCATACTAATTTACCCGGACGAAGAGATGGATCGCGTGTCACCAATCGTGTAATCTTTTCCGGGAAAAAAAGCTGGGGCGGTTCGATAGTTATTACTTCTCTATTTGCTGTCAGAATATTTAAAACGTTTAATTCTTTCTCGCTCTTTATATCTGGTACATGTTCCTAAAATAAAAGCATATATAACAATAAGAACCTTATGTAAACTATATTTTTATATGTACATATTACGTGTGCTCCCGTATATTTAATAATAATATTTAATATAAAAAAGTAACTTTTTCTAATTTATAATTACAAAAAATATATAATATACTGATACCAACTTTGTACCTGCATCCACCTTGATTGGATAAAGCTTCGAATCTATAGGCACGTTGACTGCAGCACGGATATCTTCCCAAAGGAAAAGGCGTAGGCCTCTGTTGTTCATTCACAAAAAATTGTGCAGATTCTGGATGATAATAGCACCAGTTGATTTGATGTATTGGAAAATACACATTGCACTGCTGGCAAAACAAAAAATGACAATCTCCCCATAATCTCCAATAAACTTTGCGCCAGGAACGCAATTCCGATCGTAAGGTAATGATATAATCATTCAATGTCCAAGTCAGGTCTCTAAAATAACGAGATATTTTCCATCTTTCACGTGTAATATCCATATTGTAAAATACTGTATATGTTGTATGTACCTCACGTGTTTGCTATGAACTCCTCCTTTGTTATCAATTTTCATTGCGCTTGGAACGCAAGGCACAAAATCAGAAATTGATTGTATAACATTCTTGCTGCATTTTCCACATTTAAACAGCATAGACAATGAGCTGTAATGTCCTTTTTTATTATCCGGAGTGACTTCTACCAGTGACATGATTAATTTGCAGAACAAACGACTCTGGACTTTATCTTTTTTGTCTTTCAACATTTCAACATCCTCATTTGTAAATAATTCAGCCAGTCTGACAGAATAATCGTAAGTCTCAATAAGATAATGGAAAAGAAAAGATTTTAACAGCTATTTATTGCTTGCTACATCATCAGATTATAATGAAAAATATAATTAAAACTATGATGTAAATAATGAAATACATGCCTTGTGAGAAGATTATCGTCTAAGCACGATAGGATCGTCGACGTCTTCAAAATATCTGACATGTTGTCGTGGCAATATTGAAGACAATTTTCCAAAAGTGGCTCCATTTGCAGAAAGCAAGCAGATACCATAATCGGAATGACATTACTCGCCTCTAGAATTGGCCATTCGGATTTTTTTATGATATCCTTTTTCACCCATCTCATGAGCCAGTCAAAGATAACAACATCACAATGTACCGATATGTCTATCTCATCAAGTTTCTGTCCTGCTGTGACGTCAGCAAAATAACACATTTTTTGTATAAGAAGTTTTTGCGGACATCGAAAGTTTTTTTTAATATTCTTATCCTCGTCGCATACATGAATTTCCACCTCATTCCTAAGAGATAACAACATAATAAATATAATGATATTACTAGAATTTTATTGATTAACTTTTTGACATATTAAGAACTAATCTAGCTTTATTTATTAAAGATTTTTTTAGCTTTACAAATAATAAAATATTTATGCAAAGAGATGTTACTGCGCGATGTATTTTTTTGTTAATCTTGTAAATTTACTGTTATTCAAAATACTTACTCCAATGATTTCTTATTTATCTTATTTTTCTCCTTATCCCGTTCTTTATGAAATGAGGCTGTTGCTTTAGTCTCAATCACATTACCTAATGAAGAATTCTTTTTAATATCTGTGACAACAGCAGACTTTTTAATAACAGGCTGCGATAGAGCAGATTTTGGTAGCATGTAGGGTAAAACAGAGTCCAATAATCCTTCATGCAAAATATCTCTTAAATTTTCCTTCATAATTTTTGCTAAACCATGTTCACTCTCTTCTGAATGCTCCTTAAACTGTGAAACTTTCTTCCTTTCATTAAAAGTTTCTGACAACTGATTTATTTCTCTGATATTATCTCCTGTTTCTAAACATTTATTAGAAACACTTTCTGCGCTATTAGAGTCCTGCGTAGAGTCATCCTTATTGTATGCCTCATAAATGGTATTACAGGAGATTGCGGAAGGTTGCGAGCTTATAGTACTATTCGATATACATAAACTTGCTTCTTTACTACTTGTTGTTTGTAATGATAACTCCTGTACAGAATCATTCTGTTTGTATTGTTGTTCTTGAGTATTGAGATTACTGCAATTGTCATCGATTACTTTATTATCTTCATGATTTTTTAAATCTAAATTAATCTTTGTCAATTGTTGCCAATCAATTTCACTATTAGCATTTAGTATCGTAGCTAAATCTTCACAATTATCGTTAACTTGGTATGCAGTTCTCATAAATTCGAAGAATGCCCCAATCGTTAATTTTGAGTGCTTTTCTTCTTGAAGATTTCGTAATCTTTCAGCTAAATTCAAAATGTCTGTTATTACTATCATCCACAATCTTTTGCATCATAATTATAATTATAGTTTGATCACTTTTTGTGCAATTAATAGTCGATTTGGTGTGCCGAGCTTTTGTGTAATCTGATACACGCACTCTAGCAACATAGGTCAAAGCATAGCAACAGAAAAATTGTGCTAGATGTAGAAATCATCAAAATACTTCAAAATAAAAGTACAGCATCTGGTATCTAATTTTGGTGCAATCTAGCAATCTATCAATGGATCTACATGTACCTTCATTAGTTGTTGAAACACATGATCTTAACACTGCATTTGCATTTACAGCTACATTATTAGCTACATTAATAATGTCATGTGATTCCATGATTCTTCTTTTAAACGAAAGAATATTTTTGTACTGCAATTTAATCTTCGCACTTAAAAAGCGATTACTTTATCTTGCATTAACATATTGAAATATTTCACATTACATTACAGTGTACAATTTTGTACAATGTATAACTAAAGTTTATAAAAAATGTTGCAAGAATTTTATTGTAAAAGTTTATTGTACGAGTTGTTTAAACGATTATGAAATATCGTCGCGTAAAAGTTATAACAGCACTTGTCACAAATTGTCATCAGCTGATCAGTAATCCCTGAAAGCGATACGCCCTCTGTGGACATAAAAACGTGGACATTGAACTACATAGCCAAGGTCCACGAATGTTCTCAATGGATAACGCATAATGTGTACAGTTTTGGTTGCGATCCGTGCTATGTCCGCTTTGCTTATTCACTTTCACCTAAAAATAATTTGTTATTTCTCCACACTGGCAATAATTTACTTTTAATATCAAATAACCAAATAAATATTGTCTTATATTCTAATTTTGCCAATAATATCTTGACTTTTTGTAATTCTTTTTCTTTTATTAAACGCTATTTTTATATTTTACATTTTACAAATTAAAACTTATTTTATATAAAAAAGAAATTTTCTTTCAACAATTTAATAATTTAAGATTATTATATTGTTCTATAAATACAATAATAAACTTTTACATATCAATAGATTCAATTAAATGAAATAAAGTTTAGATATATATATATATATATATATATATAAGAAAACATATTTTGCAAAGAAGGTATCGCTAAAATCCGCAGGAAGAACGATACCTTCTTTGCTAAATATGTGTTCCTATTCATTCAGAAGCGAATTTTCGAGCGTTTTAAAATACATTACCGTTCATGAAGTACATTGCCCATATTTATGTAAAATATTTTATTAATAAAAATTGAACTTTCGAGGATATTAGAAGACACATATTATTAAACGCGTATGAGTATGTCAATTGCATAATCGGCGTTAATTAACAGTAATTAATAAAGATTCATTTCCCGAAATTAATATATTAAACGTCCTGCTATTAAAATTGTAAATTCAAAGCGACAAATAGATGAATTAAATGAGTCAACTGATGATTAGAATTACAGTAATTAAATAAAATAAAATTATATTGTAAATATGTATTTACATATTATAAATATAGTTATATATAAGAGTCTCTTGCAACAATGATCTCGGGTAATTAATTTTGATAAGTAATTTTTCTTTTATTTTCAAATCACGATTAGTTGTTACAAAAAGTGTCTCGCATCAACTTTTTTATTAGTAATACAAGAATTCATAAGATTAAATATTATGAAATAAATTGCATGTTTCTGAAAAAAGAACGAGAGAGAGAAAGAGAGAGGGAGAGAGAGAGAGAGAGAGAGAGAGAGAGAGAGAGAGAGAGAGAGAGAGAGAGAGAGAGAGAGAGAGAGAGAGAGAGAGATTAAGAGAGAATATAATTCATCGTTGTTTTCTCAATTTTTAATGTTATATATATAATTGTTAATATGTATGTTAAATGCCAATTTCAGTTTTCTCATTCATTACCGTATTCGTATTTAAGGTATCAATCAGGTAATTTTTTCACTTTTCACAAAGAAAAAATTACGTAATCGATCCCCTGATTAATTTTCGATTATGCGAGGTCGGTAAAACATGCCCCTGTTGATCGTCAGATAGGCAACCCAATTTACTGATTTATATGTTGAGGAAGCACCCTGTACATACATCGAGTGATTCTAAAATACGTAAAATACTTTAATTAGAATGATATTATTGTTCGATATATTTAACGCGCTTTAAAGTGTGTACGTGAAACGCGATTACGAAATATAATGCGTAAAGTACTTTACTAAAGCAATCTTATGACTTGTAGTGTACGAATTGTACAACAATTTTATTTTCTTATTACATTTATTATAACGAACATGTAATGAAAATTATGGTAAATATTTACATAAGGTCAGCTCTTTCAGAAGTCAATGACCTTGACATATGTTGTCAAAGTCACTGTTCTGAGTCCTGAGTAACGTTCAAAGGGTTTTTGCCGTCGCTCGTTGTTTGTTAGAAAGTTATAAACAGAAAATGTTTTATTTCGAAATGTCATAATTATTTTATTTGTTACTTTATCTTGATATATATTTTTAATATTTTCATACTACACACAAACACACGGGGAGGGGTGCAAGGGGGCCCTTTGGTGAAGGGGAAGGGATACAAAGGCAAATAGAAGATGCTAAAATTAGGGAAGCAAGATATAATAGTAGGTATAAAAAGTTGGATAGAAGTATAGAAGGGCCTGAAAAGTGAAGTTATGGATAGGGAGGAATATATACAGATAAAATAAGGAGTCTAGTAAAATTTAGATTTGGGAATATGGAAGAATTTAATAAATATTGGAAAGAGGATAAAAGTAAAGTATGTAGATGGTGTGGAATAGGGAAGGATAATTTGGAGCATTTTGTGAAGGAATGTGTTGAGTTAAAAGGATGGTGTGAGGAGTTAGGCAGCAATGACGAGGAAAAAATAAAGAACATTGAACGATGAATTAGATGTATCGAAAGGAATAATATTAAATAGATCTTGCAAAGAGGAAGGAAAGAAAATGTTGCGAGAATAATAATAGTAAATAGTAAAAAATAATAATAATAAATTTAAACTTAAGAATAATGGCTGTGAAAATAAAGAGGTATAGATGGGAGGAAGTGAAAATATATTAAATTTATAAAGGATAGTAGTGAAATAAAGTAAAATTAGTTATTTATACATTGCATTGTATTATATTATATTATAGTTATATTTTCACAGTTTCATTTTCATTTTCATTTCAAGGTAATATGTAATATTAAATATTTGATTATATTAAAGTAAATCTAGTTTTAAGTCTAAGTATAAGGCGAGATAGTGTAATTGTAGATTCACTAGGTTAAGGCGAGTTAATATAGATGTTAGAATAATTATAGGTATAGATGGTAAGGTATGGACGGATGAGTGAGTAGAATTTTTGTAAACCAAGTCTCTTCTTGGCAATTTGCTGAATAAATTATTATTATATATAGTAATTTTCCATTATTATTATTTTAAATTTTTCTGCATGTTTATTTATTTTTATTTGTTAATAATAAAAATAAATAAAATTATCTTTCCATCTACGTTTTTTATTAATAATTTTGCGTGTATTAATTACTGACGTATCTGCATGCTAGTTTTTACTAATTTATATAATCAAAAATCTCAGAAATCTCGCTAAATAAAAAACAGATATTTCCTTTGCGTATAAAAACAAATATATATATATATATATTTGTTTTTATACACATCAAATTACAAGATTATACGTAGTACGCTCTGAATCATTATAAGCTTCGTTATCATTTTTATTTCTTTTTTAATTATTTATATCAATGTTGAATATAATAAAACATCGTTCTCAAACTATCTAAAGAGAAAAAAAGAGAAATTCCAAGATTTTTATTTTATAAAAAGGCCTTTATTTTTTGTTGTTTGTAATTCAAAACTTCTTTTGATATTTCTGTAAAGGAAAAATTGAATTAGAAAAAGGTCAAAGAATTTGCATACATATTATTGAAATTGAAATGTTGGGTATTTCCACGATAAAATGTTCAGTTTTCGATGTTAAGTACGTATATTTCGTATCATTTGATTAGTTGACGTCTGCAATTGCATCATTATCATTAATCATATCTATTCTCGTGTATCTCGATAATATTGTGAAAATGTATATCTTAGTAAATTGTGAATTTAAAATGATTGAATGTATATGCAACAAAAAGGTGAGAAATCTCTATGGTGATTATTTATGATTGTATCTTTCACGTCATTTTCCAGAACCAATAAAGACAAGCAAAAGCAAATGTATAAAAATATTAATCAAGTTATCGAAGACACTTGTAATATGCAACTGTTGTAAAATATATGTGAAAATTGCTTATAAACATTAAAAGAAACACAAAGTGAGTATATACTTTAGAATATTAATATGTATAAATTATTTATAGACATTACATATGCTTATTTTAATACAGCACACGTACGAGAAAGTGTAATTAGAAAAATTACATCTTTTTCCAGCAAATATTTCAAAAATATTTCTGTAATATTTCCTTTATATTTTGCAGTTGCTAACTCTAATGAAAGTTTATTAAAATCATTAACGTTAAGAGACATTTTGAAATATATAATTCAGTGAGTCTTGTGAAGTAAACAATAAATGTAATTTAATTTATTTATCGTCCGAATATTAAAATATAAAAAAAATCGTTCTCATTTTAAATATTTTATTTTTTTGTAAAAATTATATGTAAAATGTGATTTAGATGCTTTAGAACTTTTTTGATAAGTTTTTTTTGAAAACTTCAAATTATTATGTGTTAAAAAAAGTCTTAATTTTCTTGCCGATATAAATAGATTTTTGATCTGTCAATTAAGTTATTTTCGATCAGCATTAAATGTAAATATATTTATCAATTCGAAGGAAAAAAAACTTACGTTTTGTAGAATTCTTGAAATGTCAGAGGCAATGAGTGAAATTTTCAAAGTGCACGTAAAGTATAAAAATTTCGTAAAAACTTCCTGGAATATTTATCTTTATAATTAAATAATATTTACTCCTGGAAAATTTAATTTTTTACTGACGTCATTAAATAACGTCATATTGCAACATTGCGATACGAAACGTGTGATTAATGACGTCAAGAAGACACGTGAATGGAATATAATCAGGCAGTAATCAGTAATGATTATATTCAACACAATTCATGTACTTGAAATTTAAGTAAAATATAAGTAAAAATTTTATGTATATAAATATATATTTTATGTATATAATATATATTTCAATTTTTTTGTAATAATAATCTGGGCGGATAAATTGCAGTTCGATATTTTATTGATTTTCGTTTATTATTCTTTTGCGAAATATTTTTAGTGTAATTTACTTCGCTGATGTTGATTATGCGTTTCTTGTTATGACTCACTGGACATTTGACCAACATCTTGAATTCCTCGGTTTCTTGTTCAACTATCACTCAAAAGTCTTGTTTCCTTTTTTTACTGATATTAACATACGCTACAAATGAATCTAAAAGATAGACAATTTTAGTAAATATATTAACACATTTTCTTTTGTCATTTTCATTCGCGAATCATTTTAATATAATGTTCCTTCAATATTTCTGGAAATAAAAAATACGGATTCGTAAGAAATAAACTTGAAAGAAATATCATTTTGAAATTATGTACGTGGAAGAATATATAAGAGAGGGCAAATAAAAAAGAGAAGAGACTACTTATAATTGTATGGCAATAATTTTCCAATTTTATGCGCTTACGTAACTAAAAGGATACAAGTGTCATTGAAGTAATAACTCTTCCGCTTTGCTTTGATAATAGCCGCAGCTACAAAAGAAGTTTTTATGACTAATCGGAAATTCGTTTGCGTATTCCCCAGTCTTTCTGCCTGTATTGCGACATTGTCTAGGAGGAGAAAATTCTACATTTATTTGTTATTTTTCTCGTTGCGTTCATCGGCCTAGAGTTCTCTCTATTGCAAGGAAGAACCGACGACTGCTGATGAGCATCACGATCGCTTTGCTTCGAGATGCCCCACCTCAACCACTACAGAATGCGTCTTCGGCGCGGAAACTATAAGCGTGTTCACTGGAGAACTGGTCAGTTGATGTCCCAACGAAGGTTAGGCAAGGATTGCTGGATCGAAGCTGTAAGGATTAATGAGTCAGCGTTGTTGATCGCGATCTCTTAAAATACTTGGATATAATTAATATTCCGAATACAAAGCAGATAACAGTGCTCACAGTATATATTAGCGATCAATGGATGTAAAAGATGTAGTTTTAAACTAAAAAAAAAAAATAAAAACGAAGAAAATAAATAATTCCGTTGGTTAATGAAGCGACGTATGAACGCGATCTGTTATCACTGGTTCGACGACTACTGACCAAGGTGAATATATAATTTTCGGAATGTGTGTGACAGAAAGATATTTCGCCGTCATATGGAATTCTTCTTTTGAATATCATAATAAGTTGAAAAAGTGACTGATATCAGAGAGATTTTCGGAATATGTTCTTATTGTGTGTGAGAACTTGATCAAAATTTGCATATATTTGCGTAAATAATTTGTTTGCTTGAAACGGATATTTTTTTTAATTTGACGTTTAGTGCGTTCTTCGATAAAAATCGATGTTGATTTTGTGACAAAATATATCACGTCATTAAAGTTCTAATTTTTTTCATCCTTTTAATTTTAGCTTTGTATATATTAAATGTTACCGAATGTCACTGTGAATCTGCAAGCTGTTTTACTCGTCATATAATACTTCAAACCTCTCTTCCCTCTCTCTCTCTCTCTCCCTCTCTCTCTCTCTCTCTCTCTCTCTCTCACTCACTCACTCACACACACACACACACACACACACACACACACACACACACACACACACACACACACACACACACACACACACACACTCATCTGAAATATAAACGATTTAAATCCGTTATTTCATTTAAACTTCAATCTCCGCAATTTCTTTTCATACAATTTTTTATAAAAAATATTATTCAGTAAAATATTTTTTAAATGATTTAAAACTGATTATTTAATGGATTGTTTTATAATATAAATAAAATTAAAAATGTAATTGATCAAATTTGAAATATTTTTATTTCTGAAAAAAAAATAGATTAGAAAAAAATGCTTTATGTATACTACATTATTGTTATTAAATATTATTTATTATATGAATATTAAAACATTGAAAAAATTAATGATAGTCGTAATATCATTAAAAAAAACCATAAACCATAAATCATAAGCTCATCAACTCATTATTAAATGCAATTAAGCTGATTGTCCTTTCGAGGAAAAACTGATTTAAAATATTGGTGTTAAAAAGCAGATATGTTTTTATCAATCATAAAAAAACATAAATAAAGTGCAATAAAAGCGTAATTATTGTCTCACTTCATTTATCAATATATGTACTTGATAATATTGAACTATTTGATCTTTGAGAAGGGTTATCAAGCAGAAAATACATTCTTGGAGAATAAATATAATATAATTAGTGGGATTTTATGTGTATCATAATTACTTTTACACAAGTCACTTTGTTATAAACTGAAATTTTATATTAATAAAAATGTGATGAATAGTTTTTGAAATCAATTAAAAAAACTGATTTAAGTAGAAGTAATTTTGCTGATTAAATTGTGATTTAAAAATGCAAGTAGATAATTTACTAAATTATTAAAATTGCGAAAATATTTATTGTTATTTCTTTTGCTAAAAGAATACTTTAATTTTCAAGAAAGTAACTATATCGTTGGGTTATCATGGAATACATCAAATTGTAAATAAACAATTTATTGCATCATATATTGGAATATTGAGTATCATATTGCAAAATAATCTATAAAATATATATATACATAGTCATATGATATTTTATGGATTAATTGAAACGTATTTAATAATATTCGAGCTTATCTTTATATTTTATCACTTTTCCTGGTTTATTTGTGATGCGTGGCGTAAACGTCATTTCGTATTACATATCAAGATTGTTCTCCAATACATAATTGACAAATAGATAACGGTATTTATTATCTAAAATGTATCAAAGATAGTTTTGTCGTTTTATTATTAAGTGCTATTTTGAATAAGATGAAATAAGATTTGAGCATTTTAGATTAAGATTGAGAAACTTTTTGCTCGATAAGAAAATTTTATTGAAACTAACGATGATTATTTTTCTTTTTGACTGCTAACAAGACACACATATCTTATAATTCGATGGGAAGATAAAATTGGTAGTGAAATATGTTTAATAAAATGTTTATTTTGAAATCAAGAACTATTCCGAAAATTTACATGGATCCATTTTGTTGTGTTTCAGGCAGAGCTTTATGATGTCCAAGATTCCTATTTTGATTGCGTTGCTGTCGCAACTACTTTACACACTGCCAGAAGTATTCGGACAACAATCTTCATGTTCCCAATACTTTACGTATATAATCGAGCCGACGACGAACGAAGTGATGGGTCAGATTCAAATCTCATCTCCGCCAAAAAACGTCGAACTTCATTTGAAAGTGGCGTTAAGCATCGCCGTTGCACTATCCACGGTAAAAGCACATTCTTTATTATTAATATTTCGGAAGAAATAGTATATTCATCGATATAGGTATAAGTTATCTCCAGTAATTCCTGTAGTATGCCAACTTTAATTATATAATCAGAAATAAAATGTGTTCTTTAAAACAAAATTTGATTAATTAAATGCGTACATTTTTCACGCAACTAAAAAAATTTAATTTTCTGTTTTATATATCGTTTTGTGAATCAATAAAGTAACTTAAATATCGCTACGTTTCAGAACTACGTCGGTGAATTGGAATTGGCGGAATCGAAAGAGGAGTCCGTTCGGATTGTTCAACAGGGTGGGCCTTTGTTGTACCACATTCATTTTCCCTTGCGTCAACCGATTCCATTATTGACTGGATTATGGTTTAACAATCAACAATATTGTTCAGGCCCTCGCGGTGAGTATCATACTGTTTTGAGAGACAAAAGGTCGTGTGTACACATATTGGAGACTAAAGTCGCAAGATTTATACGTTCTTCAATTTTTAGAGAACTTAGAAATCTTTTAACCATATCGCAAGCGCTTTGAAACCCAATCTTATTTCATATTTTATTGTTCATTATTCCAGCAAGTAAATGTAAAGTGTTAAACAGAAAGATATAAAGTATTTAAAGTAAGGAAACTATTTCTATCTTTACTTTAAAAAAATCTTAGGATTAATTTGTATTATTGGAAGATTATTTTTTTAGCGAAGTAGAATAAATGTTTTTGTAATAGAATGTGCGATTCGTATTTCGTTTTAGCGGCGGGACAAATCGTGACTTCCATCATACTGGAGCACATTCTGTATCCGCCAAATGCGTTACCGCTTTCGCAGAGTTCCGATCCCAATAATTCGCCGCAGCAGAATCCGCACACGGGTTTGCGACCTGATATCTCTTTGCCGGTTCTGCAGCCGGCACCTGTGCCAGTTTACACAACACGTCCGCCAATTATTTACACGACATCACGTCCGCCCAATCAATCCCTTACCACTGTTCCGAAGAAGAAATCTACCAGTCCACGTCCGACTACCGTCAACTTCTCCAACGAGATCGGCAACAATCCATTCTTAAATCCACCTCAACAAAACAATAACAACGAATGCGGTGTCATCTCTCACACCAACGACATTAATTTGCTAATCTCCAACGGAATAAAGACGGCACCGGGGCAGTGGCCATGGCTGGCGGCGCTCTTCATCGTTAAACTCGAGTTCGAATTTCAATGTGCCGGTTCCATTCTGACCAACAGACACGTATTAACAGGTGCGTTTTGAGAAATCGGAAAGAAAAAATAAAAATGTACAAGGAATTATCTTCAAAGAGAATGGTTAATTATTCATTTATTAGAGGTTCACTCAAAAAAGCTGAAGATCTGAATCTTCAATTTTAGAGAGATTCAGTCTTCTTCTTCTCATATGTCGTATGTTATTAGA
The DNA here is from genome assembly GCF_047496725.1 of Anoplolepis gracilipes. Taxonomy (NCBI): domain Eukaryota; kingdom Metazoa; phylum Arthropoda; class Insecta; order Hymenoptera; family Formicidae; genus Anoplolepis; species Anoplolepis gracilipes. The sequence continues at coordinate 363,075 of NC_132970.1, read as the reverse complement.
AAATACTTTATTTGCATTTATTTTATTTATTTTTTGTCTATAGCGGCGCACTGTCTCAAGCTGGACACAAGCCAGAATAATATCCCCCCCAGTGTGCTGTTGGTATCCTTAGGTCGATACCAATTGCGCAATTGGCATGAACAGGGATCCGTGAATAGGGAAATATCGAACTATATATTGCATCCGGATTATCTTCACCAAGGTAGCGGCGATTCTGATCTGGCGATTCTGATTCTGAGGACTTCTGTCGAATTCAGCCCTACGATCAGACCTATCTGTTTGTGGTACGACTCGATTGACCTCCAAAGAGTCGTTAATAAGACAGGATATGTTGTAGGATGGGGCCGGGATGAGTTTGGCAGTCTTTATACCGCGGAACCTCGAATAACGAACGTGCCGATAGTGAGTCAGGTAAGGATGTCTCCTATTCGGTAATTTTCATCATTTTTATGTCATATCCTCACAATTCGATTTTTTTTTAAACAGAAAAAAGAAATATTTTTCGTCGTTAATAAAAAAAAATTCAGAGATTCTCGCGGCTCACGCTTGCATTGATGCTTAGTATTGCGATTCGTTATATATCCATAACGAATGGATTTCGTCAGAATCATTATATGCTTCAAATTAGAGTAACGAATGCGGTATCGGTTTAACGCGATAAAACGCAGTCGCTGATCAAGGTGTACGTGTGCAACTTTCGTTAACTTTTAAGACACTGAATATCTATATAAAAATATTGACTGACAAAATCGTTGAATTGATAAATTTTATAAATCACATCGTCTGAATAAAATTTTATAGGCAATAAAATTAAAAACCCTTAGTCTTTGTCTAATTATTGCACAAATTATAGGAGGAATGTCTTTGGAGCGATGCACGTTTTGTCAGTTTCACTTCGAATCGCACCTTTTGCGCCGGTTTGCGAGATGGCAGCGGCCCTTGCAACGGTGATAGCGGAAGTGGACTGGTGCTTCATAATCCTGCCACGGGACGTTATCAGCTGCGCGGCATCGTGTCACGGTCGTTGTTCGACCGTGAGAAATTGACCTGCGATCTCACAAAATACGTTGTCTTTGTCGACGTAGCCAAATTCATGCCTTGGATTACACAACAGATCTTCACTTAATATACTCTCGTAGTCTTACCGTAGATGTAAAATGTGCTAGTCGACAAACTTTTCTACCTAAGTTTATATAAAGCTAGAAAAAAAATATAATATAAGGATATATAGGGTTTATTAAAAGTGTAGAAAACTTTTAATATTTCGAAAAATATCCATTTTCAAAAAACATTTTTCACACAAAAGTTATCGAGTGTATCGAAACGAATCGTCAATAGAGCCATTTCTGCATTTTATCAAAGATTGGCATATTATCAGGAAGTAAATAGGAGCTATTTTCAGCATTTACAGACTTACACTCATTTATCCACCCACTCACACACACAAACATACACGTGCGTACGTGCATGCGTTTCCTTTCAACTGAAACTTTATCTTCGGAAAACGAAAATAGTTTGGTGGACGTTTCCGTCGCATTCAAACTTTAAAACAAAATTTAATTGCAACACATTGCTCCGTATTAATTTCCATTTTACAATGAGTAACAAACATGATAAATACCGTTCATGCAAAATGTTTGAACACTGCTTGAATTTGAACGTAGATTGTTGAAACTTTACATGGAGAGAGAGAGAGAGAGAGAGTGTGTGTGTGTGATAAGTTCCCTCAACATATTTCCTAAAGTAGAGGCAAATCGCGCCACTAGTATTGAATTTAAAACAGTCCAGAAACTTTTGGGACATATCGTGTATATGCATATATTAAATGGATTTTTTAATAGAAAATACATTAAAAATAAATTGACATCACATATGACACGTGTTATAATATACTTATCATGTTTATTTCATTTTTTGCCATTATATCGTGTATTTCTCTTGAAGGGTTCATAAATATCTTTTACGTTTGTTATCAAATATAAAAGTATACTGATAAAAACTCGTAAAATTAAATATAATTTATATAACATAATACTTTCTTTTATATAAGTTATATATCTCTATAAAATGTTTAAATATACAGGATGTTTCCTGCAACTAGGGCATTTACAATTAGAATATATCTGTTTTTTTTGATGATATGAAAAAAATCAAAAGCAAAAATTGTTCGATTCAAAAGGATTAATCCTGACAAGCAACAATTTTTTTAACGTCACATGTTAGGAGGATTTCAAGACCATTGACATTTTTTTTAATGAAATGGTATATTTTCATTAACGCTGCCCGGTAAAAAATTTTTATATATAATCTGACAAAAATGGTCGTATCTAATTATTATACAAATTTATATACGAAATTTGTCCATTTTATATATAATTATATATAATTATACATAAAATGATACATAGGCATTGTGTATAAGTATGTATAAGTTTACATATACATGTCGATGATTTTGAAATTTCGTAAAAGATTACATTTAAAAAAGATTTTGCTTATCAGGATATTAATCGAACAATTTTCACCTTTGATTTTTTCGTGTTATTAAAAGAAGCAGAAATATTCTAACTCTTCTAATTAGAGGAAACATCCTGTATATAAAAATATTGTTTAAGAAAATTTATATATATACTATTTAAAGCTATATAACTCTTATATTTATAAAATATAAATATGAATTTATATCCATAATTTATATATGTAATTTTTCTATATACACATGGAATTATATATATTATATATTTTTTAAAGTTTAGAAACATCCTGTATATAAAAATATTGTTTAAGAAAATTTATATATATACTATTTAAAGCTATATAATTGAAATTTATAAAGTATAAATATGAATTTATATCCATAATTTATATATGTAATTTTTCTATATACACATGAATTATATATATTATATATTTTGTAAAGTTTAGAAAGATACTTAAAAAAATTCACATATAAACTCAATTTAATAAAAATTATATTTAATAAAAATTATATTTTTGAAAATTTGTGTGTCTTGTTATTTTTTTTATGATATTCAGAGAATAATTATAATTCAATATAAGTCACGCTCAGATGAGAGAGATGGATAAAAGAAAAAAAGAAAATTAGGAGCGCATAGAGTTCGATTTCATAGAGGATCTTTGATTCAATTTTTCCATATCACGAATCTTTATATACGATTCTCGATCGCGAGAGTTCAATTCACATTATCGCGCGTTTGCACGCTTTAATAAAAGTTATTTACGATCACGCATATATGTTCGACTAAAACTTTTTATACCTTGAATTGGACATCACTCGACATAGTACGATATTGAATCAGCTCGATACAATAATGTGGCTTCATTGTGGCATATTGATCCATATATTTGGATTTTTTGTAAAATCGTCTGAATTGCTTGACGATGCTGTGGGATATTCCTCGTTCCTGGATAGAAAATTAACGTTAAAATTAAAAACGGCGACGCAGTTAAAACATAATCTCGGAAAAGTTCTTCACGAGTTGCCGGTAAGCAATCTTATCTTCTGACAAAAAATTCGGAAAGGTATGAAAGTGTCCCTTTCCGATTTTAATGCGCTATAAAAAAATACTTGTCCCCTATTTTGACCTAGACTACATATTCAAAGCGCATTACAATTGGAAGGGACACTTTCATATTTTTTCTTGCGAGAAGCAGAAGAGTAAGTATGTTCAAATAATTCAGATTTGCGCACTTTTAAAATAAATTAATTCGACAGATATGAGTTAATTTAATCAATTAAAACTTATACGTAATAATAATAAATAATTACATAACTTACTAGAATTTATATAAGATGTATTTTCCCGTTCGTTTCACACAGAAGCAAAGTTATGAGCTGTTCCATTCCGTAAAAACTATCGAAGATTACTTGAAGAACGGAGGTTCATTGATTGAATGTCTCGATGTTTTACCTTCCGTAATGCATGCGCCTATCGCGGAACAGATAGATATTATTCTCGAATCCATGGAGGATCACTTGCCCAAGTATGTCCTGCCAGCGATATCCTTCATCAGGCGATCTTTGTCGCAAAGTGTTTTAGACGCCGATGAAATCTACAGACCGACTTTTGGACCACTGAAGGCTGATCCATTGGAAAAGATCCCTCTAACAGAGCTGAAGAAAGCAGCCTCGCCTTTGACGTATCGCAAACCAATCAAGACTCTCGTAGGACCCTGGCCAAAAATAATCGGCGAGACAGCATCGTTAATCAACAACAAGATCATTCCTCCACGTCGCGAACTTATTGCTTATGTGTTGGCGAATTTGAGGATATCCGATACGACAGCGGAAGTAAGAGAATCGATCGCGTATCTCGTTGAATACTTGCGATTGCATGGCGAGCGTGAATTGACCGGCTTCAGCGTGTCATCCGATCCATATGTGTTGGTCGCTAATGCTATTTCGAGTCTGTTACTGCAAAATGAAACTCTGATTGGCTTAAATACATTGTTGCCGTTTTTGAGGAAGCCCGCCGAATGTCGAGAATCTGCAGAATTTGTCAACTTCTTTCAGAATAATACCTTAAATTATACACTTCTTATATTGAGAGATAAGGTAATCTCCAGGTCAAAAGCTGGTATGATGCTCTTATCCATATTGCAAAATTACACGGACGCATGGGATACCATCTCGCCCTTCGAGTACACGTCCTGGAGAGACTTGCTGCTCGCTTTCGTCAGCCAACTCAGGCGTTGGCAGACTCATCAGAATAGAATGTCAAATATTGTGGACAGCGTCTACGGCGATCTCATTCTGAGAAATACTCGAAAGCATTGGCAACTCCTGAGGAATTCTATTATTGCTGCACCAGTCCTCACCGCTATAGCCAGAAGAGAGAGTTCCTCTAAAATTCGAAGACTCCTCATGGAAGTGGCTTCGGACAGAAGCGTCAAGACGGAAGTCTGGCAGAAGGCTCTCGCTTTTTCTTCTTCAGAGGATATCGGCGGACCAATGGGTGCAGTTTTGAAGACGCTAAAGGCTTTGCTAGCTTCAGGACTTCTTGACCAAACTGCCCTATTGATAAATATCGCCGAGTTAGTGACTATGTACGATAACAGAATTAATCAAGGACAAGCCGAGTGCGTCAATCGATTGGAAACATACTTGACTAATGTTACTCAAGTAAAAACGATGAACAAAGAGATGATGATTGAAAATATTGACGTTGAAGATCTTCTTCAGGCTTTGCCTGATTTGGATATTTACACGGACGAGTATAGAACCTTGAAGAATTTTTTGTCTCAAAAGAACTTGGAAGCGAAGATAGGACAAGTTGATGTAAATGCACATCCCACTAGAGGTAGACTGCTGGCACAGTTACTGCAAATGACAGAGCATGCCAATGGTGTTGATGATAGTCTACGTCATTTGGCTAAACAGTTCGTCGACAATGTGGCTTACGAGGGCTACGGCGCTGGCGCTTTGTTGTACCGTTCCAGTTAACTTGAGCATGTTTTTTCTACGATTCTTAAAAAAATATATCTTATTTGATGATGAATGATATTTCACATAAGGACAGAAAGGAACATTAATCATACATAAATGGGCCAATTATATTATGTTAAATTAACGATGTTAAAATTGATAGGTCCGTTAAATTCATTTCAAAATACACATTGCTAAGCTTGCTATTAGCTTAAATTGTTTAAAAATGATTTCACTTAAAGATACATTATCTACCAATTTTTGTATTATTATGTGTAAAATGCAATATGACAGTATAGATGATTCATGAAGAAAGAAATAATATTAATATTACAGAAATTTCGAATGAGACGAACAAATTGTTGAACAAAGAGAAATGTGTTAGAAATATACGTTAAATTTATATATACAGGGTGTCCCAGAATTCGCAGACATGGAATGCACAACGTGATGTCCGTGCGAAAAAAAGCAAATTTTTCCTCAGCGAAAATGTCGAGAAAAGTTATCATTTTTTGCTAGTTTCAAAATTTTGCTATTTTATATATATATATATATATATATATCTGTAACTAAGTCTTAAATAAAAATGTTAGCAAACTATCTAAATTAACAGAATATAATTGTATTAATTTTTTAATTCTACAAAGTTTAGTTGGCGAGAAACCTGTTTTTTTCAATTGCTTATAACTGGAAAATTATTGATGCGTCGACATTTTTGCTGAGGAAAAAGTTGCTTTTTTTGGTACGAACAATCACGCTATGCATTCCGTGTCCGCGAATTCTGTGGGACACTCTGTGTGTATATATATATATATCGATAATACTAATTACAATTGAAGAATATCATGGGTGTATATATATGTATATAAATAATTTTCTTTTGTATCATAAAATTACATTCTTTATTGTCCCATTGCTGAAGATAAGCAATTGAAGGTAAAGATTTTTGTTTCGAAAATAACTCACTAAGAACTTGGTAGGCCCATAATAGGGATAAAAATACGGTAATGTATAATTTGCATATTTTAAACTTGATTCGCGTCAGGTTGAAAGTATTGTCGTGCAATTGCGCCCAATACAATTTCCGCACTATAGACACCTGTAAATTTTTCAAACAGAACAACATTAATTATTGGAGATATGATTTTCATTACACTTAATATTCGCTTTACTTAATTTTCTTTCTTTCTTATAAAAAGAAAGTAAGATTATAAAATGTTAATTAAAAGCTAGTTTGTAATTACTTACTGATATTTGCACGTAAGACATCCGAAAGCAGATGAAGGTCATTTTCATGAGTTATGATGATATAATTTAATTTTCCGGTATTCATTTCTTGTATCTGCGCAACTGTTCTACGTGTCTTTTCCATCGTACCTCCTGCACTTTCTATTATTTCCGCCATCGCCGAAGGAGATGGTATCACACTCGGTGTGACAAAAAATATCTTACTCTGAATATAAGCGTAATACAAGCGAGTTAAAAATGTAATAATAAATTAATCAGATAAATTGAAAATATTATTATATTTTTGTTTTTGCATTTAAATATGAAATATAACTGTACTATTTGTTGCATTAAGAATCACCTTTCTATATATTGTAATCAAAGAATCTAATTTAATTACCTTAAGTACTGTTCCTCGATTAGGACTCGCTAAAGCTTTCTCGATATTGCAATTGAAGTTCTTCTCAAATTCTGCATCGCCGAGCATATACGCGCTTTCATCTACGAAAGTGTTTTTCGTGGAACAATCGAGCAACCATTGCAAACTGACAATAAATTTACATCGCGATAGACAACACAATAATTTCACTGTTCGTAACGGTGCCGACATTATCAGATGAGTGGCATCTCGCCAACTAGCAGCCAAAGCACCTCCCAGTTCTCGAATTCTCTGAAAATCACACAGATTACGTGTAATAACTGGATTATAAAAGATATATGGATAAAATTGCAAGTATAAAATAAATGCGTGTGTGTGTGTGTGTGTATGTGTAGAGGTATGCAAAGGGTGAGAAAGTTTAAACGAAATTAAATAATAATTAATAAAGGAAAAAGTATCTTTATATATATTTCAAAAGGCCAAATAAACGGTCTATCTATGATACCTTGGCATGTTTTCTGGGATTTATACCAGAAAATAATATTCTGGGTTGTTTATCAGGTGGTGGAGGATCAGGATTGCTAACGACAATCGGTTCATCCAAACCCAAAAGATGCGGATCCTTATTTAGTAATGGTCCATCCAATCGCGGCTTTTTGTATTTTCTGATCGAATTTGGACCCTGACTAACTTGATTTATCTTGTCATACGATTCTTGAGCAATTTCCATTGGTATTTTCCAAGCAGCTACAAAAGACAAAAGAATCATATTTTAATAGAAATTATATATAATGATAGAATCATTTTAATTATTTAATGATAATCTATTTAGCAATTAAGATATGTTTATACCCATGAGATGAGGCACAAGTGAATAATCCAGTCTGAAAGGATTATTCAGACTAAATTGTTGATACTTTGAACTCTCGAGTTGATGCAAAGCGTTCATTTGTCCACAAAACAAATCTGTCAACCATTGTGCATTTACAACGTTAGTTGACCACTCGCGTGCCTTTTTAAACTTCTGTCCATCTGGCCTAAAATTTATTTTGGCATGTACTTATTTTGTAATATTTATAAAACAACGTGAACATTCGCAATATCTAAAGAATACATTTAAAATATAGCTTAAAACAAAGAATAAAACAATAATGATTATGATACCTTCTGCAAACGAGAAGATTATTATGTTTGGAGAAGTAGTTCGTGTACTTGGCTCCTAAAGTCTCTAACATGTATTTGACTTTTGCTCGTTCCTCTCCCTCGAATCCAGAAAACGATACAATTTGATTGACACATGGAAGTTCAGTCAAGCTGAACGGCGTTGGAAAGTGCAAAGCATGCCAAGGTGGTAACAGTTGTTGCTTATTGACAACGTCAGAAAGCCAATGCGCGCTGACGCAACGTTTTCCCTCGCGTAAAGCTTGCACCACCGTTGGATGTTTTTGCGTGATCGCTAGTACATGCGTTGCACGAGTGCAATATTGCGGTTTTACCTCGCCACCGTGTCTCTCGATAACTTGTTTCCAGACTGAGACTTCGTTCGGGCGCTGTATATCATATTCAACAATAACGAAAATACATCCGAACAGAAATAGATCTGGTGGCACTGAAAGTACAAATATTTTTCCATCACATATTGTTGGCAATATAATACTAAATGTAAATAAATTACCATTTCAAATCATGCTTTCTACGTAGTTATATAAAATTTTTCTTTCTTTATTAAATAATGTTATGTAATAATAATAATATGGAAAATAGATACATACGTTTCAAGTCTGGCTTGTGACCATAAAATTGAGTCTTGGGCTGCGGCATTACTGGAGGATATTGCATCTTTATTGGTGCTCCTGAAGGCGCACCATTTGTTATATTTCCCAAATTTCTTCTTTGATAAGCAGCCAAGAGCTGTGGATCCTGCGAAGGAGGAGGTGGAGGTCTGTGCTGCGCGGTCATCAATCTCAATTGACCAGCCGCACTACTTTCGGCAGCACCGCCTTGCAGTCTGTTCGTTAGCATATTAGCTAGCGCGGTTTTTGTTTTAGCATTCACGACAAGTTGCTGATCCGGTGGAATATGCGCATTATTTGGCAGAGGCGTTAATGGCGCCTCCTGCTGCACACCTTGTTGTTGCTGCTGTTGAAGATGCTGCAGCTGTTGCAATCTAGCCATTTGTTGCTGCTTTTGCATCTGTAACTGTACTATTTGCTGAGGTGTTAATTGTCCCTGTTGGAATGTCTGTCCTGTCTGCGACACTTGCGGTCCTTGAACAGCCTGTCCAGTTGGCACAATGACCTGATTGGAAGAATTTATCGGAGTTAACGCCGGTGGCTGTACCCCAGAATGCACGGGTTTCTGTACAGGAGTTGGCGTGAGTTGCGGTCCCATTAACTGAGGTTGAACTTGTGGAATCCATTGTAAACTGGTCGACTGTACTGGTTTACCAGGATTCCTGATAACAGCAATATGCGGTCCTTGCTGACGATTGTGCATCTGTCTCTGCAATATAAGATTTCGCTGCTTCTGAAGCTTGTAAATAAACTGGGCTCTCTGTTGAGTGTCCATCTGTTGCAATTGCAGATGTGTTTGCTTGTCCAATTGAATCAAATGTCTGGGAAGTTGATTCCATTGCGCTTCGGATCTCAGAGGTCCAATTTGCTGTTGTCTCTGTAAATGATACTGTTGTTGTTGTTGCTGTTGCCATTCTCGTTTTACGATAAATCCTTGCTGATTCGGTCCGATTAACTGTTGATTTTGTGGCTGTTGTTGTAATTGGCCGTCCTTTATGACAAATTGTGAACTTTGCGGGGCAGATTGTTGCAGTTGCTGCGAAATCTGTTGTATTTTTTGTTGTTGTTGCTGCTGCTGCTGTTGTAATAAAATAAGTCTTTGATCGGTGGCGAGTTGCTGTGATGGAACTTGTTGGATCAACTGATGCTGAGTCGCAATCTGCTGTTGTTGAGAAGGTAATTGCTGCTGCTGTTGCATTACTATCTGCTGCTGCTGCTGTTGTGTTGCCAATTGCACTTGTTGTTGTTGTTGCGACGTCAAATGTGGCTGTTGCGTCGGTAACTGTTGCTGATTTATCTGTTGTTGTTGGATTATTTGATGTTGATTCAATTGCTTTTGTTGTGAAGTTAATAATTGCTGTTGCTGTGCAGTTATTTGATGCTGAGGTAACTGTGAATTTATTTGCTGCTGCTGCTGCTGTTGCGGCATCAATGATTGTTGCTGCCCTATTAGTTGCTGTTGTTGTTGTACCTGAGGTAATAGTTGCTGATTTATAATTTGTTGTTGGTTATATGATGGCTGTTGCATCTGTTGTTGATGCGGCGCGAGTTGTTGTTGTGTTAATGGCTGCTGCGATGTTAATGGTTGTTGTTGGATCAATTGATGTTGTATATTCATTTGTTGTTGAGATAATTCTTGTTGTTGCATTTGCGATGGCATAGTTTTTATTTGTTGAGAAACATTGCTTTGCTGAGAAGATTGTGAAAGCCAATTTGCTTGATTAATATTAACAACATTTTGATCAGAAACTGATGGAACATTTGCGGATGTTCCCAAACTAGATGAGGGAACTGATCGTGCAAGTTGTTGCGGTTGCATATTCACGGTATTCTGTCCATTCGTGGAATAAGAAACAGTTGCTGTGTTGGTTGCACCAAGACTATGCGTGGTACTTGATGACACAGGTGGACTTGGCTGGTTCCACGGCATGCGTTGCTTGAGTTGCTCTAACATGGCCTTAGTCCGATCCTGCTCTTCTTGTGCAACACTGTTATCAGTATCTTCATCCATAAATCCAGTGATCATAGCCGTCGAGCTGTTTGGAGACATCAGTAATCTGGGATGATATTCCACTTCGCTAACGAGAGTACCTTTCTTACAACATTCTGTCACCCAATCAGGAGTTACAATAGGTATATGATGTCTT